>NC_088884.1:155205802-155515898 GCF_037157495.1 Lathamus discolor | reverse complement strand
GGAACCTTCACAACATTTGATTTACTCTAGTACACACATAGCCAGTGTTTGGAATAGACATAGCTTTCAGTCTTGCAAGTCACGTGAATGAGATTCAGTTGTACGTGAATGTTTAATGCTAATTTAACAAACCTCCCATTTTAAGATGCTTATAAAATTTCCAGTCCTTAGAAATCACAAGGATTTATAATCCGATGCCATATCCCTTTGTATCTCAGCAAGCAGGGAAAGGAAGCCACTAGTTCCAGACAATGTAGATAGTTTTGCAGTTACCAGAAGACCATGTGGGAGAAGACACAAAAAAAGAAGTTTTGTGAGACCTAGGATTGTTGGGGGATCTTCGTCCCTGCCTGGATCTCATCCCTGGGCAGCAGCTATATATATTGGAGAGAGTTTCTGCGGTGGAAGCCTTATTCAGACTTGCTGGGTTGTGTCAGCAGCGCACTGCTTTGCTAACAGGTAAACTCATCCATTAGAATGACAGTAGGTCCTCTCCTCTTCAGAGTCTGCTTGTGACTCACAACAAACCCAAACAGAAACAAGTAAGAAAGAAGATGAGATTATAAAAGACCAATGTTTCAAAAAGAGTTTCTGGCAATTTGGTTCCCATTTATGAGCTAACACATAGCTTGGAGTCCTATCATCTTATAAGCCCATGTCTTGCTCCTTAAGGAGTCTCAAAGTAACTAAATGACCTGACTGATGGAATAAGGTAATGCAGAGCAGGACATAGAATGGGAGCTTGCAAATGCAGGAGTCTGCAGGGGGATATATCTAATTCTCTTCTCAGTTACTTTTTTAGGTGATTATACCTGCTTTGAGATATAACAGAGATGACTGCTCACTGCTGTGGGCTGTGATGGCCAAGCACTGATTTATTAGAGACAACAAATTACTGTTGGCTGACACAAACAGAGTGGGCTGAGCTCTACAAAAAGCCAAAGGGAAGAACTGAACTGTTAAATCTTTGAGGCTGATTTCCTTGAGAGGTGTTTTGTGGGGTTTTTTAATTTATTTTCTCTTTGGTCTCATGTGAGACACTGGAGAGAGTATTGACCACAGGATGCGCTTACTTTATTCTGAATATTGCACTTTATACAATTGCTGAACAGTTTTCCTGATTTCCGTATAATCACATAGATGGGAAAAAACATTACATCATTTCATACCCGTTGTTCCTTTGCATAGTAAAGAAGCCAAGAGAAACAGAAAACCTTGTGCCAGAATGCATACACTGATAGCTTGTAGAGCTAATAATACCATTGTGAATGCTGTACTGAAGCATTTGGATCTCGAGCCACAACGCATTTGTTTTTCAAATGTTGTGAAATAGCTACTAACTTTGGCAGCTATTCAGGACATTTCCACCCACTTCCAGCTGGTGGTTTGGTACATACAGATTTTCCATAATTGCTGCATTGTAATTTGCACTCTCTCTTACGTTTAGTACCTCTGTTAGCCACAGTTTCAACTGGTTTCCGCTAGGCGACAATAGATACCTGTGCAGATAACCTCTTTTTGTTTTGTTTTGTTTCTTTTTCTGTACCCCCTCCTGTTTAATTTTTTTTTTCCCCCTGAATGGGCCATCTGTAAGTCATAGTAGAACCATTCAGTGCATTTAAAATCTCTTCTAAATACTGTTCCAGAAAGCACTTCTACTCTGTTTTACAGGCCCCAAAATCTGATTTCTGAGGGGGTTGGTTTGCCGCTGCAAGAATACCGAGAAAATCCTGGCCTTTTATATAGATTGAAGAAAGTTTTGTTGTCCTCTTGTTTTCCAGTTGTAAAAGAATAAACTTTGTATTTTCCTTTTTTAAAGAATTATAAGCATAGTGACTGTTGCAGGGTAGCTGGCATCTCAATAGGCTGCAATTAGACATAATCTCTTTCCTCTAAATACATTATTGTTGATCATTGCTTCGTGCCCAGCACTGGAGGAAAGTCCACAGTTCTTTTGTACTTCCGTATCTGATGGACACTGCTGATGCACAGGAATACGAGGGCAGCTGCAGTGATGTTAACCACTCTGCATTTGTGTATGACGTGTGACAGCAGGTATTTTCTGCTCCTGCACTGGAGAGCAAAACATATGAGTGCTCCAGTGTTCAAGACACTTGCTAACTAAATTCATTTCAGACCTATGCACACACAAATTAAATTAGTTCTAAAACAAGAGTGAAACTTTTATTCTGTTGCTTTCAAAGCTAAAGAATTTACTGCTTTTCTTGTTTCTGTTTTCACGCTGATTATTCCCAAATGTCCCTTTCTTCCCAACTGTTGTACTGGTTCTTACTAGTTTTCTGTCCTATGACACTGGATATGAAAGGACTGTGACCTTTTTAAGGTAAACAATCAATGGCTAAAAAAGATGGTGTGAATTGCAAAAACTGTATTCACCTCGAAGCGTGGTTTTCCTCCTCAGATCACTGTACTGTTGGAACCTCCATCCACCAAGATGATTCTTATTCTAGACGGGAGATTTAACACAGATCAATCTAATCTCAGAGCAGAAGTGGTGATAGCTCTTAGGTGGAAGCTGCCCAGATGTTCCTGAGTTGTCAGTTTGAGAGCGCTTTTAAAATCTTGACACATGCCCGTGATATTTTTAAGGGCTTGGTTTCCCGGAGAAATGAGGTATCCACCCTGACTCATCTTCTGGTCCCCATTCCTTCCCCAGTAATTTTTGTACATATTGGCGATATCTGTCCAAAGTTGTCTCAGTTAGGTTTCTAGAACAAGAAGTCTTTATAGCCCTCAAAGGTGTTTGCTAGCCAGACAGCAGTTGACAGAACCTGTGATGGCCTTTTCCTTCTGTCATGGAGAAACAGCCTTTAGTTAGGTTAATCTGGACCCACAGAGCCTCGGACTCACTGTAACATTAGTCATCTTTTTCCTAGCCCCAGCAGGTAGGAAGCTTGGGAAACAGGTCAAGGCATTATGACAGGGCAAATAATGGATGTGATGGGGGGCTGAGGTTATAACAGTTCAAGGGATATGCAGCCATTGGAATATAGTTTTCATTTGTCCTGCTAATCACAGAACTGCTTGTTCTCTTTTCTATTACAGTCCACTAAAATCCACTATTACAGTAGTTCTGGGTCAGCATATATTTAATAAAACAACCGATGTAACACAAACATTTGAAATAGAGAAATACATCTTGCATCCTCAGTATTCTGTGTTCAACCCCACTGAACATGATATTGGTGAGTATTTTTGTACCATAATTTTCTTTTCTATTTACTCAACTTGTTTTGAGTTTAGTTGCTTTGTCAAAAAACTGCCTTCATAGTGGAAAAATCATCGAATCGTTGAGTAGTTTGGGTTGGAAGGGACCTTAAAGATCATTTAGTTCCAATCCCCACCCCCAGCTATGGGCAAGGACAAATCATAGCTATTAGGAGAAGCTTTCAAGGGCAGGGGATTCTTAGTTCTACCAGAGTTATAACAGCATCTGAAAGCAAGACAAATTCAGATGAGAAATAAATTGCAATTTTTAACTAATTATGATGATTAGCTTTTGGAGCAATTTACCTAGATGCATGGCAGATTCATCATCACTTCAAGTCTTTGTGCGATTAGGCATTTTTTCAGCTGAACCAGAAACTGTGGGCTTGATGCAGGAATTACTTGGTAAAATTCTATTGTCTGTATTGTATAGAGGCTCTGACTAGATGAATATAATAACCCCATCTGCTCTGAAAATCTGTGTTACTAAGAGTCATTTTTTACACTGAGAGAGATTTAAAAACCAGCTGTCTTATCAGTCAAAAGTTAAATGCCCTTCTGATTGACCTTATAACATTAGTCAGAATGACAATAGATCAGCAACTTGCTTCTTATTTTCTGATCTGCTCTTGTGGAAGGTGGTACATCGCCCCAGGGTGTCAAGCTGCGTGAGCACTTTGCCTATGAGACTATGGCATTGGGGATGTTTTAGGTGAAGCATGTACTAGCTTTTTTTGCTCCTGGGTGGTGAATCTTTTTTACTCTGTAGCAAAAAGCATTCAGATTCTGTGTTGGTGGGAGCTCTGTCACAATGTACCATGAGATGAACTGGATGCGGGGTGTTACTCTGCTCTGAGGTATCCTGGTATAAACCATTGTTGGCACTTTGAGATCCCCTAACTTTTTAAATTACACTGAAATTTGGCATGTCTCATGAATGTGCAGTATCCAAATCTTGGGTCAGCTGAACATAGAGTGCCTAAGATGAGCCCAATTGCAAAAACAAACAAGCAGGTAGAAAGTGGGGGAGTGTGAGAGGAAGATGTGGGGGCATGTTCTGCCCTGTCAATGGTTTCTACTGATACAGCAGAAGAGTTATTTCCTGCTGAAAATGCTTTTCTAAAGGAAACAACTACCAAATGAGTGTTTGCTGGGAATTTCAGGGGATTAGGGAGCAGGCAGAGTTGGTGGGGAAGAGGAGGTAGGTGAGGAAGAGAAAGCTGCTGAGTATTTGAGCATGGTTTGTGTGGGCTTCTCAGCTCGTGAGATGCTCTTTATGTGTTCCACAATGGCCAAAAATTGTAGTCAGTAGAGAGATAAGACTAATAGGCATATCCATCTCATAGCTCTGTCCTCTTTGCCTAGTGTGTCTAAACCCAACATGCTGCTCTTGTTACACCAAATACAATGACTGCTCTGTTGCTCTACAGCCAAGCACAGGGGACTTGCTGCAGGGGAACCAATATTTCTCTTATTTTTGACATCTTTCAGTAGCAGGCTCATGATGCTGCACAGCTCTGCATTTACAGTTTTCAGCCCCATGGAGTGATAGTAAAAGTTGTGTAGGTTGTGTAACTCTTTGTAGCTTTCAGAAGCTTGGTTTTGAAATATCCTGATTTTTCTATTCCTTAATTTTCAAGATGTTGGATTTTGCTGAACTTCTTGATAACAGAGCATTAAATAGACCAGCTCCTGCAGTAATTATTTTTCAAATCAAATCGGAATTAGGCAGGTGGCCAAATTTTTAGAAGCAGCGAGCACTTGCACATCCCACTTATTTCAGCTGAAAGTTGTGGATATGTCACTGTTATTTAACTTTAAGGTGGGAGGAGACATATGTATTTTCTATCTGCTCTACAAAGGCAGTGAAGCAAAATCTGCTCAGTGAGCACAGCATAAAATAAATATTCCCACAAGGGGAGTAGCTGAATCTTTCAGCCTTCAATTTGTGATGAAATGAGGTGCTGTTGAGATGAGCCTGTCTGTCTTTGATTGAAATATCTTAATTAAGAGAGGCTTAGGGGATAATTAAAGTTGTATCTGAGACCCATTGCTGCCAATCCCATTAAAGAAAGGGAACAATCACTTTATTCCTCCTATATTTTCTGTTCTGCAGCTTTGATTAAGCTTAAGAAGAATGGCCAACGTTGTGCCGTCAAGTCCCAGTTTGTTCAGCCCATCTGCTTGCCGGAAAGTAGCACTGTTTTCCCTGATCAGTTCAAATGTCATATTTCTGGATGGGGACACAGGCATGAGAGTGAGTAAAATGAGAGTTGGTGTCTATGTAAAAAAATTATGATTACTAAAAAATAATGCTGAAGTATGTGTTATATAACTGATAGTTTTGTGAAATATTTTCCAAGAGACTTCTGGTGGGAATCTTCATACACACCTTTAGATGTTTACAACACTTGCATTTGAAATAGTCATCCTGAACTTCCTTTGTAGTTCTTGGAATTTGAAGTGTGGTTCCTTTGACCAAATGTTTGTGCTTATTTTAGGATGAGATGACCTATGAGCTAGCTAGATCTCCATGGACTGGGAGGGCAGCAAGTGGCTTAGTTATAGGTCCAAAGACCTATACTAGGTCTATAATGGAGGAGATCTTTACCTTCACCAGTAGTGAACTTTGGAAACATCTACAGGAGAGGGACAGATAGACTTTAGACTATAGTGCTTACATTCAGCTTACATTCAGTGCTTACATTCAGCTTGAGAAAGGTGGGAAAATACATCCTATCCATCCAGATGAGGAATTTCAGGATTATGAACCTCCTGCTTGGCTGTGTTGCTTTGATGTCCAGATGGCAGAAACTGATGTAGACAGATGAGAAAGATGGGGGAGTTGGCTGCCTAATTTTGGTTAGAGATTTAGTATGAGCAAATGTTGTCTTAATCTAAATGTGTACTGTAAAGGCAAAAAGAGGTAATGGAACTTTTAATAAATTGATGATTTAGTATCACATCTGGAAAGAAGAGAAGACGAGTTCTGGGAGACTGTTCATGAGTCTCTAGAATATGAGAGAACATGAAGTGGATTAATAACTTGACATGGAATACTCTTATTTTAAAGAGCATGGAGTCTGACTGAAGGAGCAGAAAGTGATCTGATCATTCGAAAAATAATATACACAATATAACTGGGATGTGCTAAGTGTGTTTATATGTTCTATTGTGCAGTATGTTTCCATGTCATGCTCTTCACATTCAATAAACAGTGTCTTTCTTTTCCTCTCTGGGTTATTTTTTTCAAGATGTATCTGGTTATTCAGATATCCTGCAAGAAACACTGATTCCAATCATTCCTGAGGAAAAGTGCAGAAGTCCTGAAATTTATGGAACAGAAATAACTGAAAATATGTTCTGTGCTGGCTACTTTGATAGCAAATCCGATGCTTGTCAGGTAATGCTGTGAGTTTTCTCTGCAGATAATAGAAATGTATATTATTGCCAGAAATGTCGCAGTGATGCAGTGCTCACTTTTAACACCAAAGTGCTCTCAAAGAAAAGAAAGGTTCCTAAAGAAAAGACAACTTATGTGACTGCACCACCTTGCTTCCGTCTTTGATTTGTAATCTGTTGAGTGTCAATTAAGTTCTACAGAAGGGCAAGACCTCCAGGGTGTTATATTCCTCCTACCTTCATAAAAGGGCATGGCTACACACTGGAGGGTGAGTTGCTTTATCCCCTGGCTGAGCCTGCAGTGGGATGGCAATGGTTTGCTGGCTAGCTGGCAGGGAAGTTCTGGCAGGCCAACCGGCATGAACCTCTGTGGAGCCAAGTCCCTAAGCTGCTTCTGCCTCTTACCTGAATAGAAATAAGGATACCTGGGTAGGAGGTGGAGAGCAGTGGTGGGGTTTGGAGGAGGAAGCAGCTGAGGCTAGTATAGTGAGTGGGATTTAATGGTATAGAGTATCAGTCAGTTGGAAATGGTGTTTTATGACTTCAGTCTTTCATGGAATGACCTCATGCTCCTAGTGCTTTGCATGTCTTTTTGAATTATGTCACACCTTGGCTCTGAATAAGAGTGCAGAATTGTTGTGGTGATAGATGAAACTATTTTTAAATGAAGGATCGGGTTAGTCCTTACATAATCCTTCAGGTTTTACCTAGAGTTCATTTGGAAGGCTATTTTCTATTAAAATAAATGTGGGAACAGGCAGCACATAGCTGATAGATGGCAGTGAGATTATGTAAAACAAAGAATACAATGTATGCTGTGTGCAGGAGCCCCTATAGAGGTCATAAAAGTGTCCAAAGAAAGGTGTCAAGAGCAAAATAGCACAGCAGTGGCTCAAGGCTTCCAAACCTGAGCTGGGAAATGATTCTAGTTATTGGCTGCAAGCGTTCATACTCACCAGAGAACTAGAGGCTACCTTCCTCGGCCAGCTTTCCTTGCCTTATCCAGGAAGTACAAATACAAGGTCCAGCACTGTACCTGATTCTCACTCCCTGCCCTGGAAAAACAGAGTTAATCAGGAATGAGAGGCAGAAAAAAGAAAGAAGAGGGAAGGAGAGAGGAGCTGCACAACACAAGTAGTCTGGAGAGAGTTGCGAAGTCTGAGAAACAGTGACGAAGAGTCACTGATGTTGCAGAAGAGCAGTGCTCATGACATGAAATCATTATAAGTGAATCAGTAATTCATTTTTTTTGATGACAAGCCTTTTGGCAGACTTTTAGTGTGGTCTAAGGACAAATAACATAGACCTTTAATGTCACAGCAAATGTTGCTGACCTCTGAGTTTTCTTAATGTATGCTTGGTAAATTAAATTATAAACCATCTGTTGTGTATTAAAATACTTCAAGAAAGCAACAGCAAGCAGATAATGTGTTCTGCTTGATTATTTTTAAAGATTTTATTGGTAACATTTTTGTTTAATCAGTGCACCAGATACCAAAATAGCCATCAATAGGATGATCTGTGCAGAAATAAGCAAGTTCTGAGAAGTAAATTGATCTCAGATGCAAGATTTCATTTTATTGTCCCTCATTTACCATAGAAATGTCCTAGTATAAAGGCAACATAATTTCCTTACCTACTTTGCTCCCAAGGTGTTTTCTTTTTAAATAGGAAAAAATGTATGTCTCCTTAGTCTCAGACAAGTAGAGTGCTGGTTCCTTTCACCAGTACTGTTTACTAAGTCACATTTTTCATTTCCAAGATTTTCATTCCTGTAGAAGTCAATCTCAGAGCAATGTGTCATCAGACATTGGTTTGGTCTTATTTTGGGCTTATGGTTTTAACGACTAGGTAAATTGCTCGGTAGCATCAAATTCAACAGATGCAAGAAACCACATATGCCACATAAAATTATAACATCTCACAGTCACATAGAGAAGTGTGTATGTATGTGACACCTTTCATCGAATGATGAAATCATGAAAACTTCCATGATCTCTGAGAGTTGCAATAAACTGCACTGAGAAACTTGCCAAATATTCCCTGCCTTGCTTAATATGCAGGGCCCATATTACAACATACCTTAAGCCTCAAAGACTTCATTACTCCCATTGAAAGTGACCTAAATCAATCATACTATTCAGCAGGTGTCTGAATCTAAAAGCGTTTCAGGTTTTTAAACAAAATCTGATATTTTGACACTTTCTTTCTATGTGGAATTAACCCCCCCACCATTATATTAGAGGTATGTCTAAAAAACCCCACCTTTTTATAATGAAACTTCAGTAGACCACTACTTCCACATCTTCTTTTTAGTTAACATCTCACATTCAAACATTCTTAATTTAGAACTTTCCCAAACTGATATTTTTCCTACTGCTTTTTATCAATTTAGATAAATTTTTGTTCACTTTTAACACAGGGAGATTCTGGTGGACCCCTGGCCTGTGAGGAAAGTGAAATCTCTTACCTCTATGGGATTATCAGCTGGGGAGATGGCTGTGGCAGAGTCAACAAGCCTGGAGTATACACACGAGTGACGAACTATGTAAAGTGGATTAATGAGAAAATAGCCCCTCGAAAAGCTAGTTGAACACTTGAATATGTTAACCTTTGAAGAAGGGTTTGGGGGTCTTTTGGTTTCATTAAAGTGGCATAAATATTGTACTATAAGTTACATTATGGTAACTGTCATGGTAATTCTTAGCAATTCCAAACCAGTGCTAGAAATGAAATTCCCTCCCCTCAGAAGCGATCTCTTGAATTTCAGGTTGAGAGACACCAGTAGATCAAGGTGAAGGCGCTCCTCAGCTAGCTGCAACAAACCAGTTCTGGGGAAAAAACAGGGGGTTTAGGTTTTGATTCAACCGAAAATGTAGGCATATTTTTATGTTCTACAAGCACAAAACCAGGGCCACGCTTCAGAGCTCTGCTGAATCTGGTGTGCAACCTTCCAGCAAGGTTAATGCAATGCTTTCTGAGAACACAAAGCTTGCTGGATAATGTTGGGAGTCAGAGCACCTGATTTCAGGTCAATACCGTCAGGACCTTCTGCAGACTGTGAGCTGCTCCTCGCCCTGAGGACAGCAGTGGAAACACTTCAACTTCATGATAAATGCCTAAATGTTTCTTCAATTTGACAGTGTTTTGAAGATGTCTTAGTTTTTGTATTAACAAGCTGTTCAACTGGTTAGATAATTCAGAAAGGAGGTTTTTCTTAAAAGATTTTTGAACTGGATGGCTGTGGGAGCAGTTCATCACTTTCCTTGAGGATTTGGTGACCTCATAAACCTCAGGCTTTGCTGTCATGGTCTATGGAATTGTTATGGGAACAATCAAAGAAACTATTACAATATATAGCTACTGAGAGGCTGTGGATTCGGCTTCGTTAACAAAAAAAGGCAGAAAGTGATTCAATAAAAAAAGATAATCTCATTGTATAAAGAATGGAAAATTACAACTTTTATATTTTATTATTAGTAGTAGTAGTACAGGGAACGTTTAGCCAGGTCAGATGTGTACAATGGGAAGTGTCGATGTGAAACGTATTTCTTCTGAAAATGAACATTTTGAATTCTCCTGTTGTTTCAAGCAAAGCTGTGTTTTAAGATAGATAATTTTGGTGCCTAGTTACTCAGAGATACGTTTTATTTTGTAGTACTGGCAGCATCTTCATGGGTTCCTTAGTTGTGACAAATGATTTCTACAGTTAAAAGAAACTTCGTAAGGAAAAATAACCAAAGCCTGAATTTGTTTAAATGCAAATGTATAACAAAGTTATCTAGATAAACGATGTAAACTGTTTAATAAAAGGTTTTACCCTCTGTTTCTTGGACTTAGTCTGTTATGGATAAAGTTACAATTAGATCTTTGAATCCCTCTGTAGGTTGTTCAACAGGTTGCAATCTAGTAGAAAAATGACACTTTTCTGTGCTGGAAGGCATCGGAAAAGCTCTGCATAAAGGATCTATTTCATCTGGTGGTGCTCCCAGTTTTATGCAAGCATTGCACAAGTTTCCAGCAGGCAGCTGTAAGTGCTTGGATGTGAATTTCAGCTGTGAATACCACGAATGCTCAGACCAAAGTCTTCAGTTCATTTTTCTGAAGCATTAAACACTAGCTTGAGAAAATGAGATCCACCTCTGGGGTCTTGACTCCAAAACAAGCTGAAGACTTGTTGTCTGGCTTTTCATCCTGGCCATTTGCACTATGAGCCTGGCTTGCTTAACTCCGTAAAATGAACGCAACTGTGCAACAAGACTAACAGTACCTGCTGCTGAAAGACAAGTATTAAATCACCATGAAGGAACTATTTACTCTTCTTTGGAAAGGATTCATTTGGAACAGGTTTCCACAGAAAGCTTATGCCATTCTGGACATCCATATCGGTTCTGTGACTTCAGCTTCACTTTGAAATTAATACCCATCCCCTATACATGCTTTTAATCTGGTGTGTTATATGTATTCTCTCAGTCTTCTTTTGCTGTAAAGAAGGCAGCTGTTTGATAGGAAAGGTGTTAGACTGGTGTTTCTGATACGTTGTGTACAGCTTTTTAGCTGTCCCATTTTCAAAATCTATGGTGCTCGTATCAGTATACAGCAACATCAATACAATAAATAACATTTTTAAAAACATATTGAATGTTCATAAGGTGAGACAGTCTATTTTCTGCCCTCAAAGGTCTAAATGATAAATCTTCAGTCAATACTGTCATACTTTGAATGCATTAAAATTAATTTGTGGCATTGATTTGGTGGAACTAAAGTTCATTGTTTAAGCATCTGCTGTGCAGCGACTAACACTGTATTAAATCCATAAAGCCAGCCTAGGGGGGCAAGTAAACATCTAGGTTATGCAAGAGGTCCTTGCCTGACCTCTCACACCCCTGACATTGACCACATTCCTATGGGGCACTCCAACACCTTCTGCTTCCCGGCTTTCTGTGGAGCATTACCCCATAGAAACTCGACCTCTGTATTTTTCTCTTCCCTTTGAGTGTTTATAGCTTTGGTTAAAATGAAAATCCAACCTAAATTTCCTAGTGAAATTTTATCTGGTATTTTTCCTAACGCACTGAAGTTGAATTTGAATGCAAAGCCAGTTGAACAAACACCTCCCTAATTCATTATGAAACACACTTAAAAATGGTTTTATTAAATTATATGTTATTCCCTGCAAACTGACCGACTCAAAGGGAAGAAATAAATGCAAACATCTAAACCCCCTTTCTATTATGCTATTGAAAGAAAAATGCGCTGTATAAAAAAAAAAAAAAAAAGCTGAAGAAATAATTACCATCAAATAAGATGCAGTAGGAGTATTTTTAGAATAATGGACTCTAATTAGTCCATTGCTCGTTGAAATAAATCCGAGGACATCATTAACACATCTTATTCTATTAATTGTAGCTGCTCTGGGTTTGGTGCAAGTGGGTTGTTATCTGGTGACAGTTGCGTTGCAAAGAAAAGGGGAAAAAAGGGGAGTATTTTTATCCGGGGTAGTTGGCTGCATGTCTTCTGGGAGGCGAGGGGAGCAGTAATTACGGGTTTTGAAACAGGAATTTGGGCATTGTAAGAGGGGAGGGGGAAAGGGGGTGTTTCGGCCCGCCTGCGCCAGGCCCCGCTCCGCGGAGGCAGCGGGCGCACAGATCCGGTCCGGGCTTTCCCACCTCCCGCAGCCTCCAGGCCGCTCAGCTGTCAGCGGCAAAGCCCGGAGCGGGACTAGGGCGGAGGAGTGGGGTCAGCGCCTCCCCAGGGTCGCACCCGAGGGTGTCGGCGGGGCGGCCGTCGAGGGGCCGCGGAGCTCCGGGTGCGCCCCTTGTACTTCCCCCTACCGACACCCTGCGGGATAAACCAGTCATAAGTAACAACCCCCAATATCGCAATACGATAACGAACAAAGAACGAGGGAAAAGCTTCCCGGGACCCCCTCTCCCTTCAGCCAGAAGCCTCCCCGTCCCCTGCCCGCCGCACTGCCCGGTGGGGCCGGGGGCGCCGAGGAGGGCAGGGCCGCGCTGGCCGCTCGCCCGCGTCGCTCCCTGTGCCTGTGCGGGGACCTAATAAAGCTATTTTGAAAGTGACCCCTGGTCCAGAGCGCGGGGAGGGAGCAGCGAGCCGGGCGCAGCTGTCCGGAATCATGACTGAAGATGACGGATTCCGTGCTGGTGGAGGGTCACGTCAAGTTGAGAGATGGAAAAAAGGTCCCTGCTCGCAGCGCCCCTTCGGCCCGGCCCCGAAGCGGGTTGGGGCCGAGGGTCCCCCATCGACAGCCCCCTCCCCAGGAAGGGAGAGAGCTCGCTCTTCCCTCCTCCGGCCCTGGCTAACCCTCTCCTTTTGCCTCTCGTTGCAGTGGAAGAGTAGGTGGCTGGTGCTGCGCAAGCCCTCCCCGGTGGCAGGTAAGAGGGGGCCCGTCCCGGGGGAGGGAAGGCAGGTGCCGGGGTGTCCCTCCCTCCCCCGCCCGCGGTTGGGGGCCCCGAGGGCAGGGAATTCACAGGGTTCCCTTCCAGGTTCGCAGCCGTCCGAGACCACCCTCGACGGGGCTCCCCTCAAGCCGTCGTTGCTCTTTCCTCTTGTTTTTTGTCTCATTTAATCGGGGGAGCGGGCAGTAAATTATCTGGCAACGAACCAGGCGCACAAAAATAGGAGACGGCTACCGCCGGAGCCCCCCCGGAGTCACCGCGGCCAGTGCCCGGTGTAACGCTGTCCCTCGGGCTGCCAGTGGTGCCCCGGGTGTCGGGTTTGAGTAGTTTAATACCAGGCGCTGACTAAAACCAGCGGGAAAGGTGACTTCTCAAGGCACAGCGCTTTGGTTTTGGATCCCGTTTATTCTTCAGGGTGATTGGTGGCTGTAAAAAAAGCTGGCATTGTAAGCTCGGTAGGTATTTTTGATCAGTGTTTTGACATAAAATATCACTTAGATTTAAAAATAAAATGACATTTCGAATTAAAAAAAAAAAAAGAAAAAAAAAAAAAAGAAATCACTTCCCTGCTTCTGAAGGGGAAATTGAAAATGTTATTCAAAGCTGGCGTCTTACTGCTGGAGAAGCAAAAGTAGGTTTCAGGCTTCCCTAGCTGTTCCTAACAGAGAAAACATTTGGGCCTGAAAGTATTTATTTTCCACATAGAAAATGTGAATCTGCGTTGCTGCAGAATGGATTGAGGTGTCTTTTCTAGGTTGTTGCTGGTAGGTTAAAGATTTCTTAGTAATTGAAGGTCTTCAGACCTAACTTGCTGCACTTGAGTCGCTACAGTTGTGTGTTAGTGTCTTAAATGCCTGTGTCTTAACTGGCTTTGTTAAACTTCCCCGCCTCTGTAGATCCTAGAGCTAGTATCTAGACATGTGAACATGGGCCTGGATTTCTAAGTAAGACAAGTCTGAAGAGGGAAAATGAGGGAATTTGCCTTGAAAACTTACTGGCTGATCCTGTGGCTTATTCCTCAAGAACAGTATTTTATCCTAGCTAAATTAGCCAGGTTTACCAGAAAAAGCCCCCAGTGATTTGCTTCTCTTGGTCTGTAAACCATAGCTGTTCTTCCTTCAGACACACAACTGTATTGCAGAATGCTCGAATCTCATCGTTGCAGCTGTTTTTGCCAACAGGTGGATGAAAACAGTTGTTAGGCAATGAAGAGCTCTGCTTTCGCTAGCAGAGGGTTCAGTCTTTTGGTCATTTTTCACCTCTTTGGAGATAGGCGCATCCTTTGCTGGGCTGAGGGTGCAGGGCACCACACCCCAGCATTCATCAGGTGGTGCACGGGGGGCTTTTCCCTTATGGTGTGTAGGGGAGCTTAAACTGTGGATGAAGCAGCTTTGATACTGATCATTAATTGCACAACCGAGTGCTATGTGATAAGAAGGGGGAAGAGGAGAGCTCTTGTTAGGAGTGCAAAAGTTAGGGGAGGCCTCTCCCCTTTTTCTTGTCTTTTGGGGTTGCTTCTGAAATGTGCGTTTCCCATGGGACCATTGCACTTGAATTGCTCTCTTCCGCTGCATTGTTACAGTGCAATAAACGCCTCTCGGAAGCGGTTAAACCCCAATGGTGACACACAAACATATTTTACTTTCAAAAAGGTGTGGCACATAATGGTTATTTAGCAATGGCTACTGTGTAGCATTTAAGTAGGAAACTTGAGCTGACACCAACAATCTGGCAATGCAGTCTGCTCGCCATTTAGTAGTTGAGTAATCTGTGAACTACTGTAAGAATTTCATTTGTGGTTCAGCGTGTTCTGATGGAAATACGGATGACACCGGCCTCTCGGTCTTTAGTGTTGGTAACGTGAACAGCTATCGTAGTGTAACTTCTGATGCTCTGCATTGAATGAGTCCCACACTCCAGAGACTCTGAGAAACCACTGGATTGTTGGATAGTGAAACAGGGAAGATTTGTCACTTGCCTCCTTATTTCTGAGCTTGCAGATTACCCTTGAAACATGCCTTGGATGTTTGCTCCCTAAAAGCAGGCTGCAAACTACTTGGGGATGGGTTGGGAAAAGGAAATTGAGTTCTTGCATTGGCTTGATTAGACTGACCCTGAGTCTGTAAACCACCTTTGTATTGAAGAGGAGCACTGAGAAATGTGTTATGTTCTATATTCTGCCTCATCATCTCTGACAGTTTTGCTTCTTTTAGACTGTTTGCTCATGCTTGTGTACAAGGATAAATCTGAACGAGCGAAAGGGCATAAGGAGAGGAGCAGCATGACCTTAGAAGACATCTGTGGCTTGGATCCTGGGCTCCCCTATGAGGGCTTGAATCACACGCTTGCAATCATCTGTCTCTCTCAAGTTGTGATGCTGGGATTTGAGAACAAGGAAACAATGTATGCGTGGGATGTACGAATCCGCTACAGTTTGGGGGAAGGTAACCTTTGTCTTATCATGCTTTGTTTTTATCTTCTGGGGGAAAAAAGGCAAACAAAAACATAGCTAAAATGCAAACAATGAAGGAACAGACTGTCACTCATTTGAGAGTGAAGAGACTGGTCTTCACTTTGCATCTTAAAGCAGGTCTCCCTTATGGTAGGTTTTGGTCATGGTACTGCCCAGTACTGGCAGCTAACTGTGGGAGCATTTAGGTTTTGATTTTGGCACTGAAAGTGTGTAGCTTTGAAGCAAAGTGATCAGACTTCTATTTCTGGTCCTGCAATTTACTTAGGGATTTTGACAACAGGTTTCAGAGGGAGCCTGAATTAAAAGGAGGAGAGTCCTGAGTTGCACTTGACTAGTTTAATCCTAGTTTTCTGAGCTGCCTGCTAGGTGTTGTATTTATAATGCTTATTACTGCTGGTGTCCCCTTTCAGGAAGAGGCATCTTGCAATAAGGACTGTCATCAGACACAGTCTTTCCAGCTACCTTCAATCTTATGCATCCTTTTATTTTATTTGCTTGGGTAGCAGCTCTAAAATGTACAATGGTGAACAAAGACTGATAATATTGGTAATCCACAGTATCTGTCTTACGTTTGTTTAGTCATAACTAGGGAAGGAGGGTAGGTGTAGGGAAGATGCACATTAGCCATCTTAATCATTTGTTACATATGCTTTGCCATCTGTTGCATTGCTGGACTCATTCCTTTGCAGTACATACATAGAAAGATGGTGGGAATTTTACAGTAATGAAAAATAGAAGTATTGCAAGAGAGATGTATGGGTGAACCACTTGGGGCTGTCAAATATGAAGCCTTGCATAAAGGGGAAGGTTAGAGACAGTTTCTGAACAATACAGGCACAAGTAGCTGGAGTAGTTGATACACTTTGATGGAGCTGTGTTGTATTCCGGTTCTGTTTCTTTACTGGATTTAGGATCTATTTGCAGCATACACTTGTCCTAAAATCTGAAGGAGAATTTGAATTTGAAAGGGTAGGTCTGGCTTTCATGATCTTGCACTGATGCAGTGGTGGGATGGAGAGAGTATTTAATCTCAGGCTGGTTGTGATAGGAGACAGTGTAGCAGCAGCAAAGATGTTTGCTTTCTGTTTTTAAAGGAAAGTGAGGTAGGAATACAGTCTATCGGATGGTGATGTGTGTAGCCATGAAGTAAAGATGTAGTGGGAGAGAACGTATGTGGAGGTGAAGAAATGAAGAAGAAAGAAACCAAGTATAATTGGTTGAATTGGCAATAATTTGTAGAACATCAATTTCAAAAAAGCTCAGGGGAAGGACGATAGAGCAGAGTACAGAAATTTGTTCCAGGATTTCATCTTTGAGTGCAGGTTCAGCTAGGAGAAAGAAGCCAAATTAAAGTGAGTCGGGTTTGAGCAGGAAGAAGTAGAAAAGAATGGAATCTTAGATGAAGAGAGGATGGTGACTGGTGTATTTTCTTGAAGCGCAGTCAGGTCGCCTTGGCGTGCCTTGGAAGTAAGGTTGCTGGATGATAAAAATAGACCATGGACAGATGAGCTCAGAGTCTGGGAAGCAAAAAAAAAAAAAAAAAGAGGGAAAGGAGTAAAGGAGTTGTTCGTGTTCTTGAATGAAGACCCCAGAATGGAATGGAGGCATTTGCACCGGAGTTCCTTGTCTTTTCCATCTGCTTTTAGTAGATGAGGTGGATGTTATTCCTGGAATAAAAGGACCAGGATTAGAAAAACCACTGGGATTAAGCGAGTTGAGGGATAGATCAGGTGTGAGAAGAAGGCTTGAGCCCAAACTCATCCTGAGGAAGTTAGCATACTGCAGATCAGTGATTAGCTGTGAGGAGCTAAAGGAAATTAGGAGCTTAAATAGTACCTTTTATTCATGGACATATTCAGCTTTTTATCTTATTCATTATTTATTCAGAGAAGGAGAAGTGGATGGTTGGGACAAACTGAAAAAAACCCCTATTTACAAAGAAAGCAGCATACGGCCAAAGCTTCATGTCCAGATCTGTTGGTTGGTTTTTTTTCCTTTGACTTTGGCTCTAGATTTGGATATGCTGGTTTTTTAACAGTGGTCTAGAATCTGAGCTGCAGCTCTTTGTTTTTAGCAGCTGTTGTAACTTGCAACTGATTGTGTGAAGAGTGTACTTCATTCCTCATTTACAAGGCAGAAAGAACACTGATGCTTCTGCTCCTGTGGTTTAATTGCCAGTGAAGTGCTGAGCAGAGGGGTTGGAAATGATATCAGATTCTTTACTGAATGTTATTCATCATGATGGTTTTGATATCTTCTTCATAGTTTATGTTTAAGCAGGTTGTGTAACAACTGTGTGCCCAAAAGGGGACATTGTGTGACTACTGATTTGCTCCCTAGCAATACTACTGGCAAAGCTGTAAGTAGAGCTGTGGTTAGTTAGAGCTATCTCTGTCTCCTTGCACATTTCACTCGAATGACTTTGCGGCTAATTCTGCTGGAGCCTTAGGGAACTTATCTAATGCACGTCATAGATGAGGAGTTGACTTACAGCTAAGATGGTAACTAAGAATGTAGCAAGTGTTTAGATGAGAAGCAGGACTTGGACCTAGCTGAAATTCATGATGCTTGAAGAAGTATGGGCAAGAAACAGGGAAGGGTGGTTGTAATAAGTGAGACTACCTGGAAGTTTACCCTGTAGATTTCACAGGCAGGTAGCTGTTTGTATGATCTCTGAGGGATAACCAAAAGCTAAATCTTTGTGCTTCTTGATAAACGCTCCACCAAAAGCCTCTGACTGAAAATGTAACAGTCCTGATGCTTCTCTGTGCCAAGACATGTTTTTGGTTTTCTTTTTATTGTCTAATTACGAGAAAAGAAACTGGAGGAGTAGTGAAGGCCAAAACAGTTGTTTGAGAATTAAGTGCCTGCTCACTGAAACTGCTCCTTTTGAAACACTGTGAGATTTGAGCCTTTGAAGTGTACCCGATAGCTTATAATTCAGAATGCAATAGCTTTGGAGGAGAAGGTGGGAGACCAGCCTAGAGCAGTTGTTACTTTAGGCAAAGACTCTTGCAATATAGAGGATATTGGAGCTGGGATTTGAGTCTGAATTTTGTAAACTTGGATGAGAGGGGTATTTCCATTTCTTCTCCAGTCTTTTGAAGTTTATGCTGTGAAATATGAAGAATTAACTGACATCTAGCAGTGCTTATTACCTATGAATCATTTACTTTCCTAGTAATTTTAAATGTCTGGGCATCTACCATTACCAACTCCCAAAAGATTCAAAGGTGGGAAAATGTAATTTTTCCCTATTTTACTGCTAGGGAAGGAATGAAGCTGTTTATTAAAGGCTGCAAATGAGTCAGTGACAGAGCTCTGGTTAGAACTTGCCTACTACTTTGAACCTTGGCTTTTGGGCTCCTTGGGCACTGTGTTGTGTGTGTGTGCATGCACTTAGAAAAGGAAGGGCATAGGCTGTTTAGAGAAGGAGAAAGAAAGAAACCCATGTGGTGATGGAAGGATGGAAGAGGTAACTGAAGTGTTGGCTGGATAGCTGACTAATTTGGGATGGGGAATAGCCTGAGTTAGGATAAATTAATAATTTTATGTGTGTATATATATGTATTTATGTGTGTATATGTATATATGTATGTATTTTTTAATGTATAAATTATGGCAGTTTGGGACTGCCCAAACTGCCATAATAGAGAGTAATGAGTTTATAGCTACTCATACGTGGCTGTTTGGGCTCCGCTTAGAATCTTTATACTAGTCTCATGGTGTGGGCAGGGGTTGGTCCACATACCACAGATGAATAGGATGACTTACATCACGTAAGTCATGGTACCTTCCTTCTGTTTTCCATAGTAATATTCTTTTTCTTCCTTATCTGATAGTTCATAGATTTCAAGTTTTTGTAGCACCTGGCACTAAACTAGAGAGTGGGCCTGCTACCCTGCATTTCTGCAATGACATTCTCGTCCTTGTAAAAGATGTTCCTCCTAGTGTCATGGGGCAATGGAAGCTTTCAGATCTGCGTCGGTATGGAGCTGTCCCAAATGGATTCATCTTTGAAGGGGGTACCAGGTGCGGCTTCTGTAAGTACAAGTGGAACTTGTCTTCTAAAAGATGTTTAAACCTCATGTAGAAATGTAAATGCTAGTCTCATTCCAAGTGGAGATTGCAGAACCAGCTGTACTGCTTTGCCATACAGGCAGCCTCTTTCCAGAGGATCTGTTCTACTGAGCAAATTTCTGCAGGCTTCAACCCTAATGTTCAGTAAAAATGTGACTATGTGGAATCCTGACTGAACACTGCCCTGCGGCTCTTCAGGTGTTCAGCCACCTATTGCTCTTGGACGCAGAGCAAAAACAAGGGAATGAAATTTTATGGCTTCTGTCGTGCAGAACATAAAGAAGAATGGTTTAATGTTCATATTCTTAAATTGTGATCAACTGTTGTGTTGTTTGCAGAGGGAAAATGACACAGAGCTTTGAGGTTACAGGCGGCATCAAGGCTCTCATTGTGCAAAGGCAAATGTCTAAATCCCATAGAGCACTTTTAGTTCTCAAAAGTTAGGAACTTCTGTCTGTTCCTTTCTCTGTTAGTAGGTTTGTCACTTTATGGGACCATGAGATTTATGGGGTCTAAATGAAAGCAAGCAAGCAAGCAAGCTGAAGCTAATTTCTGTACCCTAATAGCTAAGATGTATATTTAGAGGTGGAGTAATTTCTTGTTCCAATGTCCAGTTTAGCTCACCCTCTCACTTCAGATAAACACAAAGAATTATGCAAGAGTTAGAAAGGAAAGATAATTAGTGCCTTGGTATAATATCATATAAATCATTAGAAAGCAAGGTTTTAACTTCAAAAGTTTGAAGCCATGCTGAATTGATGAGCTCTGAGTGCAACTGGGTATGCAGATTGGCAGTGTAGATGTAAAATTGCTTGACTTGCATATTGAAATGTGGAAATAGTGGATTTCTTCAATTACCAAACCGAAAAAGTAAAAGATTTAAGAATCCAAAGATATTCTGCCATGGGACTCGTGGCCAGATTTAGGGAAGATGGTAATGAAATTATTTTGACTGTTTTACCCTAGGAGGTTTTATTTTGTTGGTCGAAAATTACAGACCTGAGTTACGAAGATTGTAAGTATAGACTCAACTGTTATATCCTGATTCCCGATTTAAGACACTTTTCAATGTGGAAGATTTGGGTTCAAATCTTTCCCTGCCTAATTCAGAGGTTAGGGTTAAAGAAGGTTTTCCACTATTTGAAGGAATGTGTTATAGCTTGTGAGAATAATCAGTTTTCTCTTAAAAAAGAAAAACAGGGCTCCAGCTTGTCTTTGCATTGCTCATCATAACCCTTTCAGCCTGGCACTTCAGCCAGTCTTCAGTCTACTCCACTGTTCTCTTATCGGGTCTGTACTTGATTTGTCTGTCAACGAATATATTATAGGAGATGGTGCTGAATTCCTTGCTAAAGTCAGTGAATAATATTCATTCACCAAACCAGTCATTTTAACAAAGACTGTCCGACTGGTTAGGCATTATCTCGCTTTTGTAAATCTATACTGGCCAGTCCCATTCAGCACCTTGGAAATGGACTCATATTTCTATTACTTTCTATTGGTGAGACTATATTTTTGCATGCATTCTTCTTGTGAAACTCTGAACGCAGAGGATTAGTGAAGTGGAGTTTGAAATACCACTGTAATAAATACCATACTAAAAGGAACTGATAATCTTGTGGTTGGATTGCCTTTCCTCTCCATAAAAAAACCCTGAAGCCCCAGACAGAAGCACAGCTTAATTTTGGAAATTTCTGTGGTAGAAGTCATGTCTTAAAGGATATGAAATCTGTTTTAGCTTTCTATTCCTTGCTTCTTCACTAGATTTTTCATAAATATAAAATGCTTAATTATATTTACCATTAGTTGCTCGGTATAGGTTTTGTACAACTCCAATGGTGCTCAATCCAGGCAGAAGGAAACCATCTGAGATTATGCTGGGATTTCAAACATTAAACTAGGTGCATTTTCAAGACATTGAACACTAGTTTACTCTTAAATACAAAAAAGCGCGTTTACATTTTGAACTTGTCTTAACATCGAAATTGTACTGTTAGAGGTAAGAATACTTTCTTCTGCTCCTGACAGCTGCAAATTTGGCTCTCTCTGCCCCCAGCTCCTCTAGCTGCAGCTCAGTCACACATACCACTTGCAAAAAAGCCTGGCATCTGAGCCTAGGAGTTAATTAAGAGGTTTACTTAGACAAATGGGCTGGAAAAAAGGAGCCTTTCACTTTCCTAAGTTGCTAACTCAGTTCGAGTGCACTACTCTCAATTAGAGAGACCAGTTGCCAGGAGAATCTTGACCTGGAGGTTAGTGTGAAAAAATTCAAGTAGGGTAATAAAAGGGCATGTTAACAGTGTGAGAATTCAGGCTCTCTAATGTTCGAGTACTTCAGTATTAGCTTCCATTAGCAGTTTGAAGCTGCCTCATGTTTTCTAACAGCATCTCCTAGAAGAGAGGAACTTGGAGGACCTGTGGTGCCCTTTGAAAGAGCAAATGATGCTGCTGTTATTTGCAGGATAAGCAGGACTATTTCTGTGATTTTTTTTTTTTTATTTATTTTCTTTATTTTTATTTTTGGTGAAATTAGATGCTTTCTGCTTTCTAAGACTTCTGCAAGTGGCTCTTAAAAGTCATTCTGAAATAGTGGAAGTGGCTACCAGCATATCTGAGAGGGCCAAAGGAGGAGATGAGGAAACCTGTAACGAATGGGAATTTATTTGAAAATAAGAAACAGTCAAAGTGGTTGAACTGGGGCAATGTCTGAATTTCTGGAAAGATTCTGGGCTGCATAGGTAAAAATTTCTATTTATGCACATGTATTTTTCTTTATGTTACTTAGACCTACTGCAGGCAACAGACATTCTTATCTTCTTTTTAGTAGTCATGGCCACGTCTTAGCTGGCAATAATAGGAACACCAGCTGTAATTTTCACCAGAGAGAAAGGTAGCCAGAGATACCTTCTAAAGGGGACTGCATGAGGCCAGGATTGAGAGATTCTGGTTTGACAACATGATGATTACCATGAACTGAACTGCCATGGTTTGAACTTGCCCTGTAGCTAAAAGACTTCAAGCTCTAGCATTGCCTGGCACCTGTTAGGAGGAATAATTCACGGGAGTGGACTGACTCTTTCTCTCTGCTTTCACACACAGTACAGAATTTGAAGGAATTTTTGGTTATTGTGCCTTTTGACGATGTGATTGCCTATGGGTTTGCTTTTTTAATACGATGAATTAAAACAAACCATTGACAAGTTTTAATAATACTTGAAAGCCTTATGAAATTGGCAACTTCTCTTGAATGTTCAGGAGACTGTACAATGCTTATTGCTGACTGCCACAGAGGCTTAGTGTTTCAGCCTTATGCAAGTGGTTGCAGGCTGCTTCTAACCAAATCTCTTATCCTATGATGAGAGTGAGTGAGTGAGCTCTTTGGTCTAGTAAACAGCTGCATGGTATTACAGTGATGCATACCACATATTCCTCTGCTCCCAAATGCTTCTTCACCAAATCTGTTCCAGCACATGACTGATATGTCTAATTTCTAGTAAGAAAGCAGACATGTAACTGATGGATTTTATATAAGCTTTTAAAACATAGTTAAGCTTTACCTATTCATATGTGTTTTACAAGGACCCCCAAGCTTCTTTGGCTTGCAATCTAGTTCTAGCTAGCAAAACAAGAACGAGGATGTTTCCTGTGAGTTGATCAGCAACTGTGGTGATCGCGTGAATAATAGAATCTACAAATAAATACTTTATGCATACGTGTATATTGGACTTGTATCCATGTGCACATGTGCAGTCACTGTTTGCACTAGTTTATAAATCCATCACATTTCTTCTTGGGATTTCCAAATATTTGATAGTTCTTTGCAGAAATTATCCCTTGAGTTAAGCAGCCAGCTTGTACACATACGTTTACTTTTTTGTTTCCATTAAAGTCAAAAGCTTGTATAGCCTCTTAAAAGTTTAAGTAAGACTCTTGACAGTAGTGATAAAAGAACAAAGTGGTCCAGACATACTCTTTATGACAGAAATATCTAAGGAATGCTCTTTTCCTGAGTGGTAACATGGATATGTGGGATTCTGCTGAATTATCAAGCCACACAGTATATCATTGCCCTTGAGATACGAATGTCCTCTGTCATGTCTCTGTATCTTGCTTACTTATTGCGCATGGAATGGGAAGGTCATATTCAGAGTCCATCAAAGCCTTGTGTGCCCTGCTGCCTCAAGGAAGGCATGGCTTCTGGCATCAGTGTGATTCATGGGAGAGGAGTCATACCATCTAGGATGAGGCAAACTGGTTTCCCCAGACTCCCTCTACTCTGTGAAGGGAGGAGAAGGCAGCTCAAAGCAAGAACTGAATTTCAAATCATTCCTGAATACGTGCTTTGCACTTAGCTTTTTCTAATGCAGTGTTCTCTGACTCTTTGGCATCTCTTGGGCAGGTGAAATGGGACTAGACTGAGAGTGAGTCACCACCAGAAACATTCATACCTGTCAGACTGCACAATTACTGTTGTAATCTCCTAGGTCTTTGATCCTGAAGCCAGGGCATGTATATGTGCCATGAGGAAAAGTGGGGCAAACTTGTTTTTAAAAACAGTACTAAGAAACAATGCCAGAGAAGTGCAGAGTTAACTAGGCTTTACTCTGGTTTTCATCTCATGATCCTGTGCGTGCTCATCTTTGCAACCGCCTAAACATACCTCAGCATTTTAATATTTGTCTATTCTGAGTCTCAAGTAATACGTTTGAGACCTTGTTCTCTAGAAATGACTGGCAAGCCAGCCCTCAAGTATAAATTTAACTTTTACCAGACTGCTAAATTTCCAGCAGTTCATCAAATGAAATAAACTGTTTCAAGAACAAGATTTCCATTTCTTCGGCTGAAGAAGTTTTGATCAGTAAGATCTGAAGAGGAATCCGATGTGGTGTAGTGACAAATCAGGTTACTAAGATGTTGCTAACAATGTTGTCTTGAACAGATTTAAGTGGAGCAGAAAAAGATTTAGATGGGACATAAATTAAGAACGACAAAAAAGACTGTTGACCAAAATACACTTTTCCTAGAGTGGTCAGTTTACAGCTTGCTGGTTATATCTAATTTACTAAAATAATTATTTTGGTTTGTGGTCCACTCTTTACTGTCCCCTTTGTCTGAATCCATAACCCTTAGTCAAGTAGTCAAAAGTGTATCCATTGCTTAAGTAAAATGTGAATATCCTGTTGGATGCTACAGGACATATATGTGACTAAAATTGTCAAGAAAGCAATCGCAACTCGGAATTGGCTAGAGACTTGCAGAAGGGAAATTTATGTCCAGATTAGGGGCCCAGGTCCCTAAGAAAACAATAAGCAAAAGCCTTCTGCAGGTCTGAGATTTGCTGTTGTGGTTTTCTGGTGTGCATGGGTGGTCTTTTGCCTGATGTTTTAAGATTTATTTTTTAATTTCCTCATATGAGTAATATTTCGACTGGCAATTCTCAAAGTGTTCTGTGGAGCACTTCTAGTCTTGTGTGTTGTCCATGTAGCCATATATCATGCAGCTCAGAACTTGTTTGTTTATGTAGTGATTCTCATTCTAATTTTGCTTGGGGCTATTCTTAATGAATGGAAAGCAAAATATCAGAATAGAGCAAAGGGTAAAGATCTGATGACAACCTGTGGAGTTCTGTTACATTCTGTTAATAATAGACACATAGGACTTAGTCTAGGAAAATTTATACTATAATCCAGCAATATAACCAAATCCTAATCCATTGGGATATAAAAAGCTGCTCTCTGTTTAAACTGGGTAAAAGTAAAAATACCTTGGTTCATTTTGATAAAGACACTTTAAGTATCCCTGACTATTTCATAGCTAAGATTTGCTCTATAAAATTTTAAGGGTATAGAAGAATAAAAGACTCAGATGGGTGTTGAGAATATGGCTCGTATTTCAGCATTGCTCTAAGTGCCTGAATCTCAGAAAATTAGTGTAAAATATTAGGTAGCTATTGAATTTATGTGTATGTTTGTGATATGGTACATGTGTGCTGATCTGAGGTTTTTTTCTAACTTTACTTTGGATAAGGTCTTGTAGATGTCTTCTCATGGCTTGCACTTAATACTGTGCTATATTATAAATAGCATCATCTAAATATATTTCTGATGTATCAAAGTGAAAAACACGTATTTATGTTCTGCTTTCTTGCAGGGGCTGGTGTTTTTTTCCTTTCTTGTGCTGAAGGAGAGCAGATCAGCTTTCTGTTCGACTGTATCGTCCGTGGCATCTCCCCGACGAAGGGCCCTTTTGGTTTGCGTCCAGTCCTACCAGGTTAATATAGGAAGTATAGAGTAACTGAGCAAAGCAGGCACTTGCCATGTCTAGCACTTTATTGTTGTGATTGTAAGAACAGCTTGCAGACACTAATGGTGTAGAAACTGCAAAGTGGTTTTCATTCTGAAATGTCACAGTATAGATTTATCAGTTGAATGTACCCAGTTCCCTCCTGGTGCTCTGGCTCATTCATGTTCCTGGTGATCTTGTTAACTTTACCCTTCTCTTATTTAACAGTACTAAAATATGGCACTTTGGATTGAAAGGAGCCTTAACCTCTAGTTTTAAATTTACATAGTTCAACTTGGATCCATGTCTGCATTACTATTTTGGTAGTTTAATGGAAAACTAATTTCTAGGACATTTTGAATTTGTCTGAAACATTTAGAATGAAGTCTTGCCAACCTCAGAAACCTTTCAGGCCTCCACATCACATTTCAGTTTTGCTGCATGAGTTTCTTTTCTGATGTGCAAGGACTAAATTCCTTTTCCTATTTCATGGTAAATGCTGCATGTGCTGTAATGTCTAGAGGGCGAATTTGATGGCATCACAGTAAGCCCTGTTGCCTTTTGGCTTTAGCAGATGAGGAAATATAGTATTGGGTCAGAATGACTGTGTCAAACAGGGCAAGAATGTCAAAATGAGAGTACAGAAAAATATCTGTGAATTGTCATTGGGTTATAGTGGGAATAGGCAGCAAGAATGGCGAAGGATGAGGTGGGATTTGTGGGAAATACTTATTTTTTGTTTAAGTGTTAGACAATTAATAGGAGTTTGTCAGAGTTTTAATAATGTTATCAGATGAAGATCATTGCAGGAAGGAAACGTGATGGGAAAAATTAGATCTGGATGCAAAGCTTGTGAAAATAATCATGAGAAGTTAGTTAAGCTAAATGTAAGGCTCAGTTCATCTCTTCTTTCCCATAGCTGTAACACCAAAGTAAATAAAGTAAGCATAATAGTAGGCAGTAAAACCTCATATGATGATCTGCATTTGCGTTCAAGTAATTGGAGTTGTTAAAAAAGCAAACAACAAAAACCCAGTGACAGAAGCCCAAAAGAGCAGGACAGGTACTTAAAGCTCTGCTATTGAACACGTTTTTCTGCGTATCTGAAAGTGTATTACACATATACAACGCCTAGATTTGTCATTTAACAAAAATTTGTCTAGAAAAATTAAGCCTGCAACTAACTATTCTGCTTTTATTATTATTTTTAAAATTTTCATTTTAGATGGCATGTTCTTTGAAAATTTTTTTTAAGAGGCATGTAGAAATAAATGTGCTTTCACATCTTGGTTATCAACTCTGGCATTTGTGGGTTGTTATACATAGCCACATACTACGTTCCCTTTCCTCTTTACAAACTCCGACCTCACTAAAGTGCCTAAAGTGGATTTGGAATATCCTGGGGGTGATTTGGTGGGGTTTGTAAGGGAAAACCTCTTTTCTGAAGTCTTTTTCTTTTGTCTTCTGTGCTCGATGGACTTGCTGCTAAAATGAGGTGAAGATAGACTCAGCCACTTGATTTCACTTTTCTTCCCTGACAGGAAACACTTTGTTTTACTGGCAGGAGCAGTATTCTGTAGGGAACTGTGCTCACATTCTTGCAGGCTGCTTTTTCCAAGCTACTTTGACCTCTCTAGCTTACATTTCCTTCTATCTTTACCTGTCTCCCCTAGTTTCTTGCTACCCGCATGTCCCTTCACAGGAAAATTGTATTTTTTAAGTTCTGCTTCATTTATTCCCATGCAGAAGCTTGCACAGAGCTGTTTAAGGCATATGCAAGTGTACAATAGTAGTGAATCATCCATAAAGTAATTTTCCTTACCAAGTATGCTATTACACAGAATGTAGTGTATTGCTTGAAAAGGTCGGGTCTCTACCAGCTACATACTGTATCTGGCAAGAGTATTGAAATTTGCCTAACCTTTTGAAAAGGTTAGTTATTAAATAGATTAATCATCTGCACACCTCTGGTAACTAGATCAAAACTCAGTGTTGTTATTCATTCTTACTGCAGAGAAGAATGTTACACAGCCTCGACTGGGCTTTATATATGCTGTGTTCTGCTTTTGTGTAATTCAAAAGCTTTTGTAGGAAGTGGCCTTCCCTCCACAGTTTGCTATTTGAATTTGGCTTCTTGCTGTTGCCTGTACCTTTCCAACATAAACAGGAAATATGCTTGAGTAACTCTTAGGTATTTTCAAGAAAGGAAAAAGCCACACAAAAGGCAGCTGTACAGAGAAAAGTATGTAATGCGGTGATGAAATGTCACATTGATAGTGTTCTTAGACACCAATGTACACAACACAATTATAATCTAGTGAGATTATGCAGTCAACGTCTGCTTACTCTGCCTTTGGAAGAAGGGTAATTAATGAACCCAGTGGCTTCATATGCAAACCGTTCAACCGTATGGTTAAATGGAGTGCTGAAATATTCAGGTGTTAGCATGAAATTAATAGGAAATGGTCAAGACAGGTTTGAAGAAGACTAAAAAATGACTGGTTTTCTTTCTTACTTTTACTTGCCAAAGTGATTCTTTGAACAAATGCAAAATGCACAGTATCTAAGAAGAGTTTGTAAACTGCAAGTGCAAGGGATGTTTACTCGAGTAAAATATTCATATCTTTTCTGGATTGTAGTTTTGAAAAATATACTTACTCCCATAAAACCTGGTGTAACATAGATATATGAACACTATATGTATTTTATTATGTATTGTATCAAATATGTAATGAAAATACTGTGCAGTGGAATTCAAACTTGACTGATTATTGAAAGCTATCTGGTCTAATCTCTCTTAGCTGACCTGCTTTAAGCAACAGTTTAGACTAGAGAACTACTGACATCCCTTCCAACCTGAATAATTCTCTGACTTTTTGGGAATGGTATAAAATGATTATGAATATTCTCATGATAAAAAAGATTTCTATTATGTGTACATCTAAAATTAAATGGAGAAGAAAAAGAACATTAGATGTGTTATGATATACTACTGCGTGGTACTTCTTTGGGGAGTTCATTAGTTCTGCCAAATTGCACCAAAATACTCCCGTTGTGAGAACCATTAGCAGGTTGGAGGTTTTTTGTTGTTAAAGGCTGTCATGATTAGGTCTCAAATTTAAGACATATGGCATTGAGTGGGAATGCAAAGGTAGTGTGGGTATCTGTAGATGTTTTTAGGCAATGTAGTGTTTTAAATAAAGGACTCCAATGAGTGATAGGATGTGTTTGGATGGCTTGTTTTCCCCAGCTACTATTTGGAAGATATTGGCTGCTTGCATAGTCTCTTTTTCTTTTGAGAAGATATTTAGAAACTAGACCAGAGAATTTCATGTTCTTGTCTTGACAGAAGTCTAGGTATTGACATAGTCATGAACACTGATTGCATAGTTTGCAATCTGTACTGAATTTGCATGCATATTATCTGACAAATGTTTGTGTATCAGATGTGTGTTGAACTCCTTCTTTTCACTAGCAAAATTCATCTTGAACACCAAACATGAACACAGCAAAGACCCAACAGGCGATCAGTGATATTTTTGATTAATGGGGAGACCAGCATTCTCTAAATCTAAGGCTATGGGACAGTCTAGTCCTGCAGGCTGGAAAGACCCCAGGTGTAATCATGGTAGTCTGGATGCTCTCTCTTAATTCTGGAAGCTGTTTCAGGCTGCTTTGTGACTGACTGGAGTGTGCAGTGCTGCTTGCTGAGGATCTACCTGATGCTCTTTCTTTTTGTTGAAGCTTGATATAGCTTTGGCCATTGCAAGACAGTTCTGTGGCTGCCTTCTGCAGTATCTGTACCAAGCAAATCCTCCTCAGGTTTTTAGGACATCTTTTTATTCCTCCATCTTACAAGGTGTGGAGATGTTAGCATGAAGGTGAGGATCCAGGCCTGATTTGCAAATGTGCTTACAAAGATACAAAGAAAGGACAGATGTTCAGCCTAACTTATCTTTGTTTAATGAAGTAATTAACCAATGTTGCATTTTAAAGATGCATATAATCAAGCATATCTTGGGTAGTTGCTGACTCAACTTGATACAACACATTTTCCTGACAGGTGCTTACTAAACAACCCTGGTGCTTTGAATTACTGTGACACTTTATTTGTATGTTACCAAAGTATCCAAAATCTCCCACAGTGAGCAGCTGATGTGGCTATAATGAATATCCACCAACGTAATATAAAAATAAAATCACAATCAAAGGCATTTTAAGTCCAGCCACATTTGATGTAATCCTTCCCCTTTGTCCCTAAAGCAGCAAATTCTTAAGATTTCAATGAATGCCTCACATGAAAGATGGTTTTTCATAGCAAGGGATCCATTTTTCTTTGGAAAATGATAACACACTTTCTTAATTGAAAGACCTGAATCTTACTGCCTAAATTCCATGGGAGTAAATCACATTATAGGATACATTTGTTAATAGTTTGGGAAATGAAGATACTAATTGCACTTGGAGTTGGAGCTACTGCAGGATGTTGTGTAGGAAGAAGCTGCCAGAACATCCTTGGACAGCTGTCTCGGTGCTGGTCATGCTGCTTCTATCTTCCTGAGTTAGTAATATAGTAAATTACGATGCAGTTATTTAGAGGCTTTGTATTGTGCATGCAGAAGTTATAGGATGATGCCAACAAATCCAACTTTACTATTGAAAGCCTCATTTTTTAGGCCATATTTCTCCCCTGATGTGACAGGAGGTATTAGGTTGTGTGCCCTCCAGTAAGGACTGGTCTCTGAAAAGTGGCTGCCCATGACTTCAGTTCTTAGTCTGATCTTGTGTCAGAACCTTCTGATTAGTGCTCGGTAGTCTGTAACCAAAAATACTTGTATAAGAATCTGATGCTTCTGGGAAATAGTACTGTGTGTGTTCTCCATAATAGGGGCCTTGCTTATTAGCAGAGAAGGTTCAGGGCAAACCAAAGGTTTCAGAAAGACTGATGGACAACTATTTTTAATATCTGCCTAAGACTTAAAGTCTATATGTGTTTGGCAGGTTTTGAAGCTGTTTCTCTAGGTATTTCCTAGTATTTGTTGAGAAAGGGTTTTTCTAATTGATATTCCGCAAAACTGGGAAATGAGAGGTCACAGCACACAAATAAGGACCTAATTTTATATCCACCTTTTATACATAGACAGTCCTTAAGGGGAAGTTTGACTAGAAAAATTGTCAGTCCTGTTTTACAGGCAGTATACCTAGAGATTACATGGTGTTGGGTGAAATGTGTTGTGTTCTGTATCTGTGTAGCTAATAGGGAATGTGGCTTCTAGAAGCAATTAAATATGTGAAATACAAACTTACTGATTTGCTTCAACTTCCCTCCTACCTTCCAATCTTGTATTTTATCATAGGCTATTTTTGCAAGATCAGTTGTTTGGCGAGATCTTTTTAGATATATCTTTTGCTGTCTGTAAGATGGATATCAGTTACTAAAAAACTCAATAGTTGAGTGTGTGCCCTAGTAATGTTCTTAAAATCTGTATTTATCAAGTAATCATACTCTGAGGAAAGTGGAATGATCTTTCCTACTGACAGGTTTTGCTGTGGGAAGATTTAGTGTCTGTTGCATCTTGGTTAGACTAATTTGCTGATCTGTTGTGCCAACTTTCTATTCAAGGTGCTCATAGAACATCTTTGTTGAACCCTTTTGGACATAAAGGCATTTAACTTGATACAGCAGAATAGCTGGAACAGAGGACATTAAAAAATAGATTCAAGCAGCAGCCTGTAACGCTGTATCCTACTGAGCAGATCATTGCATGGACCTGTCTGGGTTACACTGTAGGTGCTGGTGGCCAAGTCATGTATTTTTCTTTGGCAAAGGTCCTTATGGAAACACTGGGGGGTTTGTTTGAGCAAGCTTACACAGTTTTGTCAGGTAAGTTAAGTAAGTTACACAAGTTTCAACTAGTCAATGTTTATTATGAATTGTATTGCAATGGAAATAAGAATGAAGATCTAACAAACCATATCAAACTGTCCTCTCTTCTTTAATTTTGGAAGGTGTCAGACACTGAAATCAAGCACTGTTTGAGCTGGGACACACAGAGGTCACAGACTGTGTTTGTCACATGCTTTGTTGCCTTGTCCCTGTTAGACCATCTTTGATTTCCAACATATGCTGCTATAGGAGGACTGTGTGTGTGTATGGCTTGTCCTGCTCATCTTACCCAGATTGCTGACTGCTAAAGATGGAAACCCCCTTTACATGGGAAAAAAAGTTCAGCATTGTCACTTCTGTTCCTGTGACACTCGTGGATCTATCCAGGGTGGATCAGAAAGTGAAATACAGTTAAGGAGCAGAGTTGTCTCAGCTTGTTTCTCAGGTAGTTAATAATTTAGGGAGTCCCAGGGAGCTTCAGCTCACCTGGCAGTGCTCCTTCCCCTGGTTGTGAGGTTGATTTGATTGCTGTGTTGACAACATCAAACCCAAGTATTTGAAAACTTAAAGACCTGGAATGATTTTTTTTTTTTCTTTCGTAATTTCAAGTGTTTCTTGTCTTACTAACTCAACCACAGCAGTGAACAGCTGTTTTAATCCTTTTTTTCCCCCTCTTATTAAATGGTTCAATAATTAAATGTTTTTGTGCTATGCTTCTACTAATCAGTTGATCAGATATACAAGGGCAACAGTTGTAAGGAAGCTAACCTGTTTTATGTCATTAATTACTTTCTCTATGTGATTAAATGAGCTACTGAAACTCCTGATGCTGAACAAGTTAGACTATGTCCTTTGCCACTGACCTACATGACACACTTCCCAGTGCTGTTTGAAGAAATCTGTAATCTCTTGGGATAATGGTTATTATTATTTCCAACATCTGGTTTTATTGTTGTGCCTGGCTAGAAGCAAAATGGTTTAGAGAAAACTGGCCTGTTTCACTGGTGGAAGATCTTTCACATTCTGTTTAACTTTTGGTCTTTCTATTAGAATAGAATGAGCCTTCTTCAGTGAAGTAGTTTCAGCTAGATTGGCAAACTCACTGAAATGTATGGGAAAATCCCTGATAGTACATTTTAGAAGTGTTTTTTGTATTCAACATGAAGACAGAGAACCACCAGCCTACTTATTTCATCTCTGACTTCTGGACTTAATGACCTGAACATCAAACTTGAAAGCAATGTCATTGTAAATAAGTGATCTGGATTGGAAAGTATCAGATGGTTTAATCACTATGACTCTTGAGTTTATGATGCAGATTTGTAAATTTGTGGGATGAAAAATTTTGTCTTTCTTGATGATAAAATTCCCAAGGAGTTCAGTGAAGTCAGGACACATTTTACAGGTCACTTACTAGTTTTCAACTCCTTTAGACCTGCTGGATGCTAATTTTCTCTGTAGCTATTGCCTTTGGTGCTGTGCTCTTCATGATTCTGTCTCTGGTGGTAACTCTTACGGACATCGGGCATAATCTCTGAAAGTGTCTTTGATACTTAAAATTATAACTTATTATGCAGCATTTCTCCAGGATGTGCTTGAAAGCAGGTTGTCCCATACATTTTCTAATCAGCATTTTCCCTTCCTCTGGTAGAAGATCAAACATGAGAACATAATAGCTAACATTCTTAGCTAACATAAGTCTTCTTTTTTCTTTCCTTCTTTTTATATATTTTCTATGTTTCTTCTCTTTTATTTACATGTTTTCTATTTCTTTCTAAAGATCCAAGTCCAAATCCAGCCTATTCAGAAGAAAGATTGGCTCATGAAGCTTTGCAATTAGAAAAGCGCTTGAGCTTGCTGTCCCATACAAGTCGCCAGGGTAGCGGAGGTAAGCAATATCTTTAATTGAATAAAAATAAATGGTGTTCCTTCCTCCCCATGTTTTAGAAATGACTGTATGTATATAATTATAAAAAGCTGAGCTTAAAAGAAAAATAATAGAAAATGGTCAAGTTATTTGATTTGGCTGCTGTTGCTTGTGGGGTGGCTCTTTAACAGAGTTGTCTGAAGTCCATTGATGTAGATTGGAGTTTTTCAACTGAGCAGAGTGAGTTTTGGATCAAATGTTATTAAAACAGGAAAATCCATTAGTTCGCTGAATCTTACTGAATTTGTGCATGTGTAGCTTTCAAAGAACTGTCTGTGTCAAGTTTGATAGCTGCTTAAAAAATGGACTCACTCCACCTTGTGAGATGGACTGACTTGTGTAGATCAAACATCAGGCTTACAGCAGATTTTGTTGTGAAATCTAGGACTCCTGTGCTTTGGCTATAAGTGCTACAATTCTTGCTCTTTGTAGTGCTGTCCGTGCATGTTCCTTCTGGAATGGTTTATACATCAACGTAGAACTGGTAAAAAGGCCTATGCCCTGAACTGCTATTCAAATTGTTTAAAGCAGAAGTTAGATCCTCAAAGCATCTGCTTGCTCTTGACTCTAAAGCCTATGAACATGAAAACAGCCCTGGAAAGATCCTCAGGCGCTTACTTATGTGCCTCTATACACGTCCATGGCTACTCTAGTCTTGGCCCTGCTGGATAATGTGGTTTGGGACTAAATCACACTGAGACTTCCTGAGGTTTTTCTTGGTTAGCACATAACAACTAGACTTGACTTGACTAATGGAAAACAAATGAGACTTGATAGAGAAGTATGTTTGGCTGGTTGGTTGGTTCTGTTTGTTTGGCTGTTTCTTTTGTTTCTTTGGTTTTTGTTTTGTTTGGGTTTTTTGGTGTTTTTTTTTTTTTGTGGGTTTTTTTTTTTTTTAATTTAGTCATTCTGGTTAGAAAACATGGCCCAATTTCAAATACATTCTCCTAAGAATGTTATAATCCTCAGAGAATGAGGGTAATATAGCTTTTCATATTCTGGTCTTTGAGTTTGTCATAGGAAAATTAAATAGTTGTGTTTATGGGATATATCATAACACCAAGACTGTCCCTGTAGGTTTGGTAGGAAAACATTTGCCTGAATCTGAAGACAAAGGTTCTGCCACTGTCTTGGAGAACATCTGGCTCTACAGAATTAGAGCATTTTCTTCAAGACTGGGGGAGAGCATCCCTTCCAGGGCTCTAAACTGCCTAAAATATTTTTCCAAGAGAAGTGAGATCAAGTAAATTCAACAATCTTATTTTTTAAAATGAAAAGAAATGGTTTTGTAGGCAAAATAACTTAAATTTAACAACTGTATTTCTTCTTCTGGGCATGTTGCTGAGACCTACACTAATATTTTTGTAACTTATACCTTCTCTTTAGAGAGCTGCATGATTTAATCTCAGAAGTTACATTCACACAGGGGTCATAAACCAGTGTTGTGCAATGGGCACTGGGGGAAAAGAAAGAATTAGATTTCATGGCATAAACATTGCTATTGTGTATCAGTGTATATCAAGAATTACTCTGTGAAGAGCAGGAGAATTGTTCTAAACTTTTCCCTTGACAACTGAGAGTAGAAATAGCCTAGTAACTCCAGGAGCTCAGGTCACAGTTTGTAGTGGAAACTTTTCCTTTCTACTCCATCTGGCAACTTACTGCCCAAGGTTCAAAATTAACAAAATGAATTAGAATTAATACCTACAAAATGATCCTTCTGTCAGCCCTTGTTTATACAAAGAAGGAAGGTTTAAGAAGGAAGAAGATAACATTGCTGGCTGTGTCTGTTGTTAGTAGAAGGTGGGTTTTTGTTTTGTTTCTGCATGTTTGTGTGATGTTTGGTTTTTGTCCGAAGGACCTTTCATGCGAATGTTTAACGCTTTTCTTTCATAGTCTGTCTTGGGTAGCAACAGTTACCTGTAGAAGTGCCCTCCTTGCAAACACCAGTGAGAAAAAAACCCAAACCCCTTGCAATGTGTGCACAAATGCCTCATGGGCCATCCTTTTGCATGTAAAAATAATGATAATAGTAGTATTTTCATATTTGTTCATTACAATGATGTGTACTTATGTTTTAGTATGGCTATTGTAGAGAAGTACAGTGCAGGATTGCTCAGAGGAGAGAACAGCACAGTCTTAAATTTGATTTTATTATTGGGTCTCTAACATTCACTTTGTCATTCAGATAAGATTTAAATAGAAAAAATAACATACAAATGAGATAATAAATTGGTTGGTACAGCTCAGATATAAACATGGAAATGTCTCATATGGATTTGTATTACAGTAACAAGGTTTTCTTCAGAGCATCCTCAGCTATTCTGAGCATGGGACTTTGTGACTGTTCCCTGTGATTTAAGATAGGAGTATCTAAAATAAAAACAATTAACTATCCAGAAACAAAATATGGTTGAAAAGGGAGAACTTTGTGCTTAAAAGGTAAAAAATTAACCCTGAATGCATTATGTTCCACAATGTGGTAGGGTTATGGCAAGATTACATACTATTGCATTTTATTTTTCATTTGGGGATAGAAATTATTGCAGGAATTGTGTTTTTTCTGACAGACGTTCCGCTTGCAAAAAGCACATGGAATCCCAGGGTCCTTTGCTGTTTGTTAATGCTTGCAATGCTTCAATCTGCTGATGGTGTTTTAAAGTGAGATTGATGTGTTCTGCTTTTCTAGGAGATGAGAGAAGTCTTTCAAGCTCATCTTCAGATACCAGCCACTCGGATGTCAGTGTTGGGAGCAGGCTGACAATTTGGCCTGAGCAGTCTTCAGCCAGCACTTCTCAAGAGAGTCACGGACTGGCAGCTGCAAAGGGCATTCATCTTGGGGAAGAAAAGACCCTTCCAGAAGGGGCACGTGGCACCACTAAACCACCTCCAAAGCCCCTCCGATCCAGACAGCTGCAGGAAATAGGTCGCCAGAGTTCTTCTGACAGTGGGATAGCTACTGGTAGTCACTCTTCTTATTCTGGAAGCTTCTCCTCCTATGCTGGGAGCTTGGACATTTGCCATGGTGATGAGTTTGGATCATTGCTAAGCTTGCCTTTGAACTTTCCTTCGGATCAGAGTTTATGTACTTGTCCTCACAGTGAGCCCCAGAGAGGTGCAGGGTCGGAGTATCAGGTTCCCAGCTCTCTCAGACACATTTATGATATACCCAGGAGTGTGTTACAGGCAGCTTCCAAAGATGTACAACCGAAAAGCGCAGATTCCACGCTATCCAAGGACCAGGCTCTGTTGCCTCAAGGTGCTAGCGACCCAAAACTGTTACTACCACACTTGGAAGCACGGAGGATACCTGAGCACAGTCAGGACAGGAGGAGGACTCTATCCTTCCTGGCAGAAAGCAGCAAGGACTTGAGTGATGAGACCTATGTGGATTTTGTCTCGAGGTGGTCAGACACAAAACCACAAGGCCAGGTGTCAGACTCCAAAAGCAGTGAGCTCTCACCTGCTGGTGGGCCCTCAGCTGACCCCTGTGACACATGTAGCCCCCACCTTGGGATGACAAGAGCTCTTTTTTCAGCTTGTCCAATCTGTGGTGGACTAAAGGTAAATACCTAACACTGAGCAGATGCGAATGAGCCTTACTTAATATAGCATGATTAATATAAAGTGACTTAAGTTACAGGTCATAAGTATTATTGCTTCCTTTATAATTTGAACAGTTAATAACTTCTGTATTGTTTATGCTCAAGTTGAGAGGCTTAGCACACAGTTCCCTCAAAATCTGTGCCTGATCAAGAAAACACTGAACCTTATAGGCTATCAATCATTGCTTTTAAATTGGCCAGTTTGGGCTTTGGGTTTATGAAAGTGGCTTGTAGTGACAGGCATAGAAGCTTTACAGGCACTGAGAGGGTTGAATTTGTCATATAATAGTAATATAGCATGAAGGACATTGATCTGCCTTGCTGCTGGTATTTCAAAAGAAAGAAGAAGGGAGGTCAAATAGGGGGTTGGAACTAGATTATCTTAAGGTCCTTTCCAACCCTATCTGCTCTGTGATTCTGTGATTGTATGTGCTGCTCTTAAGGTGACCACAGTGCATATTTTTATATTATTGATGTTTTTGTTTTCTGTATCATTGTTCTTTAAGCATGTTTTGCATGAAAAGCCAGGTTAGCAAAGCTTCTCTCTAGGGAAAGAGAAGATTGTCAAGTCAACATGGCAATCCATAGCAGATCAACTAATCCAGTATTGTAACTGGACAGTGACAGATGCTTTAAAGGAGGATACAAAAACTCATTAGTGGTCTACTACTAGTGTAGTGTATTTACAGGAAATACTATTTCTGATCACTAGTCACATAAAGACTTAAACACTAAAGTACTGAGATTCATACGCCTTTCTAAACATATTTGCTGGTATCTGTTACTATGACTTTGATATTCTCATAAGCTATTCTTGAACCTTGCTAAACTCTTGGCTTTTTATGGCAGTAATTTTCATACATTAATTATGCATTGCATGGAGAAAAAAGTATCTGTTTTTACCCATCCTGGAGAAGACTTTTTTTTTTGAATGTATTTGCTAAACCAGAAGGCAGCAAAGCTGCTTGTGTTGGTGAGCTGTTGAAAGGCTGGGAAGGTTAGAGGGAGTGCTCAAATTAGAGAATGGGTGAAATAGGGATTCAGCAAGAGAGACTTTTGCTTGAGGAATTAAATGCTGCTATTGAAGTGCATACATCTTAGTTGAGCATGTGAGATTACGTAAATCGATGGAAAAGGCTCAAGTATATAGTAAATTATGAAAAATAAAAAGCTTATAAATTTGAGGGATTATTTTCTTTTAATGCAGTGTTTAATGCATTTGTATTGACTGCCTTCACATCCCTGTGTGAGAGGCCTTATAAGGTTTTGCTACACTGATCATTAGAATGATCAGTTCCTTTCTAAGATCATCCTTGCCAGCCATCTGCACCAAAGGCCCTCATTAGTCCTCTAGCCTAATTCAGCTTCCCATTTCTTCTCTCTGTGCAGTGCAGGCAGAGGGATGCACAGCAGTGTATCTACTGATGGCTTCCTTTTTCTGCTGCCTGTAGTTAGAGGGAAGTTGGGAAAAATGCACAAGACTGATTCCTGGAAGGGCTCTGCTCTGGGATCAGGAAGCTCCAAGATGGCTTTGTTATACATAGCGAGGAAAGAATTAGTAAAGGTACAGTTAGCTCACATAGTCTAAATGTTTCTGCTTGATCTGAATTGTCAGTTTAGACATGACTTTATCAGAGTTTACCCTGACACCTGTGGCAGACAGGAAGCTGAAAGTGAGTATTCCATTGTATATCTTCAAAGCCATTGAAGGCTAAATTATGCCACTTCTTCTTTAACTGACTGTTGACCCTAACAACATACACACCCAGATCTTTCATTGCATAGTGCTGTCATGTTTCACGGTGTTTCTAGTTGCCCTAACAGTACCAGTTGGCAAGAATTTCAGGAATTGCCAACATTTAAACAAATTTCATGTAACCCTCTTACTAACTCTTGTTTTAGCATGAGATATGCACATCTGCGGCTTCTTTTTTTTTTTCCCTACCCGTTTGTAAGCAGTTGGGAAAGAAGTCTGATTAAATAGAGTGATTCAGGGGTTTATTTTACTTTTGAAAGGAAAAAATAACCTTTTGATACATTGTCCTGGATTCTTAATTTTCAAGAAGAGTTATTTTAGTAGTATTTAATGGGCACGGTCTTTAGCTCTTCTTCTCGTGATGAATACAGTGTAAGCACAAATCGATATGCTGTAACTAAAAAATAATTCTTATTCTTTGTGCTCTGAGCATAATATGTTTAAGATATAGTTAGGGCCAGGAGGAGTTGATTTGTGGATTAATGAAGGCTCCAGTTTTTTACATTTATCCAAATTCATATTCAGAAGGCTTTAGTGTTTGGAGTTCCTTTGCAATTTCAAGCTAAGCTGTTAATTAAATCATGTTGATGGTTTTTAAATGCCTGCTATTTAAAGTGAGTTACCTGAGTTGAGGAAAGTCTGTGGCAGTAATAAAAGATATAAACATTGGTTTGTTTTTTGCCCTGTGTGTAAACTTTGGCAAATTAAGGTTATATTTGGGCACGTTGTCTGTGTGTTGGAGTTCAGCATGTGAAGAGTTGGAAGCAGGTTGCAGGATGAAGACTTGCATATGTGGGAGGCATGGTGGCGTTTGTGATTGGGATTGACTTGGTTAAGAACCACCTGCTCCACTTATAACGAGGATGAACATAGGTAGAACACACCCTGAGAAAGTGCTAAGGCTCAAACGAAAAATAGGACAAGGAAACCTTTCTTTTTCACTCTGGATGAAGAATAGAACCAGCATAAAGAAAGTCCCTAAATATTATTTATATTATTTCTATATTGTATTTCGCATTAGGCACTGGGCATGCAGGGTGTTTTGCTTTCTGTTGTATGTTACTGTAGTGTGCTCGAGATGTCCTTTACTAACTAAATAAGGTGTGCCTTTCCTATGTAATTTTTTCCTAGGCAATTTCAGTGCTATAGATGATTGGAGAGATGAAATCATTGTGTTTTGTAAGTATATTTTAAACTCAGAATGTTGGATTGTTATGGGAATTCTGAGTAAGCTGTAGAGATTTATTATCAGACTTACTACATTTTTAACTACTTATCTAATACTATTTTGATAAATAGAAATTCACTGTATGCTTGCTGCTCTGTAACTTCGTTTGATGCTATAGTTTGAGAAATTCTGTCAACCTTTTTTATAGGGTGCTTTTTTTACACCACTATTGTTTGTAAATTTTCTTAGAAGCCTGAAAAATAAAATTATTTTCCAACTGGTTTCGTCCTTTTCGATCTCACGAATACTGCTTTTAGTTTTGCTTTGCTTTTTGTCCCCTGACCTTCATCTTGCAATTAGAATTAATATGGAATGATTATGGCTGTCTCTTCACACTACTTAGTGTTATACTCAAATCACTCTTGACAGCTCAAAATGTGCTTATTACTAGGAATGACTTTTATATATGTCTAGCTCACCCTAAACTCCTATTTATGCCAGTGGGAGTTCTTATGTATGTAGAAATACAGTCTTGATTATTGCTTTGGTAGTTAGTTTGCCATGATAGAGGAGAAAAGAAAGTCAGTTTGTGTGTGGCTGTTATCATCAATCTTGTGTTTGTATTCAGCCACCTGCTTTAGTTGGCGATTTAAAAATACCAAAACCTCCTTGGAGACAATGGACACAAATCCCCCTCGAGGTATTTGTGTAGTTCTGGCTACCACAGTAACTATGCCTCAGATTTTGAATCTCCCTGTGTATCTGTATAAGCAGAAATACAGGAATGCTATGCTCAGGATGCCCAACAGAGGTTAGGGTTTTGACAGGTAGCAGTGGTGAGTGGCTAAGAATTGTGCCCTATACAGTACAGGGAAATCTGGTACCTGCCGGGGTGGGGGCGGGGAGTGGGACGTAGATCTCTGTTTAATGGGGAGTTGCTTTCTTCAACTGATAGGGAATTTACCTCTTTTAGTCTGTTCTGTAGAAACTGCTTTATTTCGCATTACAACTTTCAATGAAGGCATGTGTGTACTGTGATCCTTGAGCAGGAACTTTACTCATTTTATTTAATAAGGCAGCACCATGTCACTGCAGGGCTTAGTAATCACATGCAGCCTTTTGTGAGTGCAGAGTCTCGGGGTAGATCTGGAGCTACTAAGTCTTTCCATTGTGCACTGTAGACCAGGTAGAGACTGAGCCTTAGAGAGCAAAGCTGGTGTGTTCTCAGGCAGAGAAGGGGTTTGAACTCCAAAGAACATCTTGCACTGAGGTCTGTTTTGTGGTCCTTCCTGACTGATTTAACCAGGGTCATGAACAGCTTGTAATTTGGTTGTTAATACAGCCTTGGTCTTTCAAATCCTGTACAAAACCCTTAACCCTGGCTTTAGATGGTGTCTTCTTTCATTGTAGATGCTGCTTTTGAAAGTGGTAAGGGAGAACCTATAAGGTGTAAACTTGTGTACTGACATTCAAGAAATAGAGGCTGCAAACTACATTGTTACATCCATGTAACTGGGAATGTTTGGGTTTTTTTAGCTTTTAATCAGGTAGTTTTCTCATATAGTATTAAAACAGATACCAAAGAAACCACAATATATTGCTACATGCAACTTTAATGTAGCTATCTTTTTTCTGTTGAGCCATTACTTCTTTCCCTGGGAGACTGAAAGCTTTGTGTGTTTATCTCATAGCGTGTTTATTTCCCTGCTTTCTCTGAAAGTATAGGAACACGATTATCATAATTACACACCTTTTAAATCTCTTTTCAAAGATTTTTTTTTTTTACAGTATTGATGTGTGATGCTGTAACATTTTATGCTTCCTCCCACCTTCAAAAAAGCTACAGGCTATCGAAATCTTTAGTTGAGAGGATGCATTTGTCATCTTCTGCAGAATTGTTTCTACTTGTTTTTCTGCTCTAACCTCAGAGCTCTGGGCAGTTAGGTAACACACACGCTATTAAAACTGTAACAGGAACAGTTTGTGCTTCAGAGGAATCTAAAAGTCAGTTGTCGGTATTATTGACCTGAATGATTGAGTTTGTGAGGCTCTCATATGGTTTGATCATTGATTCTGGATATTACTGGCTTTCGGCATGAACTGGAAAACTTGAATTTGTGCTCTCTTCTTTTAAGATTGAATTCCAATTGTTTTTCTTTAAGTCTTGACTGTGATACATTAGCCTGCAGTGAGGTGCGTCTTCCATAGCAGTATCACCACTAAATGAGGTGACAGTGCTGGAGAATGATTTGGCAATCTGGCATTTTTCTTCAGTTTCAGTTATTGTAAAAGGCTCTGATTTTTTTTACTATAAAGTAATGTTATTCTTTTGGCTTTTCACAGCCTCAAAGGCATCTTTAGAAACACCAATTTCCCCACAACATTTTTCTGAAATAGAAAAAATCCATGATCACTGCTGTCCTTGACAATGGAATGCAGTAATTTCTGGAGCTGGTTGTGCTGACAAAAGTGCACAGCACTGTGCAAATGAAAAACTGGAGCACCAGTATGCTCTCCAGTTGAAACTGGCAGAGGAAAGTGGCATAAATCAGGTGGGTGTAGCGTCAGGCTTAGAGCTTGATTTTTTTTGTCTTCCTTTTTGTAGTTTTGGCCATGATCCCAAGGCTATCTCAGAATTAGCTCCCATTCTCTTACTAAGGTGCTGTTGGGTCTGCTCATGGACTGTGTTGAGATGTTGCTTACTGGAAGTTCACAGGGGAAGGAGGATCTTGTTTTCTTCTCAGTTTGCTACTCTTATTTTGTACAATATTATAACGCTTGCCAGCAGGCTTCACTCCCAAGCAATCAAGTGAGTGAGACCCAGCTTCATTTTACTTTGGTGTTGCTGGTAAGGGCTCATATAACTGATCTGGCTCTTCCAAAGTTTTGCATGGAGGAGGTCACTTTTAATGGATATGACTTTGGATTTGAGATATCACAGTAAAAAACAAGATATGCCAACCCTACCAGAACTGTACAGATCTGACTTGCTTTTTGGCCTTGTAGAAGGCTGCCTTTCCTCTTACCTTAAAAAATACTACTGATGATACTCTCTGTGGAAGAACCCCCACAGCATTTCTTCTAGGAATAGAGGATTCTAATCTGAATTCAGAATAACAAGAATTAAGCTCTCAGCACTTCTTGGGATCAGGCACTAAATGAAACAGCCTATGGTCTGTAGTGGGAAAAGATGTGCCTACCACAGAAGCACTGGTAAGTGAAGTGATAATAATGTTAAGAGCATCTTTCCTGCAGGAGGGAATGTAGACAACATAGCTCAGTAGGATTCATTATTCTGTACTAAACAGAAGTGTTGCTGGATTGCTTTTCTGCCAGAGAGCCAGTGAAGATATCGATAAACCATGATATTGACCTTCTATACTCATCAGAATGAACAAATGAGATCTACTTCCTCTCCTAAATACAATCAAACTGGATAATAGCTTTTATTATTACTGCAACTGATGGCTTCTTCTTCTTTGGAAGCAATAGCTTTTCAGAAGAGAGAAAAAGAAATGTTTTGAAGGAAGAGGAATCTGACAATAAAAGCTGGAAAAAAATTACTCCCTTTGGAATGAAAGGTTTGTGGAGCTTTTATTTTTGATTCAGTTGTAAAGAGACTCATCAGATTGCTTGAAATGTGGCCAAGATGGAAAAATTGAAGTTTTTTTTTTTCTTTGTCTTCTTTTTCTATATAAAAATCCATGTCCTTCTGGAAAAATACTACAGAAAGTGCTAGCAGACACTTTCTACTTCTCCCTAGAAGGGAGAAAGTAAAATTCACCTGGAGAAAAAGAAACCACAAAAAGACATTAGGAAAGCACGAATTACATTGAGCAGTACTCAGCAGGAAGTAAATAACTCCAATACCAGCCCTGGATTAAGATTCCTAGGTTTGATTCCCCTGTGGTTCATCTCCTTCCGCAAGATCATAAACAAAGCTATTTTAAAAATCCTCAATTCCTTGACTTGCATTTCTGCAAAATGTTTGTCATGTCTACCAACATTACACTTTTAAGATGATGGACTAAAGGCTATGCGGAAAATATTCTGTTTTGATTAACAGTCACTGATATCAGAGTAATTGCACGGCTCGGAAGGAATTGGTGAGTGTCAGTAGGATAGCAATCATGCGAGTGGGATGTCTGGAGGGTTGACAGCAGCTCACTGTGAGTAGATGAGAGGATTCAAAATGGGTGCTCAGTAGGGAGGCAGCCTTTCCCACCAACCAGCTCTTTTTGACAGAGCCACTTAAAACTGGAAGTATGTAAATTAGAAGGATGAAATGTGTTCCAACACAATCACACAAACAATGCTTAAACTTGTCCACAACGCATGGTAAGATATACGAATGGAACTAGTTTTGGCAATTCAAGATGCCCAATATATTTATTACTTCAAGATATCTATGGAAATACTTACTGTCTGGCTGATAATATCCCACACGGACTTGTACTAAGATTACATCCTGAAGGTATTGATTGTGTAGAGGTTGTGATGTAGGCAAATTCTGACTGTTTCTAATAACTGTGCAACCCTATACCAAGTTGCATTACTTCGTTCATGAACAGCAACTAGTTTTTCCAAATATTGGCTTAGTGAAGTTTAATAATATGACAACAACATCATCGTGTGGGTAATGCGGTTTTGGCATTTGTTAGCGAGAAAACTGCAAGTGTGGCAACAAATCCACTGAGTAGCAAAAAAAAAAAAAGAAATACATTGAAACCAATTTGAGGAATGAATCACTTAAAAATATCTAAATGCTCAGAACAGAATGAATACTTCCCATGGGCTCTAGAGTTAGAAAATGTGGATATTCTGTTCTGGTATAGAACTGCCTGCCAAACAGTTTTCAGGACGAACTGTTTTCAAGTTGCCGTGTGATTTTATGTATTGCTCTACTATGCATAGTTATGAAGCTTCTGCTGAAGTGCTAGGGACTTGTCTAGAAATAAAAGAAAGGGAATTCTTTAAAAGTCCATGCAGTAGACAGGACCACCAAATTTACCTCTCATGCAGTTGTGCAGTCCTCACCAAAATATCCCACTGAGATCAGCAAAAGCCTTGTTGCAGGCTTAGTAGGCTTTCCTCTGGCATTCTTAAAAGCCACTGAAATCAGCATAATTAAAATGTTTGATTCATAAGAGAATTGGGCTGCATGTGTGTTAAAAGAAGATGAATCTCTGATAGATGAGAGACAGATTTCAATCCCTGTCCCAGAGTGGGGTTGATTGCTCTGGACCTCAGGAAACAGAGAAAGAATCTCTACTAAACTTTGCTGGTTTTGCCCTGCCTGGCTTAGTGTTGGATGCATTTTACAAACCTGTGTGCTGTGTTATGAAGCTAGGTGTCCACTTCTGGTGGGAATCTGCAAAGTGCTGATGATGGTGTTTTGGGCACTGTCTCACTTCAAATAGCGGGGGAATCCCAGGGTGTGCAAGAGAGGTAAGAAGCTTTAAATTTGGACTGATCTAGGAATTTTGGGTTATGGCTTGATTATTGTGGCTCTGACCAGCTTACCTCAGTCTACCCAGTTCTATAATGCCTGCGTCTTTATAATGCTTACTTCCTAAGGCTGTTGTCAGGATTGATGTAATGGTGTTTCTGCAGTACTTTGGGTGTGGACAATTCTATCCAAGTGCTGAAGATTATAGTAAACATGATGTTTTCCAAACTGCAGTGAGAGACAATATGTTGTTTGGCTTTTGTGTGAACTGTGGACAGAAAAGGAACACATTTGTAAGAGAACTAAGGAAGAAAATCAACCTGCCAGAACGGAGCAGCTGCTTTACTATTTCTTTTTTCTTTCTTGAATGCTTGGAATTTTATCACTAATTTTTATAACCTAACAATCAGTTCAAAGCTATTTTCCATTTAATGAAAGATCACAGAGCAATGGCACTGAATACGTTCTTTCAACAGAATTCTTCTGCGTGAAGCTGAACTCAAAGAATGGTGTCTTTCAAGAACTGCAGTTACTGGAAAGAAGCTGTTAATGCAAAAACCTGTACACTCAGTGGATTCAGAAAGCCTACAACTGATGACATGGCAGTTGAAAATCTGTTCTTTCTAAGCACAGAGATTAGCCTTAGGGTTAAGCAATTCTTCAGGTTTTAGAAAGGAGCAAGATATCAAGAACATGCTTGAGGATATGACTGAAATTCAAGCCAAGTTGTAACAACAGCAGAGGAAGAATGAAAAGCATAATTGTATTACTTTTTCTTCGCGTATTCTTTTCTTGAATCCTTATGAACAGGTATGCTGCATCAAATCCAGTTTTGCAAATTATTTTGATGCAATAATTTTTAATTTTCTTTTGTAGGTCAAAAGCTGGGTTTGATGAAGTTTGATGCATCAGTGTATCTGTACAACTCACAGTTTCTGTGTGTGTGTAAAAGGCTGAACTTCCTTGGGTGGGATGGGAATGTTAAGATTAAAACAAGCAACTGTTAACATGATCCATGTGATAAACAGCAGCCAGGATGGAGCAAGTGAATACCAGATTCTTACATACAGATTCTAGGCTGCAGTATAGCACCTTTATTGCATACAAGCTCTGCTTGTATTTCTTCCTTGGTGTTATCTTTTCTGTATTTCCATGTTCCCTTTCCTAAAGCAGTGTAGATGAAAGAAAACAGTCCTCAAGACTTTCTCTGGAGCAGCTCAATCCCACAAAGGTCCAAAGGGCAGATGGAAAAGGGGCTTTAAAATTGACTTTGTGCTCCTGAGTCTTGTCACATGAGGATATTGGGCTATTGGCAGTCTAAACTGCAGCAGCCAGCTGCCAATCAACTGAAATGACTGCTTCAACAGCTGGGAATCAGTGGGGCATGAACTCTGGCTGTGTTCCCTCTCCCCTAACCACATCCTCTGCAGTAGTCTGGATTCTGTGGAATCCTCTGCTAATTCAATGCTGATTGGAAGCAATTTTGAATGTACAAGAAATTTGAGCCTGGAAAATATTAAGGAAATATAAACCTTTTCCAGATCTGGTTTACTACAAGGACAGAGAAGTGCTAAGTGGGCTATATTGAGGCTAGCAACTGTGTACTTGTATCCTCTGTAGCACGAGGAAGATGTTTCCAGTTGAACTTTGCCAATTCATCTCATTCCTAAAGACATAAAGTCAAGCAGAACACATGTGTTATGGAGATAACGACTATAGAAAGCTTTGGAAAACTACAGAAATAATTATACCTAATAATATATAGCAGTGCTCTCTGATACAAGAGAAGCCTGTGAGCAGCCCCCATGCATAGTTAAGTATCTGTATCCTTTAAGCTGTGGAGTTTAATTATAGTTTCATTACCTTTGACAAACCATAATTTCGGTGATGGGCTGGGGAAAAAGGAAAACACTTGTCTTAATTTTACTATTTTCGGCTTTCTCTCCCTTATTTGTCCTTCTCATTCCACCCATTTCTTTCTACTTATGCTCATTGATTATCTCGTTAATAATTTTTTTCTGGGAAAAGTTGGCTAACCTTTGCCATAAATGTGAAGTTGAAAAAGAAGGAAAATGAATGAGAAGATCATATCGCAAGGCTTTGATATTTATTCATCATAGACTCATAATTTAGAGCGCTCTAGTTCTCTCTGTGTGGAGCAGGATGCACAGGTTATAACAAGGATCCTTTTCTTCATGTCTTTATGTGGAATGGGCTGGAAGGAAGGAATCAAATAACTAGTCTAATGTAAATTGGCATAGCTCCATTGGCTACAAAACAGGCCCAAGTGTATTTTTAGTGCAAACAGAAGTTCAGCTCACACTGTGGAACCATGTTCCTTGGGGGAAGTAGAAGAAGGGAAAGACTTTTCTTTGGCCAGTCCCTAAGTGAAAGTTTCAAAATGGCAATTACAGCTTAACATAAACTTTCTCCATCTCTAAGAACCGGTAGAGGTAGGTTTAATTTGTCTCTAACAGCTGAGATTTCACTTTACCAGCTTCTGAAATATTTTCACATTTGAGCCGTTCTCCATTTACTGCTTGTCACTGTAGCTGTAGTTAAGCTATTTGAAAAAAGAATCCCTTCTCTTCCTGAATAGATGACTCGGACTTTAAATCCTGTTGCAGGCAGAAAACTTGAGTAAAAGGGATACCTTATGCACTATTGTATAATTAGTGTAATTAATTTTCTGTTAATCAGAAACTTTTTGACAACAGCTGTGATGTTGGTATACTTGTCAGTACAGTGGCATAAGAACTATTGCTCATAGAAAGGTTGTAAAATATCTTTTATGCATGTTGATCAAATCTCATCCCCTTTCCTCATCAGAGAAGGAATGTCTCAGTGTCAAGAAATTAGAAGTTTTTTGGTCTTTTTGTCTTACACATCTCTTCTGGTGTAAATTTGCCATAAATAGCTCCTTTGTTAATCAGGAGAGCAAGGCTATCCTAATGTCTTTGAGAACATGTGTATGTACTTGTCTCTGTTAATGATTGTCCTTTTCATTTATATTTAGTCTCTCCAAGCTTCATGCTAAACAGGACTCCTGTACTGACTTCTAAAATCCTGAAATATGCTAATGCTCCTGCTGCAGCAGAACTCTTGTTTCTGCTGGGATGCACTGTTCTAAGAGAATGTAGAAAAATACTTCCCATGTGTAAAACCCTCCTAATTTCACAGGTATTTCTGCAGTACTGAGATGCTCAGTGGTGGCACAGTTAGTCTTGTGAACTTCAAAATAGAAAAGAAATGGATCATGTGAGATGTTGCATTCAGTCTACATGCACCTTGCCATTCCTGTTTCCTCTATATGCTGAGCAAGAAGAATGAGATGAAAACACCACAGTGCTTGTTATCCCTATGGTAGAATCAAGTCTGGGATGCTCATACATGTTTGGACCCCTTATGAGCCTTATTTTCAATGGTATGGCAGTTTTGCTGGAGTTTCTTCCTTCAGTGGTTTTTACTTGGTGCAGAATGAGTGGAAATTAGCTGATCTATTGTACAAAGAAGCTCGGACTGGCAAATGTGGGGAAACTGAGTGTATTTGAAATATCAAATGTTCTTGTAGAAGTGTAATGCTACCCCCTGTTGGAAATTGGAATATATGAAATATAAGCCAGAATACATGGAACTGAAGCCTCTTTGACTTTGTGTACACTGCTTTTATTTCCATCGCTCAATAGGACGTTAGAAGTGCCAGTCTCTATTAAAAAAAGAAGAAAGAAAGGAAAAGATTTTTTGGCGTAAATAGGAAAGATGTTTTTGTTCCAGTTATCAGAACTGGATTCAGTTAAAAATAGTCTTCATGTTAAAATACAGCTGTTTCCACAGATGCCTGCAGCTTTACTATCTTTCTGTAAGAATACAAATATATAACCTATTATAGTTAATGTTGATTTTTATTGTTCATAAACATCTCTATATGGTAAAGAGAAACGCATCCCTCTTTTTGCATGGCTAAAGCTACTGTACATACTATTAGTCAGCTGCGTTCTGAAAAACAGCTCTCGTGTGCACCTGTGAAAACGTGAATCACAGAATCCTAGGATGGTTAAACAATGCTGTGGGTGCACTGCTGAACCTTCAACAGTCAGGACAAATGTGTGTTTGAACTCTTTCGCTTAAGCATTACTGCAGGAGTTTCTATATATACCTTAGGAGAAGGGTTTTAAGTAAAAGGAGAGGGAATGTAATGTTGCTATGAAAACATCTCTAAAAAGTTGACAACACAATCTTGAATCAGAAAATTTGATGGGTGTCATGCTTAAATTAAAAATTGTTCCTTTTAATAAAATTTCAGAATATATCTTCCACTACTGTAAATTACAACAGCTCAGCTGAGGAGTAAGAGGGAACAATGTACCTGATTCTTATTACCTGGAAGAATTAGCCATCTTTATTTTGGCCCTAAGAATATATGATATGCTGAACTTTAGATTATATCAGGGGTATCTGCCTTGGATCTCAGACTTCACAATGGAGAAAAAGAAGTTGTCATTTCTGAGTTGAGTGTTTTCGATGGTTTAGTATAATGGCAATTGTATAAAGAGTCTTTCATGTCCTGAATGGCAGAATGATTGTTATGAGATGACTGGATTGTGATCTGGTGAAAGATGAGGCAACGGAGGCTGATCTTAATGCATTTTATTATGTATCTAGCATCAATTCATAGTTGTATTTGTTCAGCATTCTGTGTTCTGAAACCAGGAGATGCTGTGCCCCAATTGTGAAGTTTGATGAAAATACCCTATGACATTTGCATATGGTGTTTTTATTTTCCGTGAAGAATTGTTTTTAGTTCCTGCCTGCTAACTCTTGCATGATTCTGGCCATGTTTATCTAATAAATTGAATTAAAATTGGTCTCAGAGGCAATTTGCTATGTCTGGCATAGCCATTTCTTCTGGCTGGCTGAACTCCTCAACCTAGTCCTGGCTCCTGCTATGAAAGCCCTCCTGTATTATGAACTGGGAGTGAAATGTGTTCTGATCATGCTCCAGTGTCTCTGTGCTGTGAGGTCTGCCAGGACGCTTAGGTGATACTATCATTAGTGTCCCCCTTTTCATTTGAGTTGCTTATACAGATCTACTTAGAGGGTTTGCTACAGCATTATCTCTCTCTGCAGCTTGTCACTCTATCTGTCCTTACAAAAACTCCTTGAAATGCTGAAGTGCCACCTGTATAGAAACCAGCACTTCTGATTTTTACCTGTGGCTAGGTAGGGCAGACTCCCAAATTCACAGAAGCATTCAGTAATTTTGTTTGACCTGGAACCATCAGACCAATTTTTTTTTTTTTTTTTTGAAGACTCATGAGAAACACAAACAGTATGAAATCCGTTAAATTCACAAATAAAGACAACCTCCAAGTCTGTGTTTAATGGAGGTGACAGTGTGTCTTTATTGTATTTATGCTTAAGTTGTTGTGGTTTCTGGTATTTCCTTGTAACCACAAGCTGTCTGGCTGATATTGGTGTTAGGACAGTTTGTGGTGGTTTGGATGTTGTGCGCCTTCAGATTTTGCTATCAGCTTGCAGTGAGTGTTATTGCTCTGGGCCAGCTGGACATGCTCTTGATTTTGTTTTTTGTCTAACAAGTATGCAAGCTTGACTTGTAGTAGCGCCTGGAACAGACACAAACATCACTGGTGTGTTCACACCAGGTATTTGGTATACATAGGGGGGTATTGCATATCTGCTTCCTTAGAAATCTATCTAAATACTTTTGTACATAGGAGATGTGTATGTGATGTTAAAAGGATGTTATTTAGGTTGAAAAGTTAAGCCCCTTGCTGTTAAGGAATTGACAGATTTACAGTTGCTCGTGCCATCTTGATTTTACCCACACATGTGTCACTCTTCTGCAGTGAATGAGGCAGATGTCCTGTGGAAAAAAGTGGTATGTGACCATGTAATTGCATTACAGCCCAGTTGTTCAGCATAATCCTAGTGTGACTCTGGTATGCAGTGATTCTACGTCTGTTTTTGAAAAGCAAAAGACAAGAGCAAATCATGTGCCCTGTTGCTGTGTCAGCTTTCCCATGCCCATATATTATCAGGAGCAGAGCTTGAAATCTGAGCCTGTGGCATTGCAACCAAGGCTCCTACCATCTGAGTTTCAGGGCTGGCAGCTGGAGATGGCTTTTATCTCAGGCTGGAGGTGGGGCAGCTGGGCCCAGGTACTGGCTTTTTTGCTACCTGTGACAGAGGACTCAGCCTAGCTTTTCTTTCTGTCCCTTGAGCAGACAGTTTCAGAGTATGCTGAAGGCAAGGCTAATGGTCATATTCTGGAGTGGGTGCCAAATGGCTCATGGCTGTGGGCAAATGGGAAGCCCACAGCAAGGAGCAGAAGGTTCCTCTCAAAAGATGCATATCAGAATCACAACTGAAGAGTTTGTCAGTAAAAGCAGGAGAGAGACAAGCAGGAGAGAGACAAGATGGGTACACAAATCTAGAACTAAGCAATTTTTTGGTTCTTTCCCATCTCTTGTTGTTTAAACAACACCTGTAACTTGTAGATGAGTTGAGCTGTGATTAGCCCACAGGTTTTAGAAGGTGCTTTTTAATGTGACACTGAGCATAGCCTGGCAGTGCCACTGAAATTGCCAGCTTCATGCTTCAGAAAATAGCTGATGTTGGGGCTTGGCTGAGCAAACTGAGATGTTTCTGAATTGACTTCAGCAATCTTTCTGTAAGCCGACAGTTGGCTTGCGACACATGAAGCTGAGTAATCAGAAGTTTGTGGCTGAAACTGGAGCCCTGCACCTGAAGCATGCCACGGACAGGGGTTTGTATATTTGGAGTTGTTATGAAAGGTTGTAGAGTTTAATAATTTCATCTCTTTCGTTCAGAACTTGATCAACTGCTAGGTGTTGTGAAGCAGCCTGTCAAAGCAGATGGCCTCTAAAGGTTGCTCTGCGTGCCTGGATTTATCTGTCTTTCCTGGGAACTTTTTTATTTCCCTGCGGCAGCTTGAGAATTCCAGCTTTAAACTTTTCTGATGATTTCCTCCAAGAATAACTCTTAATCTTTAATCCTCGTGAGGAAAGTACCTTACCTATCGGTTTCATTAGGGACTCTTTGCTTTTTGCTGAGACACCTGAGCTTTGCAGAACTTCAGACATGGTCAGGATTTTTCCCTTTTCTAAAAGCAGTTGATGCTTCAACTTTTGCGATGCTGATTCCAAAACCTTCAGTCAGGATTTCTCATTGAGTCCTTGCTCCTTTGTGAAGCTGCTGGCAGTTCAAGGTACTATTTTCATAAGCCATACAATGTAACCGTAATCTGCTGCCTCCCTGTGTGTACAAACTACACGAAGCATTCGGAGGGATTGTCGGGAAGGGTCACCACCGATATGCGGCAGGCACGCGAGTGTTTGCTTGTTTTTAAAGTCTGCTTCACGGTTTCTGCTTTTCAGGGGCTGTCCTCTGGATTTTGAGTCATAATTTTGGTGGTTTTCTCTTGAAAAGCTGGATGTTTTGCATGGCCCTGATACTGAAAATAGCTTTAAAATAAAGGAGGAGAGAGCAAAAATCTAGATCATATTCTCTATGCAAATTAAGCAGCTGACCATTGTTGCAATCCATCCTCTTTGTTTATGAGTTCATTTTTATACGTGCTGAATAAAAATCCCATCGTGCAAATAGTTGCTTCTATTTTTGAGTAGGAATTCCTCTTTCATAACAAGAAGAGCCGCTTATTTATGTTAGGCCTCTCTTGTTCCAAACTGAGGACGCAGACTGGGGCAAAATTTTATACGAGAGCTTAGACTAAAGCAAACGACATCTGAAAATCATAGAATCATAGAATCATAGAATGGTTAGGGTTGGAAAGGACCTCAAGATCATCTAGTTCCAACCCCCCTGCCATGGACAGGGACACCTCACACTAAACCATCCCACACAAGGCTTCATCCAACCTGGCCTTGAACACCGCCAGGGATGGAGCACTTGAAAGGGACTTTTAAATGTCATCTAGTCCAACCCTCCAGCCATGAGCAGGGATATCTTCAACTAGATCAGATTGCTAAAGGCTCTGTCCAACATAGCCTTGAACACTGACAGGGATGGGGCATCTACCACCTCTCTGGGCAACCTGTGCCAGTACCTCGCCACCCTCACTGTTAAAAAAAGTAAATTTCTTATATTGAGTCTGAATCTCCCCTCTTTTAGTTTAAATCATTACCCTTTGTACTGCTGCTACAAGCCCTGCTGGAAAAGTCTGTCCCCATCTTTCTCACAGGCCCCCTTTAAGTGCTGAAAGGCTGCAATAAGATCTCACTGGAGTCTCCCCCAGGCTGAACAAGCACAGCTCTCTTAGCCTGTGCTCCGAGATGTTGCATCCCTGTGGTTTTTGTGGCCCTCCTCTGGTCCCGTTCCAGCAGGTCCATGTCTTTCCTGTAGTGAGAACTCCAGTTCTTACTAGGCTCAGAAAAGTGGAGCTATAAAAAGCTGCCAAACTTAGATGAGCTGAAAGAAAAGCTTTATTTCTAAAGATACATAAAGAGAATTACATCAGCTGTGACTGATGAGGTGTGTCTGAAATGTTGACAGTTATCAGGCAAATGGCATCTCATTCCTCTTGCCAGTGATGGTGGAGCCCAGCTCAGCATTACAATCTACAGGAGCTGATCTGCTTTTTCTTGGAAGTGTGGTTTCCTCCTTAGGAGGAAAAATATGAAACAAAAGTGGTTTTGTTCTTTGAAAATGCATGCTTTATCTGGAACAATTTTCTATCAGTTCATACGCTTAGAGCCAATAATGGGAGGGATTAGACTTAAGATAATATTTTCTTTCTTTTTTTCCTTCCATCTGGCTCAGAAGCTCTTGGCTCCTTCCGTGGAAGTAAGCTTACAAAGAAGTTTTAAAGTCCTCTTCCCACTATGAATCTGGCAAAAATAGGAAGTTGTGTTGTACAGTAACTTTGATCCTTGCTGTGGAGCTTACACTGTGACTTTGGGACAAGTCTCGTGTCCAAAGACTTAAACTCCTGTTAGCAGCTGTAGAACAGGATTTGGTTTGCAGTCCTTGGAAGGTGGTTTGAGTATATAGAGAAAGGTAGGCATACTGCTTGTAATATCTCTTTACAGGGGACATCATTTGTGTCTGGTAATGTTCTAAACAGAGAACTGCTCAGGTAAATCCCATATTTCATGAAATATAACATGAATGTAACTTTGAAATAAAATGAAACTTTAAAAGAAAATAAAATGAAACTTTAAAAGAAAGAAAAATAGACAGAAAGAAAAAGATATACTAAATATACACAGAGAAATAGAAAATCCCATTTTGATTGTGAAAAGGATTATGTACTATGATGGTTGTTTGCACACACAGAAATAAATGCCAAGGTTTAGGTTCTGTTTAGCTGTTTAGGGCAATAGAGCTAAACTATGACTAATCATCCAGCATATCAAACTAGTGGGTTCTCCTAACATCTATCATTGGACCATACCTAAGGTATTTGGAAGCAGAACATAATGAATGTCATCTGGCAGTAGCCTGATCATTACCAGAGTTAAAATAGCCCTGGACATGTAGTTCATGATGTGTGATACACAAGAGGTACGTATCCTTTTACTGTGGGTGTTGTAGTGATGAGGTTGTTTGAACTAACAGCCATGCATCACATACTTCAGTACTCGGCTCTTGCATCACAGATAAAAGAATCTACATTAAAAGATATTTAACTTAATAGACGTTAACAATAGTAATATTATGAGATATGCAGGATTTAGGTACTCTCTTTGTTACTTATTGTCAGAATATCATAGCAGGCATAACAAAAGCGTACTATTTGAGTGAGGTCACTTACCCCTTTTCTTCTTTGGTGTAATTGTACGGTCGGTTGAGATATGTATTATACTTAGAATTTGAAAACCATGCATTTGCATTTGTACATGATGCCATAATAATTTTAAAAGTTTCTCCTATAGACAAAAGCATGTTTTGTCTGAGTTTTGTAGAATTTAAAAAGATACCATTCTCTCTACTGAGTTGCCTCAGTGGTAGCTACTGTAAGTTGGTGAAATCTCTGCCTTAGAGGACTGCAGCAGGAGGCCTGCAGAAATAATAGGATACATTTAAATGTAAATGAAGGCAACAATCTTGTAGGCTGGCAAAGCCACATTATAACAAAAGACTGTATTTGTTATTATCTGATACTCAGATTTTTAATCATGCTTGATTCTTTCATTACTTGTTTTCTTTCACCATTCCCCATAATTTCAATGTATTTTATCAGTCCCACATCTGATGTAATTTCACATATCTAACTTGTTTGCCTTCTTGCATCTCTGTCAAGTATAATCTAATCTTCCAATAATAATGTTAAAAGTATATTTATTTGATGTTATATCTAGCCTTTATAAATTTTCTCATCTATTTTGCACATTTTTATGAAAAACTTGTTAGAATTTATTTTATAGGAGTGACGTGCTCCAGGCATGAAATAAGACTCCATTTCTGAACAAACTGTACCTACGTTAACAAAATCATCACTCTTTAATTTCCAGTTATTTCCATGTCATATAGTATGCACAGAAAAAAAGACAAGTGATGGCTTGGATTCTCATGCACAGGACAGAATGTCCCACTGATTCATTTTAACTTGCATTAAGTAGCACATCACTAAAAAAATATCTCTGCAACTGAATGTTTCTAGCAGTTTGGCATTGCTGACTTTTTAATCCTCATTCTTGCAGAACTGCTGTACTTGTGCAACACTGAGGGAAGGGCAAACCAGCAAAACTCAATTTGCAAGTAAATCGAATAGTTAACTTGAATTTAGAGGGGGAGCTGAGCTGTTTAGCAAGTAGGAACTATTTTGCAAATAGCAACTTTGCTATATGGTGAGAAAAACACATCATAAAAATATTCAGTTTATTCTTTGTTTCTTTGTGCTATTGTTGCTCATAACATCTGCGATGATGAAAGAGGACTTGTCTCTGGCAATAAAGAACCAAAATGCTATTCTTTCTTCAGAAAACTTTCAATCTCCTTTCAGGTTTTCAGCTTTCTATCCTTTATTTCTATTCAAGTCTTTGCCATAAGTTGGGATATTCTGATGTGTTAATGCATTTATGGAAAGAAAGTTAAAAATATTTTTCCAGCTTGCTATCTAGTTTCATGCATCAGGCCCATGCCCTGAATGACAGCAGGGCTGTGCAGACTGATGAATCTAGAGGCAAAGGTGAGGAAGATAAAGATAATATTTTCCCTTTGCAAAACAATATTTGGTTGACTCTCTGAACTAAGAAACAGTTCCCCCCAAACTCCACGAGTCACTCCCCCAAAGAAACGATTTGTATATAAAGGCAAAATAAAAAAATGCCGCAAAGTTGTCAGATCCTTTCTTATTAGCAAGATCTGATCTTTATGCATTTCAGCGCTGCAGTCTGCCCCTTCCTACTCCATTAAGTAAGCTAGCAGCTCTCACCTTCATAATCTGCTTTACATCCACAGACATAACCAAAGTCAGGGAAGCTATTTTTTAGTATGCTGTATTAGTAAACCCCTGATATGTTACTGGTGACAGGAAAAAAAAAACCACACAATTTTTTAAGTCTATTATAAATAACAACAACCAAAAAATAGTATCATAATTCTATTGTAAGGGAAAAATATTTTTAGCTAAATATGCAGAATTGTGCTTGTAGCAGACTCTAAAGTCCTCTGTCTGTGCAGATACTTCTGCATATTCCCCAGTAAAAGCAGTGACTTCTGTGGTGGCACACAGTAACTAGAGAAACAAATACCATCCCCAATGGTTAAATTAATAAAATGCTCTTTTTTTGAAATGCTGTGGGATGTTTTTTCTCTTTCAGAAATGAAATCTTTGCTGTGATTCTGATTTCCTTCCCCTCTCTGACTTTAAACAGTTGCTTGAATTCAATGTCTCATATGAAAGCATGCAGCTAACATAAAAGCTCAAGTAAATACTGAAACTATAGATTCCATGTTTACAATGGGATCAGGTGGAAACTTCTTGTCTATTGTGTGTTATTCCATTGCTGAAAGATGTTCTGTGTTGTGGATTTCAAAACTGTATTTACAAAAAGAAACAACCTTACCTCTCCCCAGCTGATCCAAGTAAGCTCTTTCAATGAATATTCTATCGGCTGAAACAGAATCAGTGTAATCTTCTCTAATATTTTTTTCTGGTATATTGCAAGGCTCATCAGAACCAAAGAAAGTGTTACCACTTTACCTGAAGTTGAATCTAGTTGCTAACTGACAGGTTTTTGTGATGGTCACATATAAGGAGCTTTACATCTTAAAACATTCATCTTAAGAAAACGTGCAGGAATTAGTATAGCTCGAAATTCTGCATGCATAATAAATAAGTGATCTATTTTGTTTGCTATTGAGAAATTTTGGGAAGTCATGCAGTGCCTGTAGGGGGGGAAGACATATGTAATGCCTATGTAAAATTTTATGCGTATCTGAAAAGACACCACTTCGTAAGAAAGCAAAGGAAACTGAGAGTTATCACAGGTCACAAGTCTGTGTATTTAGGTGAAGAAAGTTACTGTCCTGTGCCAGTAGGAAATGTACTTTGGTTGCTCTGGAATTGAGCAGTGTTATTGCTCAGCTCCAACAGGTATATAATAGTTTCCACTTCAAAGCCCAGAAGACACGTTTATTTGTCAGAGGATGAATCATGATGAAAACTCTTCTCACCCAGATTGAAGAAATAAAAGATTTCTTTGGCAGAGTGGTAGATATCTTTGGCAGACCAGACTGACCTCACAGCCCACCTTAACGTTGCAGTGCAAGAGCAGCCTTGATACCATCTGGAGATGGAAGTGCCAAAGTATCCTCCAGATCAGCTTTGAATGACATAGATAGTATAGCTGGGGAGAGTCCTGGCCTGCAAGAATGTTTTGGAACTTATTCTTAAGTGTGAATGGACACTGGTACTCTGTGCATGACCGCTTTGATGAACCCCAGCTGCCGCTGTGTAACCATGGTACAAACAGTGTGAAACATCTTAGATAGCAGAAAGCTTTTCTAGAAAAAGACTCTCATGCCACAGGTGGGATCTGTAGGCAGCGTGAAGTCAATTTAACCTTCGTGTTGGTTTTATGGAGCTGAATCGGAAGTACACCAGGACTCAATCTGCCTACAGACTCTACCATTTTAGGCAAATATAGACATGGCCTTAATATATATGTTAATCCTGTTACTCCAACTTGATATCAAATCCCCCTGAATATTGAATTTTCTTACTTTTTCTGTTTAATTCAGAACTGATTTAATAATGCTAAGCTTCACCATGCCTGTTACAGTTTTTGCAGTGCATCCAAAGCCATGTTAGTTGGCCTTTACTAAGGTACATGAAGGTTTGGTAACTTGTCCCATGTTTTGAACACCTTTAGGTCTGAGCAGCTTTTTGTCTGCTCTGGATTTTAAACCAACTTGTTAAGCTTTGGTGATGGTGGAGTGATTTCTCTGCCATTCTTCCTATATTGCTTGAAGTCTTTTTTCCTTTTCTTGAGATTTTTCATTCTAAAATTTTCTGTTTTCTTTAGGGAACAGCAATATTGCAGTCTGGAGTCTTACCAGCTACACCAGGTAGGAGCCATTTAGTTATTTGCTTTGTTAAAGAATAATGTTTTAGACTCAAATTGTGATGAGAGAAACAGAACATTTATGGAAGCAGAACTAAATACTATATTGAGAAGCATCATGGTTGTGGTTGGTTTGCTCCCACAATTCATGACTGACAAATTTGAAATACATTGTAATCTGTAGTAATTTTTGTTTCAAAGATTAATGTATTTATTTTTCCCTTCCTTTTGTAATCTAAAGAGGTTCAAAGTTGTTTAGTGCTTTTTCTAATTATGGAGTCCAAAATTGTCAAGAAAGTGCTCTTTTTAGGCTATATTTGCACCTAGGGGGAACTTGATTTAAATATTCAATGTGAATACCTAATTTTCCAAATAACACAAACCCACAGGAGTAGATCCTTACCAGGGGCAACATGGAGATGCCTCTCTCATGTTGGTAGAACTGCTGTTTAACTAATAAAGTTGGTAAAGGGAGGAAGCTGAGTATCTGGCCTGGAAAGATTATTTAGGAAAAGGTAACATGCTGAATACCTTGTAACTTGCCTATCAGCAGAATGTGTTGGTCATCGGGAGTCCTCTGTCTAATGTCGCCGAACTGGTCTGGCACCATTTGTACCATAATATTACTTTAAAGATAATATCTCATAATAATTTGTTTTTGTTTACTGTCTCTGTCTTAGACCTTGGAGAGATCCAAGCAAAAAAATTGTTTAGTTTCTTAAATGCTTTTATATTCCTTAAACTGCTTACTTGATAATTCATCAGATCCGTTAAATTTCTCAAGTTGCCTGCTTCAAATAGTCAAGAAAGAGCTCTTTGTGCTTGGGTTTCTTTATTACTTTTAAAAACCTGTGCAAATATGTGAAGAAGTAAAGCCGACTGATACTTGTGTGAACAAATCCAGTGAGATACCTAGGATCAGGAGGTGTCTCTGGAGAAGGTTATAAGTAACTCTATTACTTTGTCTGTCTCAGAAGCATTTAGCAGGTCTTGCTCCTAGTTATTCCATTTGAGTCAGTGGGATTACTTTTGATTTATAGAGGTGTAAGTAGAAGCACAAATTGGATCATTATCTCTAATGTTATCCTTCCTTCTGGTACTCAGATTTCTATTCCTCTAATCAACTCAAGGCAACCAGAGCACTTGTGATTAAAGTCTGTGTAAATACACGGGGTCTTGGGTCTATAGCTGCAAGTGGTGGGCACAATATTATTTCTACATTAAATTCAGTGGCAAATTAGTTGTGGATTCAAACAATATCTGACAAAAACTTAATCTCAGGCTATTCATGCAGATAAAGAAACTGTTTTGATAAAACTTATCAGTAAGCAAATTGAAAATGTAGAAATTCAGGAGAGATTTTAAGATCAATGGAAAAGGAAGATACAAGGCTGGAGAAATTCAAATGAGTGGGTTTTCATGTCTGGTACACTGGGGAAATATCGTTTAAGAAAAGAATTGAATACTTCCCTTAGGCAAATCCAGCATCCAAAGCCAGGGACTAAGTCAGAGCTATCTTTGTGGGGTTTTCATCCCCCAAATGTTCTCATATACCTGTAGAACTTTATTCTTCAATACTACACTATTTTTTCAGAACACAAACCCATGATTTCTCTGCCTCCTTGTACTTTTATTGTCCTTAGATATTTCATTTTAAAGTGTTGGCTTTTGTATATGTGACCGTTTCAAGTATAATTAAACTTGGCATTGTAAAGCTTTCAAAATAATACTACATGGTTTGAATGTTTTACTTCCACCATCTTTAATCCAAGCCACTAACTGAAGCTCACTGAGAACAGCTCTATTGGACTAAAGGAACAGCATTAAAACTTCCCTGTGTTTCTCTATTATGAACTTTTAATCCCTTGTTGAGGAAACATAAGCGCATGCTAATTTGAAGTAACTGCATTTGAAACCTGTCTTGAGCACGTACGTGGCAAGATGTCACTAGTCATGAATAATTGTACAATGACCCAATACACAGTTATAATATTTTCTAGTGTAGCAGTCCACTTAGTGATAAACACATTTCTTTTTTGGCACAGAAAATACTGTATTGTATTTTCATTCAAATACACTGTATGAATGCAAGCTCTCTTCTTCAGTGCTATAAGTGCCTACATGTTCTGTACAATGTTTTTCATTTTAAATGCCTCAGTTCTGTAGCAAGAAATGGAGATAAAGAGTCAGGATCAATTGATTAAATATTTTTCAGTTTGTTGGTAGTGAATGTGGGTGATGATATTCTATTTCTACTGTTAGTTATATATGCTGAGGAATAGACTCAGCAACTTCAGAGAAATGTGTCTAATTCTAATGGCAGGCTGAAAAGTGTTCATAAATGCAGCAACAATTCTGAATTGTATTACTAGATGGAAAAAAACCCAAGTTGTGGTGAATCATTTAATTCTGGTTAAAATAATTTGGTTGCCTTTGTTATAAATAACTTTGTAAAGATTGATTAGAAAGAGAGACTGAATTAGATTGCTTGCACTTGTAGGAGGAAAGTATTCCCACTGCTATAGCTTTGTACTACAGATCAAGGTAATGGATTCTTTGGGGTTTTATGATGTGGAAATGCCTGCTCTTAAGTATAATAGGCTGCATTTATGGTTATTATGGACCTTAAAATACCATGACAAGATAGAGGTTCAAAATTGCTATTCACATTTCCTGATTTCTGAGACTGATGGATTCTGGAGGCACCTAGGTTTAGTACATTTGGTCTAAGAAGTTCTCATGGGACATACACAGAGTTTCTCATGAATGCTTAAGATATTCTATAGCATGATCTACATGATGCAGTTTCAGAGATATGTACATAGGTCTTTTTCTCACAAGTTGCTTATGTGTTTTGAATTAAGAGATTGTGAATGAGATGTACATTAAAAGCCAGGACATCCTTTCACAGAATCGTGAGCTTGTCCTTGTCTTTCTGGTATTACAAATCAAAGTACTGTAGGGAAAAAACAGGCTGAAGGGGATGGCTAGCTCAAGCCTCTGACCTGAGCTTGAACAAACTTTTGTGTGTATGTCTGACAGGTGATTGTTTAGCATGTTCTGCAATAAAAATCATTAACCAAAACTTTGAATCATCCAAAGTGCTTTGCTATTCTCACATTTAGAATGTATTTCCTCACAGTTGTGGTGTTTCTCACTGTGATTTATGTCTGTTATACAAACCTTGTGCTCCTTTTTTGTTTGTTGCAACAGCTCATATAGGAGCCTCCATCTCTTACTTATCATGGCAGGGGGCTTGGCACTAGCTGATCTGAAGGTCCTTTCCAACCCTAACTATTCTATGATCATGTCTTCATGCTGTCCTTCAAAATATTTGTATTTTCTCCATTGAGTAGAACTCTGTTACAGCTCTCCTGGTTTATGAATGATGTTTAGGCCATGAGGTTATTTTGTGAAGGGGGAAAAATGCCACTATTTCTGTCCTTAGTTGCCAACCCTTCCAAGTGAACTGAACTATCTGAATCCCAAGACTCCTCTTTGGAGAAGCTGAGTTGTGTGCAGGAACGGACACTTAGGATTGCTTGGGGACACTGCAGTCCATGGAGAAGGCATTCCATGCAGCCTCTATGTGCCATATGTGAGAACCTTTTGTCCTTTCCTGTTAGACACAGGGAGCTGATTGCCTAGGCGTTCCCAGGATCCAGGCACAAATCTGGCATTTCAACACTCAGATTAAACTTCTGTAGTGGGAGGTTTGATCTCTTTGTACTTCTGCGGTGCAGGCTCCACCATTACAAAAATTGCTGGCTGGGAAAATAAGTCAACAAATGTCCTCTCATAGAAGCAGCATACTTTAATATTAAATAAATGTGTTAAATTTATATTAATTTTTGTGACTCTTAGATTCTTATTTCTTCTATTTTTTTTTTGTATGTGTGTGTGTCCAGTTCCATTTTTTTGTATTCCAGAGGAGCAAATTCATTAGGATTGCAACAGACACTCTTGCTATCTTACAGCCCCTTTACTTGTAATACCAAACCTACACAGTCATAGAATCCTACAATGATTTCTGTTGGAAGGGACCTTAAAGCTCATCCAGTTCCAGCCCCCTGTCATGGTCAGGGACACCTTCCACTAGAACAGGTTGCTCCAAGCCCCGTCCAACCTGGTCTTGAACACTGCCAGGGATGGGGCAGCTACAGCTTCTCTGGGCACCCTGTGCCAGTGCCTCAGCACCCTCACAGGGAAGAACTTCTCCCTAATATCTGATTTAAATCTAGCTTCTTTCAGTTTAAAGCCATTACCCCTTCTCCTATCACTACATGCCCTTGTATGCCCTTCCTGAAATGTCAACTGAATGCTGATAATGATCATGGTATCTCTATTAATTTTTTCTTAGGTAGATAGGGAGTCAAAGTAGGGAGGTATGAAATTAAGTATATAACAGGTGATGGGTGCTGAAAATGAACTCAGCTGCCTGACAGCTTAGCTTTTGTGATGTAAAAATAGGCTTTCATGCATTTTAAAAATATTTATTGTGAACCTATGCAGCCTGATACCTCTGTTTCATGCTTAGGAGTAAGCTTTCAAGGAATTACTTGAGAGCAGTGAGAAAGAAGAATCTGGGCCATACTGTGCTTGTTGTTGTTGCTTAGGTTGAAAATAATTTATAATTCATATTTTTCTTTCAGGAAATGTGCTGTCAGCTCTTCAGAGTATACTGTGGTTGAGCCAGGAAAGGACTATGTGCTGGACAGTGTCCATCATAAATATGTCATGCGTCATAGGGCTAAACACTGTAATAGAAGAGCATTATTATAATGAGAAACTGATTACTAGAACCATGCTATATAATATGGCATGCTTTTTCTTGATTGTGCTGTATTTTATAAGTGCACTCAAAATAATTCTGTAGGGAAGAAAAATAGGAGCTCAGAAAAGGGAAGCTGATGAAAATATCTGTTGCGTTTACAAGGCAAACCTTGGCCTTAGTGGGTATCTGAATTACCAGGGGCCCAACAGGAGGAGGAAAAATAAAGCCACTGTGGTGAAACCAGTTGCTAGTGAATGATCCAAATGTTGCTGCTTCATCCTCGGGGCTGAGTAGATCCAGCAGGTTCCTGTTGCGTGGCGGGTAGGGAGACTCCAGTCTCACTAACCCTAATGCCTGCCGCCATGCTCCCCGTGCACCCAACCACTCTTATATTAGCTGACTTTCAGTGGATGGGTGTAGCCGCCTCAGGGGGGAAGGGGTTTGTCGGAGCAATCCCAGGCACAGCTACAGGTTGGTCACAGAAGAGATTCAGAGCGGCCCTGCAGAGAAGGACTTGGGGGTGCTGGTTGATGAGAAAATGAACATGAGCCGGCTTCAGTGTGCGCTCGCAGCCCAGAAAGCCAACCGTATCCTGGGCTGCATCAAAAGGAGCGTGACCAGCAGGTCGAAGGAGGTGATCCTGCCCCTCTACTCTGCTCTTGTGAGACCTCACCTGGAGCATTGTGTGCAGTTCTGGTGTCCTCAACATAAAAAGGACATGGAACTGCTGGAACAAGTCCAGAGGAGGGCCACGAGGATGATGAGGGGACTCGAGCACCTCCCGTATGAAGACAGGCTGAGGAAGTTGGGGCTGTTCAGCCTGGAGAAGAGAAGGTTGTGTGGGGACCTAATAGCAGCCTTCCAGTACCTGAAGGGGGCCTATAGGGATGCTGGGGAGGGGCTCTTCATCAGGGACTGTAGTGACAGGACAAGGGGTAACGGGTTAAAGCTTAAAAAGGGGAAGTTTAGATTGGATATAAGGAGGAAATTCTTTCCTGTTAGGGTGGTGAGGCACTGGAATGGGTTGCCCAAGGAAGCTGTGAATGCTCCATCCCTGGCAGTGTTCAAGGCCAGGTTGGACAGAGCCTTGGGTGAGATGGTTTAGTGTGAGGTGTCCCTGCCCATGGCAGTGTTGTTGGAACTGGATGATCTTAAGGCCCTTTCCAACCCTAACTATTCTATGGTTCTATGATCCTATGTTCTGGGGTGACACATGGTGGTAAGTCCATGCCATAGTGACCATGCCACAGGACTAGAAGTCCTGTCTTTTCTGTATTCCTGATTTGCTTCTCCATGCCTTTTCTGACACTGAAATCCCAGGAAATTACATACACCAGCTTTCTAGAACACAAAGTGAGGAACCTTATTTTCAAACATAGTGATTATTTCAGGTTTGGTTTGGTTTTTTTTCTATTAAGGAAACACATTATGTGACCTTCATTCTTGGCCAGTGCAGATCCCGAGCTCCAGATGCGTAAAGATTTTTGGAGTAAATGTATGTAAAGCATTTTTAGGTATATTTTTCAAATAACAGGCGCTGAGTTTCAGCATTTTTACTTCAGCATTTTTAAAGATGGAAGTCTGGGTTGGAGTGGCCCTACCACATGGGAAGATGAATAATAGCTAGAGGTAGTTAGATCCTCTGTGATTCTTTCAAGCACACTAAACAGGCCTCTTTGTAGAGCAATATTTGAACAGTGAGTGTTTTTGCACCTATTTCTAGTTTTGAGTGATTCTGCTACTTCTGAAACTGGCTGTTAGACAGTATGCATTTCTGAATATGGTGAAATCTGTAGAGCAAGTAAGCATTTTTAAGCATCCTCTTCAGCATTTATGTCTTGCAGATAATTCCATGTGTATAGAAGCAAAATATATGAAATCACTTTGAAAACTGAAGCCTAACAAACTGAGAGAAGTTTTACAGGGCAATTATAAAGCACCAGGAAGTCTTTTACTACATTTATATGAAAATACCTACCATCAACCTGTAGCTCTATGCTTTGGGTGCCCTTTTAAGCAAGATATCTGCTTTGAAAGGAGGACATGGAAATGTTGCTTGGCTGAGTGGATCAAAGTACTTTGTAATAAAGTTAGCTTTAGTTCAACAATACCTTATTGCAGAACGCAGTGGGTTTTTTTCTGTCCTGACTCTTTGTCAGCACATTTAGTAGCCCAGACCTGCAGAGTCTGTGACCTACTCTGTGATGTCAAAGTACAGGCTGAGCAGTAAGAAGCAAAGGCGATGTAGCCTTGCGTGTGTCTAGGTGACCGTATTTGAAAGTGTAAACTGTCTGGGATCAGTTCATAATATTCCATGTTCCCTCTCATTTTTAGGTTTTTGGTGGCTCTTTCTTGTAGCATATGTGCTGTAAGTTGTGCTTATTTTTGATGAGTGGGCAAAAAGAAATAACTAAGGAGTTAGAAAAATGTTTCAAACAGTGCTTGTCTTCATTGAGATACATCAGACATTAGAGTCTAATCATATGTAGGAATGCAAAACATTCTGCCGCTTATTTTCACTTTGTCACATTTTAAATATCTTCTTCCTCTTACACATTGAGGATAGAAGAACAGAAATAACTCTCTTGATGAGCTACTCAGTTTTAACAAAGACTTGAGCTAGTCAGCCACACAGAGCTGGATGGCAGGGGAAACTGAAAGAAATTACTCTTAACAATCCCTTGTAAGATGAAAAGAATGCTGGAAAGGAGCATCTGTCTCTTGCTGGATATTTTATGTTTTCTAAAATCTGTCTTGCTATCTTGCTTTTTCCATTTCTGCAAGTTTTATCCTAGGATTCATAAATGAGAAGTGAACCAGCTTATACGGTAGCCGTAAAGATGAAAGAAGAAAACATCTAGGTTGATCTCTGTTGGCATGTGTTTATACAACGCAATTCAAAGCTTCAAAAAAATTCCGTGAGAGATTTGACAATATAAATATTTTTTAGTTGCCAGATTTGAAAATGAGGAAAATGCAACAGGTCAAATCCTGAATCATTAACATAGTTCTTTCAAATGAGCTCCAAATGGGAAAACTTCAGCTTGACCATAAATGGATTGGAATAATTTAGTGGTTTAAATCCCCTTTCCTGTCCTGTGCGCTTTACACAAATCCTAAAAATGTTGCTTAAATAGTCATATTTCCTCTGGAATGATTTGTGCTGGATTACATCAAGCTTTTGGGGAAGAAAAAACCCACAAAACACCCCACACTAGTTCTGTGATGAAGCTGCAATTAGTATAAAGCTGCAGTCTTTCTTCAAGTAAGGTAAGGCTTTTAGTTGCATAAAGTGCATTCTGATATTCCTAATGATGCAGAGACAGGATGCTATGATGTAAGAAAAAGGAAAACCTGTCACAGTGAAAATATAACTAAATCAGCCAGGCCAGGTCTGCCCTATTTTTGCATTTATTTTTATCAGCTGTCAGTTTTCAGAGGTGAACTACTCACCCTACTATGTGAAGGTTGTACATTCTGATCCCATTTGTTAAAATACAAAATCAGTTTCTCAGTATGACATGCTTGAAAAGTGTTTGTGTACCCTTGGATTACCCTATATATGCTTCTATTTTGTGTACCCAAGCACTACAAACCAAAGGTTTCAGTTCAGTTGTGTACTTCGAAATAGGTGTTTGTTATTTTTCTTTAATTCATTGTCCTTGGTGAAATAATCTGTGGGGTTTATTTAGGTTTACTTCATACAAGTTTAAGAATAGTTTCATAAGCTTTTAAATTATTAGATTTAGGGGGAAAAAAGTATGAATGCATACTTTATACAGTGGAAAAAAGTCAGAAATTGCCATTTTCTTTAGCTTCCTAGGCCATGCCATTCTCTTAGGTATTTGAGACTTCTATTTCTCTTATAGAATTTCTTCACATTGCATAAGAATTATGGCAATTTTTGGACACTATTTTAGAAACAATTTGCAGAGAAGCGTCTCACGTGCTTGGAGACTATTCATCAGTTTAGGAGAGGGTGTTAATTTTATACCTGATCCCCAACACTCAGCAGCATATGGCACAGCTGCCCTGTCACCAGTGGCAGGGTTACTCATGCTTACAGCCTCCTACCTTATTTCTGTTAAGTACCACTTACTTGCACAAGAAGTTCCCTCAAAATTGTTACTGTGAGGAAGTAAATGTCACTCACCTTGATTAAGGTGCTCACAATGACAACAGTAGAGAGAAAGCATTCATGGCTGGATAGGGGTATTGCTAACTGAACAGGTAGGTATAATGCTGATTACTTTCTGGTTAAATAAAGAAGGGATGTACATATGTAGACAAACCACACCAGATGTGTACCACTCTATAGGCTTCTGAATCACTAGCTCTTGTTTCCTCAACCTTCTGCATCTCCTACTATACCTGGGACAGCTTCCTGCTGATCTGAATAGGGCTGGGGAAAGGAGACTGACTGTGCCACCTCGAAGGAGACTGACATGCCTCAGTAAAGCTTTCCTGGCTGTAAAACTTGGAATGGTATTTCACAAGGACCAGCTATGACCTAGAGTCAAATCCCATGGAAGCAAGATCCTTTGCCTACTCTTCACCCTGCCCCAGTTCATGCAGGTCTAAAAGTGGACAGTGGACTACTGAAATGTGATATAGTCCTTCCCATGAACTTTATCAGGTTTTGAATGCAGTGTGGTGAGATTTTAGTGAAAATTTTAAACGCTGTGGCTGCTGAAGTTAAGTTATGGATTGGAAAGTCAAATCCCCACTCAGTTTTCATTGCTATTTTACTTCTCAGTTGAAGACGATTACCTCTGTGAGTAAGGCAGTACTCACCAAAACCAGGGAAGCCAATACCCTGGAGTTTTATAGATGGTATCCTGTCTTTCTAAAGAACAACATCAGATTATAATATCACAACCTCAGCATAAAGAATTTAGGAGAAAATATTGCTCAAGTGAATCATAGAATCACAGAATAGCTAGGGTTGGAAAGGAAGACCAACGACTCGTAATTCTTATTGAAATTTTTCTTGATGTTTCAGAAACACCTGCTAAAAATGATGATGTGCAGCAGATACCTAATAATAGCATCAGGTATTTAGATTTAATATGAATCTCTCTCTCTGGAAACAGGTGGTGCTTCTGTCATGGCAGCTTCTGGGTCTTTGAAAGTGCATAGAGGGCACAGTCTCCAAGCTGGTAAGTATGAGTGGTTATGAAGTATGTGTGTGCATGTAAATTTAAGCTAAATTAAACTTAAATTATTTTAAACTTCGGAAAATGTTAAAGGTAACGTGTGACTTGCTTCCCTATTGTAAGACTTGCATATTTCTTTGGGATTTTTGCTTTGCAGGGTTTTTGTTAGAAAGGCATTGACAGATGGGATAAGTTTAGAAGAGGCAGTGACAGATGAGATAAGTGTCAGAGCATAGGCAGTAATCTTATTCACAGCAGTTAAGTGCTGCCAGCTCTTTAACAAAGGACACCCACCAGAAAAATCTCACCTCAGGCCATGAGAAATCCTGTACCCTAGCAATGACACGGTGGGGAAAAAAACCCCACCACGTTTAAAGGTACTACTTTGTGACAATGGAGAAAAACCCAACACCAGCAGATAAATTTATGAGTGCTTATAATTAAAAAAAAAAAAAATCCAAATATGTTAATTCTGTGGATGAAGCATTTTTGCTTGCCTTGTTTGAACCTGAGTGGAGACTGAGGTCTAAAGAGGACCATGGGCATCTTTTTTCAGCTTAGTGCTCTGGAAAGACTGATGATGTGCAGCCTGGCCTCTTGCAAAGTGCCGATTTGCACCTGGAAAGCAGTTATCTTTGGAAAGGCTAGTTTAATCGTTTCCTACAGAGCTTTGTCAGAAATCAAGAAGTTATCCATCACACTGGAGGTGGAATTTTAACAAGAGTCTTCCAGATGCTCCTGAGATCACCCACTCACTTCTCCCTGATTCATGCATTCAAGACAGCTTTGCTCCCAATTTGATGTACAGCAAAACACACTGTTGACTTCAGTGGCCTTCAGTGTGAATACCTGTATAAATGACCTAATGTTTCTTTCCTTGTGTTACACTCATTAGAAAATGCTGGCTTCACCACTACAGAAAAGTCAACACTAGCCACTGTTTATATTTTCTAAGATTATTCAGATTAGAAGGTTACAAGTCAAAACTAGAAAACCATATGCTTGTTTATATCTTGCAAATTCCTAAGTCCAAAACCATTGACAGTGTTCCTGTATTCTAGGTCCTAAAGGCGGCTATGAGATGCTAACACTTCCTTCAGAACCTGGAACTCCTACTAGCCTTGAGGAACTGGGTGAGTACAGATCTTTGCAGCCAGTTGCATCAGGGGACACTGTTGCTTTTTCCTTTCCCTTTTTTGTTGTGATCTCTTCTAAATGTTTATTTTTGAAGTGTTGCCCTTTAAATATGTCAGCTTTACAGGCGTGCTCACACACGCACACACATGCATACTAATCTTGGGGCTGTGCTATGGCATTGGCTTTCTTCCTGCATTATTTATTGCACATTTCTGAGGATGGTGTCTACATAGGGTAGAAAATATGAATAACTAACAGTTGCTGAAAGAAAGGCTGAAACACCAGTTTCAAAATTAACTTCTTCTCTCCCATATTATGCTATTTTTTTTCTTTCTTTTCCCTCTGATTTCAGTGCCACTGCATTTTCCTTTTTACTCTTCTCCTGTTACTTGTTTAACTGTCTTTTCTTCTTCCTACCTTTTACCTCTTTCCTTTTAAGCAATCATGATATTCTACCAGCTCTTTCAGAATGTTGTGAGCATGCACTTGGTCTGTTTTTCTCTCAAATTCTTCATCTGTAATGACTTCAAATGCTGGTCCTGTGATCCCTCTTGTAAACATCTTCTACCTGTGTCCACCCAGAAGAGACTGCTGAAAGCACTTTGTCCATGGCACTTGGCATGATTTGGTTTCTTAGTAGGAGCTTTTGACTGTCTTGTGCTTTTCAAATAAACCTTTATCTTCAAACAAATATAAGCCTTTTTTTTTTTTTGTGTGTGTCTAATGACATTTGGTGGATTTTTTCTTTTGTGTGGTTTTTTTAGTGAAGGAAAAAATGAAAATCCGAGTATTTCTATGCTCACAAAGAAAGCACATTTTCTATTAAGACAGTACTGACTGCACAAAAGAAGACTTTTCCTTTCTTTCCATTCCAGCTTGCCCAACTTTGTTCTTGGTTTGTTGGTTTTGGTGGTTGGCGTTTTTTTTTAGTTTGCTTGTTTTCCTTTGAGGGTTTTTTGTTCCATGTGTTTCTTGTGCTTTTCTTGCACGAAGCTCTACCAATTAATATGTTATTCTCCTTGCGCAGCTTTTTAGTTCTTAGGGGCATCACTTGGCTTGTCTGCATCAGGTATGACATCCAGCTTCCTGAAACCTTTCAACTAGTTATCTCTATAGAGAAGTTTGCTATTTTTCAAGCTAGCTAGCATTGAGGACACTTCACTTAACTCCTGATGAGTCACTTTAACAGCATATAGAAAGACTTCAAAATTACCTTTTCCTTCATGACTGTTCATGACTCTGTATCAGTCCTTAAGTCCTTGTCATTTGCTTACAACTTTAACAATTGCTGGGGAGGGACTGTTCATTAGGGACTGTAGTGATAGCACAAGGGGTAACGGGTTAAAACTTAAAAAGGGGAAGTTCAGATTGGATATAAGGAAGAAGTTCTTTGCTATGAGGGTGGTGAGGCACTGGAATGGGTTGCCCAAGGAAGTTGTGAATGATCCATCCCTGGCAGTGCTCAAGGCCAGGTTGGACAGAGCCTTGGGTGGCATGGTTTAGTGTGAGGTGTCCCTATCCATGGCAGGGGGGTTGGAACTGGATGATCTTAAGGGCCTTTCCAACCCTAACTATTCTATGATTCTAATTTGGAATGCAGGTTTTCAATGCTGTGGTTCTGCTGAATGCTTTTTGGCGCAGTCAGGCCAAATTCCTTTGAAACACATTAGACAGAATAATTGAGAACTTTTTCTGAGAATTATGTTTGATGACAATACAGACATTTCTTCTGTGTTGTCTTCCTCCCCCCCTCCCCCCCCTTTGTTTTTTCTCCCCCTTTTCATTCTGTTCTTAACATCTGGCTTTGAAACAACAACTCAAAGCCTGACTGTCAGAAAAATGATTGGTTACTTCATGGATGTTCCTATGTTTTCTTTATGAAAAGCTGTCAGAAAATTTGCCAACTTTCTCTGCTTTTAAAATTTTGGCTGCATAGTAGACTCCTTTGATTTAAATAGCTTAAGTCTGGAGATATTCTATTATCCTGGAAACTGCTGTAGCCTCTGACAACTCTTCCTGTTGCCCAATCTTGTATGAGCTATCTATCTCTGCTATTCATAGTACAGTTCAAGAAGAAGAAAAAATTCCCTTTAATGGTTATTCACATCAGCTGTTGGTTGGATACAAGAAGACATTCTTTCCTGTGCTGAAATGGATGTAATTTTTCCTCTGCACTCTTCTGTCTCAAATTAATTTAACAGCAGAAAGTGTTTTCAGATTAAGAACTTCCATTGGACTGGACAGGCAGGTGATTAAGAGCCTGCTGAGTAGGAAAATTAAATGCGACTCAAAGCCTTGCCCAAGCCCAGAAGGAATACAGGTTTGTGTTTGGGTCTCCTGTAGCCCAGGTAATTCTGGGAAGTCCCTTGGTATTCATGGACTGAAAAACTGCATGTAAGTGCCTGACACCCAGAAAGGATTGAAAGCTGGAATGCCCGTCTGGTCGGTGAATGGAGCATTAACCTTCTACCTCCTCTCTTATTTTCACGTTTGATGAGATTACAATAACTGAAAGAAGGGCTAGAAGAGGTCTTGAGAATTCATCCAGTACACAAAAACGTTGTGTTTAAGCCAGAACCACTTTATAGAGACCCATTTCTTGTTTCCTGTTTCCTGGTAGGTGCTAATCTATTTCTGTTTTGAAATTTCTAGAAATACTTCAGCCTCTGAGGGATTTCCTCTTGCGTTCTTGTGATCTTTACTGCTAGAAAGGTTTTCCACTGTCTAATCTACCTTATTGCTGTAATTAAACTCTTTCATTACTTGGTCTGTCTTCACAGGCATCATTCCTACCTTTTTTAGCTCAGTACAGGGGATCTGTCAATGTTGTCTCCTCAAGCTTGCCATCCCCTTTCTTGCAACAGTTCTTCAGTCCCTGTTTTCAGAGCATACTTTCCGAACTTCTGATTTTGGTTGCTCTCTTGCAGGTGATACAATAGATTACATCTTTCCAGAAGAGATTGATTCATATAAGGCTTTACTAACCTGAATTAAAGTTGAAAGTCTTGTGAAGTAGAGCTGCATACACTGCTTCTGAATAGTTTGCTTTCTGTCACAACATAATGACAGCAGTGGCTGTGGTCTGTGGTCTTCTGCATAGATCCTGACTTGATCAGTCTCTCAGGATCTTTTTAGGTAGAAACCTTAGTCTTCTGTGTGTCTCATTTATGACAGAAATGTACTGTTTGGCAAGCTGAGCTGTTGCTGCTGAATGATAGCTTTCAGAACATTTGATGGAACAGCGTGTTTTTATGAAATGGATCATTGTTCATTGCAAACAGTGGCTATAATAACATGTTACTTGTTTTAGAAGGGGCGGTAGGTTATTCAGCTGATGTCCCTACATCAGATCGACCCCACAGCGAGGCAGCCACCTATGTTAATATTCCTGTCAGCCCCACTTCCAAAAAACAGCTTCATTACATGGAACTGGAACTTCAAGAACATAGCACAAGCATAAGAGGTAAGGAAGTCTATAGTACTATATAAACAGCAAGGGATGCAGTAATGCAGAATACATAGGGTATGGAGAATCTGAATTTCTCATCTATTTCTCATCTACCCATAGGCTCTTTCTAACAGAGTTGAACCCTGATGTGATTCTGAGGCAGTTTTTGTAATTGCCAACTCTTTTGGAAAAGTTTTTTTAAGTTGTGAGGTTCTATAAGACGATGTATCCCTCTGACAGATGCATTGTATATGCACTCCTTCTGAAGCGAACATTTCTGTGTCTGTGCAGCTTGACAGACAGTAATTTGCTTCGTGTTCTCAAGATTTTCATGTACATATTAGAACTACACTTAATTTTTTTCTTGATTGGCTTCAGAAACAGGGCTGTGGGTGTAGGTGCACAGGGCTTGCTCCTGAAGTTACTGCCTCTGGAGCCATGCAGCAAATGCTTAAGAAAAGAACACGGTGTTCTTCTACCTGCTCTCCATGAGGATGTGTGAAAGTGCTACAGAGAAGCAGCCAGCTATTAATTTGTCTGTATCTAGGTATTTTACTTCTAATGCTTAACTTGGACAATTGGCACATAAACAGGCAATATAGCTACCATGTGTTGCCATTCAGAGATGCATTGATCCTTCCAGAAAGCTTGTCTGGTTTCATCAAAGTTCATTCTTTGGTGGGGTGATGATTGGAGGGAAGGAAGGGTCAGTCGCTGGTAACCTGAAGACATCTACCTGGTGGGCTATAAAAGCGTTATATAGCAACAGCATGCATCTGAGTTCATTGGCTGTTTTCCCACAAGATTAAGTCCCCTTGAGGTACACATAGGACTTCCCCATCTTCCCACATTACCCACCAAGTATATCCAGGTCCCTGAGGAAAAGCAACCCCAGAAGTGGGCCTTTACCTGAAGCAGGAATAACCCAGACTGTCTTTCCCAGCAAATTCTTTGTGTGCACCACAGGAACTTTATCCCCCTCTACAGTATGTAAAAGGATCTGACATTTACTTGCTCAACTTTCGTATTGATGAGTTTCTATGTATAGTTTTTAGCTATTGAGATTTTAATTGTTATACTTTTAATTTGAGCAATTTTATTAGCTTTTAAATGCAGCACTTTTCCCATATTTTTTGTGTTTATATGGTTTTAGTTAAGTAATTCTAAGCTTTTCTGAAAATTTAGTGTAGCTCTCTGTACCACATCTTGTTGAGCTATGAAAGTGATGTTTTATCTTCATTTTAAAGACAGAGAACCAAGGCATTAAGAATGAAGAGACAAATTCCATAAATTGACATAAACTTTCCTAAATGACAACTACTCTCCTGAGCTCAACTTGTATCACTTCAAAGGTGCCTTTAATGACCATAAATACTATATGTTTTCATACTAAGGTTTCTCCAGACTCTGGAGTTGTGTGTCTGTGCCTATGTAGAATTGTTTTACTCCTGAACAGGCTAAGCAGCTTTTATTTCCCTTATCGCCTGTTATTGAACTAAATTGTCATTCTGTCTGAGGCTGAAGATCGTTGATCTTAGACATTCACATGCCTAATCCAGACAAGGAAGAATCCTTACCAACTGCCCTACCAAAGGTGTTTTCTAATACTAGGAGTTCATTTATGGACTAGTATTCGGCTTATGAAGGCTCTGGATCAGTTCTACCCAGGAATATGCAAGGGGTATCGTGTTTTACAGGTTTTCATTTGGTGTTTCAGGGAGTGGATCATCCCGATATGCACAGATTGACATTGCAGCCACCGAGACAGCCCACAAGGTGGGAACGCAGCATGCTCAGTGCCGGGAGGAACGCTTGCAGGAGCTAGAGCAGAAGAAGAAAGGGGCTCAGCAGTGACCTGTCTAGGAAAGGACTTTTTGCTCACCCTAAACTGGTACTAATTTATCTTCCAAAAGATTCACATTTATTGTAAAAAATACTTGTACAAAATGCTGCCATTGCTTATCGCATTTATACCAGATTCATTCCAATATCTTGATTCCTAATTGGAAAGCTGGTAGCATGAAGCAGGTGTGTGGTCTTTCTTTTTGTTTTAATTTGGTTGCAAAGTCCAGTTTTATCTGTTTTTCATATGCAGTGACAGATGTAAATTACCTTTTTCTATAATTCTAAAGTCCTGGAGAATCTGGAACCAATTCCAGTGTTCATTAAATGGTGGCATTTTCTTTAAAACTAAAGAACTCGAATGTGTGCAGATAAGGGAATGTGAGCGTGTGCGTGGTAAGTGTACACATATGTTTTCATGTGTGCGTATGTATGTGTGTAAGCACACATTACTGATAAAATATATGTATATATTTGAGTGTATAAAATATATGTAAAACCTCTATTAATATATGAATGGACTCTTACAAAAGCAAGACAACTCAGTGCCTGATTTTTTGCAGGCACAGTTTTGTTCAATTTATATGCTTGTTTATGGACACGCTTAACTTTACCTATTGGTAATTCAGTTTTATACCTCACCAAGAGTTCTGCAGCATTGACTAAAGTCGCTCACGTTTAAAAGTTGCTGTGTCAGGGATGCATATGTGTACGCATACAGACAAGAGCACACACAAGTTATTTAATTTAATTATGTTTATAAACCAAAGCAATGTGAAGGGACATTTTGTGTGCTTCTGTTCTTAAAATACTGTGTCAAAACATAGGCTTTGACTTCATAGTTGCTAAGTACCTACAACTCTAGGCAATTTTCCTGGAGCTGAAGGTGTGTATCACTTTGAAAATCAGGTCTCATGTTTCTCACACAGAATATCTCAAAATGAAGGTATTCATTTGGAAAACAGAGTCCTTTATTTGTATCTCTAAAACTATCCCAATGTAAGCCATCATCAAAAGCAAATAATCCACCTTGAATCTAAAACTTTCACTGAATAATTTTCTGCTGTCCCTAAATAACATAAAATCAGTTCTGTGCAAGAGGATGGTGTCTTCAGAGATGCTACAGAATTGAGGCACAGCAGGATGTTATTCTGTAATATAGATTTAAACACAAGTCTGTGACATCTTGCTTTTGTACAGTGAAATTGTACGATTAAAAACTTGACTTAGTTTCTTGTGTTGCATTGTCTCTGTAGTTCTTGTGTTCTATGTATTTGTCCTGATACAAGATGTTATTTAAATAAAATGCTATGGCAGAGACACTAGACTAACAAGGCAGTGTACTTATGAAGAAAGCAAAATTTTGCCCTGCGATAACGTATCAGCTTTGGCTTCCAGAAGTTATGGGGTATCTTGGGTATTAAGGTTTTTTGACTGTGTCCTCTTAAGATACAATACCACAGCCTGAGTGTGGTTTTGAGATATGTGTTATAATTTGGCGAGTTTTGTGTCAGTGAGGGTTTCGCTAAATGATTTAGAATGAGAGTGAGGCAGAATTCAACCAAGAAATTTATTTGAATGTAGCCTCAATAGTAATGTAAAATACCAGAAATGTCTCAAAGAAATAAAATGTGTTCCAGAGTTGACAATTGCCATTGTCATCTGTCCTGTGCTAAGATGTACTTTTCTGTCTATCAGCCTAGTGTATTTCTGAAGGGAAAATAAATACTTCTTATGAGCTTCCCTGCCACAGAAAAAATTATGGACTCTGTCAGAGATCAATGTGATCAGACAAAAGCCATTTGTTACAAAGCATCTATCTTTTTTATACTGTTGTCTGCATCTGCTTACAATAGCTTGCTGTATTATAATCGGATACATATGCAATAACTTCCTGTATTATGACTGGATACATATACAATGTTCAATAGCTAGCTCTATTAAGATTGGATACATATTCTCGTAGCACACAGCAGCTACGGCTACATATACAATAGCTCGCTGTATTATATTTGGATACATCTACAATAGCTTGCTGTAGTATAATTAGATACATCTTCAATAGCTTGCTGTATTATAAATGGATACATATACAATAGCTTAGTATATTATGCTTTGATACATATTCTTGCAGCATATAGCAACTAGTATGCTGTATTGATCAAATAAGCGTATGGGACCTTAACCTTTAAAACTTGCTAACAGTTCACTGTTTTGTATCTTAGCACATTCCAGTTTCTTCTTATCTTGCTTGCACTGTTAACTTTTGCTTCCTTACCCACGTCCTCCTTCATCCTCAATTCATGTCGAACTCCATGTAGGCACTTGCTGACTTGGGAACATGGCCATTCTTTGCTAAAAATCTGTCTGCAGTTCCCAGTTTAAAAGAGTTTTCTGATTTGACAAATGGACAGTGGGGATCTGCTCTGTAAACACATATTCAGTGCAACTGGAATGCCCTGGACATTGGGACCAGGTTTATCAAACTGAACTGTTACGCAATGAAGGATCCTCCACTAGAGTACTTGCAAGGTTATATCTCTTTGCGTTGTGCCTATTTAATAGGCAATAATATTTAATATTTAAAATGAACATAGCTTGCCTGATGCACTGAAATGCAGCATTTTCCATTGTGATACATATGCTACATATAATACTTGCAGCTACATAATGAAGCTGCAAAATTTCTGTTGTAAAAAATCTATTTGCCAGCAAACACCAGGTTCTCTACAAAGGCTGCCTTCGTGTACATTGCTCAAAGTTACACTGAATCCTGGGCTTGCAGCACAGGTAAAGATTTGACACAACAGTGAAAGTCATCAGATTGCTGCTGACCTTACACAGGGAGTCCCAGTTTTAAAAATATGTTTTTTTCAAGTTGAACTGGGATGTGAATCTGTGCATGCACATGGCTCTCTGTGCACATGCATTTGTGTATGTCATAGTAGCTTCAGCTAGGATTAGCTACATGGATAATGTAGCTATACTTGTATAATAATGTAGCTATAAATTGGTATTTATAGACTCTTTAATGTCAACATGATTATCATAATGTCAACATAATTGTTTCTCCTTTTTTACTTCACTTGAATAGAAAAAATATGGGAAATTACTTTCACTTTTCAAATTCACTTCATATTCTCATGCACTAAATTGTATTCAGGAGGCTTAAGCAGACCAAACCCTACTGTTGCACCTGTTAAAAATGGGCAGATTGTTGGTTTTGTAGTACCTTAGAGGCCTCCTCGTCAAATTAAAGGCTTGATATTTCTGTTGAAGAAATCAAAGTTTTCTCATTTGAGCAACAGGAGCTCACAGCAATGGAAAACTTTCCTAAACAAACAAAACAATGTGCTTCCAGCTTCCAGCAGCGAACTGGGGAAAAAGGAATTCAAACCATAATCTTATGAGCGGGCTTGTGCTCACCGTGTAGCTTCCATGGGTTACCTCTAGTACTGCTGCTAATGTACAAATAGTTACAGGTTTATCCTCAAGCCTTGCATAAAACTTGTGCATAAATGGTCTAAAATACAGTTTGTGATTGCTATAGGATGATTCCAGATTCAGAGATCTGAACCTCCCCCCGAAAAAGAAAGATCTTTCCCACTTTTGGAGATAAATGTGTCTTGTAACTTCTGCTGGTAAAAACAGAGGCTTTGCCATTTTTAATATAGCATTCTACTGGTCAGATCTCCTTCTGCCCTTGAGGAGCTAATTACCAGAAGAACCAAACAATGTGATGTGGCTGATACTTCTGTAAGATGTTCTTGAAGTACTTTAACATGGCAGAAGTGCCAGTTTGGGGATGGTGCTCTCAAGGGTAAGAAAGCACACTGTTAGCAAGTGCATAAACACTACAGTGTTGTCGACATACCTCTTTCTTTCTTTCTAATAGTCCTACTCAGTAGGTTATTGCCAAATGTTACTGCTACTTCAGTGGGTTTTATGGTGTTGCTTGTAATCTCTTATGGGACATTTTTATATGCAAGCATTTGGGTGATGGAATTTCTCCAAGTTAACATGTGCTGCAGGATGGAGGGCTGGAGTTTGGAGGCATTTAATTGCCCAACGATACAAATAGTTGTCTGGGTTTTAATAGCACTCTGGCTTGTAATGGTGGAAAATTCCAGTAGGTGTCTTTAGGTATCTAAATGTATGTGAAAATTTGCCCCAGGAGCTGTTTTTAGTAAATGACTTGGAAATATTCCTCATTTTCCTCTCTGCTGTAAAAACTACATTCAAATTTGAATTATGAGTGATTACATTTTTGATGAGATGCTGAAACATGCACCCTTTGGTAAGTACCTTTTCTAGTCTGTCTGGGATTACACACATACTGTTGCTAAAACAACCACAGGAATAAGGCACAATGAGTTACTAGTCACTCATTTCTGTTAAAATCATGCATTTTTTGTCAGATGAAATTGCTGTTGTGTTTTCATGTCACCTTTTATCTGGGAAGAGCCTCGGCTCTCATTCAGCTAGTCATATAAATGTTATTTTGCAATCTAGATTGAAAGGAAATCTTAATTTAACATCATACATCAATAAGGACAAAGTGGGGAGCAGGATGGATGAATTATAAGTTAACAAAATTTGTTAAGGGGTAGCTCTGCAAATGTGTCTTTCAGTGTAGCTGTATTCTGTGCTGGTGAGACCTCACCCCAAGTACTGTGGGCAGCTCTGGGCCCTGTAGTTGTATAAGGATGTGGAGGTCCTTGAACATGTCCAGAGGAGGGCTGAAAGATGTCCTGTGAGGAGCAGCTGAGAGCCTGGGTTTGTCTGGTTTTGTCTGGTTTAGCGAGAAGAAGGCTGTTCTCTACATCTTCCTGAGGAGGGGAGGTAGAAAGAGAGGTACTGCTCTCATTTCCCTCTGATCCAGATGCAGGATGCCTGGGAATGGTTCAAAGCTGTGTCAGGGAAGCTTAGAGTGGACTTTTGGAAGCATTTCTTTACCGAGAGCGTGGTCAAACCCTGGAGGAGGCTTCTTAGAGAGGTGGTTGATGCCCCAGGCCTGTCAGAGTTTAAGAGGCATTTGAACAATGCCCTTTACAAGGTGCTGTAACTTTTGGTCAGCCCTGTCATGGTCAGGCAGTTGGACCAGATAATTATTATAGTGCCCTTTCAACTGAAAATATTCCATTCCACTCTATTCTAAAGATTACAGGCTTCAGGGTAGCCTCAGGACAATGATGATCAGTTGGTGACAGATTAGAAACAACTCTCCTAAGGACTTTTCTCTGAAAGGCTGGAATGTAAGAGAGAGAAAAATACAGGCAGTTCATGTCCTACATTTTGATGCAGTAAAGAGCTTTACGAGACACTGGACAGGTTTAGGGAAGTGCAGTTGCCAAGTAAACTTTGAGCTTAGTAAAAACTTCAGGGTGAATGAAAGTTAACTTTAAAACTTGCTTTCAAACATCTGTCTGTATCAGAGCATCTAGAAATAATTCAAATTTATTATCCCACTGTGTACACAGAGGCGTATGTAACATCACCATTTGACTGAAATAATAAGTGTCAACTTATCTGAGGAATGTGCCGTGGGGGGGTGGGATCAGAAAGCAGATTTAGCATGACAGTAATTTGTCTCTACATTACATTATACTGTTGTGAAATCCCTAAAAATAAATAATTAAAAAAAGCCACAGCATCTGCTATTGTATAAGTTAAATTTTACTCATCTGTGGGCTGAGCTGGGAATTTATGGATAGGTCCTATACAGAAAATAGGGCAGATTGCATGCTCGGGAAGAAACCTGGCCTTCGATTACCAAAGTTTTATTATGTAATTATAATATATACATCATTTATTATACATATTATGCTCAGATTCGTCACACATCCATGTCTCTGCTACACTTGGAAGATGCACGCCATAGCCTGTCTTTGGTCGCTGTAACGGTTTGTCCTGTTAATACCAACAGTCAGCAGTACTGGACACACTGGGAAGCACAGGAAAAATTCATATTGGGAATTTGATGGAGAAGTAGGTAGGTGTCAGCAGAGAGCTGGAAAGCAACAGTTGTCCTTCGCTGTTGTACTGACAAAAGAGCTGCAGCAGGGTGGCAGAAGAGTGTGTGAGTCTGTAAGATGTAGTTTGGGCCAGAGCTGGAGGCTTCCCGGCGGATGTGTTGATTCTTGTACAAAGTGTGGTTGTAACAAGGAAATGGAGTTTCCTGGAACAGGCTGAAGTTGCAGTTGTGTCCTTGGTTACAAAGATGTACTGGCACTGTCTCTACCAGGAAGGGGGTGGAAAATGTGGGATGGTTTAATGCCGGTTAGCACTTACGTTGGGTGAAGGATGGTAGGAGCAGGGCCCTGCTATGAAACAGAGCACCCTAACTTGACATGATGTACCCAATTCTGTGTTCAGCTACATAGTGTTTGATACAATAGCTGAGAGATTTGGCAGAGATGAATCAGGTCTACTGAAGGCCCAGGAACTGATTTTTTGCCATCTCTGTGCTTCTTACACTGAATACGCACAGCTGACAGCTGTGAAAATGCATTTCCTGTAGAGACTGGACTTGAAGAAGTCCCAGGTGGGCTGCGTTGGACCTTTGCTGACCCTAGTTTTTTCCAGTGTCAAGCCCTCCTTTACATTGATAACACTGAACGCATTTAGACCCTCTCAGTGCTGTCCAGCTGCTTGGGGAACTGTCAAGGTGCAAGTCAGAGCCTGCAATTGGCCACATCTTCAGTCTGGACTGTGCCAGGACCACTGCTTGCTGGTACAGCACAGACTTCTGACTCTCCTATTTGGTTACAGTGGTTGCTTTTTTCCTTTGAAAAATTCTGCCATGGCTGTTTATACAGATTGCAATAAAATGAGAAGGAAAACAATTCCGAAGAACATCTCTGGAAAATCGTGTCCTTATCCTGAATTAATAACAAATAATTAGTGAAAACTTTGTTTTGCAGTTCTGCAGAGCTCATTCTTCAATGAGGGTCAGGCTGCACAAGGCTTGCAACAACCATCAGTGGTAAGGGGCTAGCAGCACCAGTAAACTGGGGCCGATGCAAGCATTGTCTAAGACATATGTATCCCACACAGATCATGGTTATTAGCTGCTTGAAGAAGGGCTTGGAGAAGGGCAAGCTAAGTGTTCCAGGCTACATTTACCTGTGTGGAAGGTGTCCAGACTGTTGGGATGTGGGTTTTGTGTAAGAATCTGTGTCAGTTTGGTGCAGATTAGGAAAAAGATGTAACCTGAAATATTTCTAAGAAAAACGGAGAGAAAGTTACTCCATTTCCCAGCTGTGGTCTGCTGTTGAACTGAAATGTACAGTAACCCCCGATTCCTAAGCTCTTGCCATGAAAGGCTCTCCTTTTGGAGATGTCACTTTTTGCACATAGTTCTTCCCACCCCTCTTTTGTTTTCTTAAACTTTACAATGAAACAAATACTACATTATCAGGGGTCACAGGCACTCGTAAGTACGAATGAGGACTCTTTACACTGTGACTGGGCACATTTGAAATTGTAAATGAGAGTCCCAGAACTTGAATAAGAATTGAGGACAGAGAATGGACTCTTTCCCCATTGAAAGACCATCTAGTTCATGGTTCTGGTTCAGTTCTCTTCTTGAACTGGAAACTGAGATTTGAATTTTGAAGTTAGGCTCCCAGATCTGACAAGCATTGCAAATTGCTGGGATTCATACACAGGTTTCCAGCTCTCTGTGTGTTTCTTCCTAAAATAATATAACTCCCTTCCCTTTTTAAAGTAAGTTCCCTGGAAAATTATGACTGCGGAACATTAGATAGCATTTAGTAAGAGGCTTATTTCAAAGTGGTTCAGCACTCACTTTGCCCTACAGAAATCACCAGGTAATTTCAGGTAATACAGTAAAACAGTTATTGACAAGTGACATTTGGGACTGAAAACAACTAGTTTTGTTAAAATGGGTATGCAAGCAGATCAGTGAAGGAACAAATGTCATATTGATGTATCCGCTGTTTTTATGTTCACATTTTTAAGCATTAATACATGTGTGTTGCTTTCTTTTTGATTTGGGAGACTGCTCTTTTGTTGAGTGGTGGGATAACATACGTGAAGGTTTGGACACGAAAGTGCATTAAGGACTATTGATAAAAGCATTTGGGTGACAATTGATGCTGTAGCAGGTATGATTCAACTTGAAATATTTACTGAGGATGTAAGTTTATAGATTTATTTTGTCTGAACTGGACAGATTTTATGAAGACTTCTATTATATGACTGTGGATACCAGTACAAGAAATCCAGTCTCTTTTTTTTCTGCAGATTAACAACATACTTCCAATAGGTGTCATGTGAATGGCCTGAAATGCATATTAGCTGTGTGTTGTATTTGGGAATGTTGATTCTGGTATTTAGAAGCTGTCTGTTAGATAACATAACGTATATGGAAAACATGGTCTTTGTCTTTCACAGCTCCCTGTTCTCTGTCACAAGGATAGGTCTGTTTGTATTGAAAGCAACACTCTATTCTATTTATTGACATATATTTATTGACTTTTATTTCATGACTTTTGTTATTTCTTTCTTTTAGTCTCATTAAATGATATGGAAAGAAAAAACATATTTAAAAATGATTTTAGAACTGCCTGTGTACTACTTACTAGTAGATTTTTGTATGTGTAATGGCACATTTTTAAACAAACCAATCAACCCCAAACATGAATACCTCTGAAGCAGTGCCAGGTATTGACAGGGAAGGTCTGGGGATGGTGACCCAAGCATATGAACTGTGTGTCACCTCTGCCTGGGTTAGTCCTGAGCTGAACACTTGTACTTGGGTGTTTGATCCGTGTCTCCGGGGTCCTATGTTCTTTCACAGCGTTAACTTGATTGCACTAATTCATCAAATACTGAACTGAAATCTGGTGAGTTAGGATCCTGCCAGTGCCCTTTGGGGTCAGCAGGGCAAGATGCCTGCAGAAGCAGAGCTGCTGACCCTGTATGCTGGGATCTAGGCAGCATACACACAGGTATGCTTCATATTCTCCCACTGGGAGCTCTCATTCAGGGCTTGAAGCCCTTCCGAATGGTCAGCTAAGATCAGCCTTTGAGACAGCCTCATCCTGGAAGCTTCTTTTCTGGACCTTCTGTGCAGAGGCCCCATTACTCTGGCTAGGTGGAGACTGAAGCACACAGCAAGCAGGAGAGCCCTGCTGTGAATCCTGCTTCCATCAGCACTGAGAGTCATACCTGCAGGACTTAGGTCATTACTGCAAGGTGGGGCTGAAAAGTCAGATGGCACCTCAACATACAAAACGTGAACAATCTCTACTTGGTGATTTAAATACTCTGCATATTACCTGATCTGTGGAGCATCAGAATCTCTTGGGAGGGGAGAGGGGAAATCGTTGCAGCAATACATCTGCTGTAGTGGCTGTTCCTTACTTGACTTGGTAGAGTGATGTGATCTTAGCTCCTCCACCAGCATGTAGGACGTAGTGTTATTTTTGTTGTATTTAATGCCCTGTGTATTTATTTCCCTCTCATTTCCACCCCCAACCTATTTAATAAATAGAATCTGTTCTATGTGAAATCACTGACATGTTTACTTAAATTGAGGCTCTTTTTCAGGGCAGAATTTGACAGCCCTTATAAAACATAACATAAAATGGCCCGATCTTTCCTTTTTTACCCCAAGAAATGCAGTTCTCTCCTCTTCCTTCTGCTCCGTTTTTATACTTCAAATTGTTTCTCAGAGTGGTTTGAAAAACTTGGTAATCTGAATAATTACGAAAAGATCAGATAAAATACCAGTTAAGGAAGAGGTGAAGGTTCAACCCCTGTTTAAAAGCTGTTTGTTAATTCTTTCCTATTCAGCTGTCTCTTCCATGCATTCCATGAATTTCCATGAATTTCACTAGATACAGAGCTGTAGGCATATTTCATTTATACCTTTTATCTTCACTTTGAATTTTGATTGCTATTTACAGAAACACAAGAGCAGTGACTCAAGGTATTTTTTTAATCTTCAATGTCTCTAAGGCTACTCCCTTTTGCAATTTTGGCCATATAAATTGCCTTGGAGGCTTAAACCCGGAATTAACTGACTTGTACATATATTGATGTGTGAGGTGTTGACTACAGGAGCAAGACTGAAATCACAGTTTACAACTCACTAGCTTGTGCACTGTACCCAGACTTCAAGAAGCAGGTAAAGCCCTAAAAAGCTTTTGGAATGGGAACGAAGACTATTCGTAATGTCTTCTCTATGCTGTTGCAGACTCTACATTAACTCAGCTGCGGACTACTTCAGGGGAAAGCTGGATTGAGGGGCAGCAAACACTGCTGTTTAGTATTTTCTCCTCTAGGTTTGTGTGAACAACCTTGTTAATGATTCATTAACAGCTGTGTTAAATAACTACAGTGCTGGCCCCCAGCCTCCAACTTTTGCCACTGATGATCTGTGACTCACTCGGAATTTTAAATTAAGTATTTTGTTAGCCTCTTGTACTTTGAAGGGCTTGCCAAGCGTTATCTCTGCTGAAGCCTACCTGCCCTTTGAACCGGACTACTGTCAGGCCATGTGGGTAGACACAGTACAGCCACCATCTCTGTTCACAGCCTTATTCGGAAGCTGCTCTGCACTTGGAGACAACCCTCATCACTGCTGATCTGACCTTGGTTATGTCTTTTCACAAATCCCACACCATGTGCTATTCCAAAATTCTCCAAAACCTCTTCAGTAAGCATATTTATGTCAGTTACAATCTGAAGACAAAACCCAGATTTCTGCTATGCTCTTGAGCAGAGCATACTCTGCCCACCTTTATTGGAGGGTGAGATACATCGCTTTCTCTTGCAACAGATTTCTCCCAGCAGCAGTATCTGAACATTCTCAGTAAAAGCTTTTCCATTCTTGTACAATCCACCCAGGATTGCTGAGCAGCAGCTGCTGGTGCTTTGCTTAGTTCCTTTCCTCTGATGTATTTAGTGCATGTGTTCAATGTGTTCAAACTCTTCACTCAGGAGCCAGTAGTGCAGGCCTCTCCACATCCAAGCTACAGTCACCAAACTGACCTGTGGTACATGGACTTATTTCCCACTCTACCAAAGGATGTAGAGATGTCTGCACCTTCCACACAGAGTACAGAATACATTTCCGTTCTGCATTCACCTCCAAAAATGGAAAAAAAATAATGATAAAGATAGATAAACCTGTAAGAGAATGCAGCTATTGATGTGCTATAGAAGGCTGAAGAGCACTAACGCAATAGTCCGGAGAAGAAATGGTGTGTAGCATCTAAGAAAAAAAAACGAACCAGTTTTCTCATAAATGGGTTTTAGCTGTTGCTGGGTTTGCTTTTTTTAGCTTACCAACCAAAGGGAACATACACAACAAACTGCATGAACTGAACCATCTCTAAGGTGACTCCTAATATTAACAGTAGCCTGTGTTTCCCTCAATGGATAATGATTCTCTAGAATATAAATGCTAGCTTACATTAAAATTAAAAAGTAAAAAAGAAAAGAAAGAAAAGAAAAGCTGATCAAAGTTATGATTCAGAATCTCAAGGTAAGACTGCTCCTGCTGTTTGTTCTGGTTCAGATCACTTGCATGTTATGAAATAGTCTTTATGTACAGAACCATACAACTTTTAACAGACCATAGACCCAGGTACTGCATAATATACAGTGTAGCTGATTTTGGCTGACTGTACCTCTTCACTATTTCTTATGGAATAGGCATGGCAAGCAAGGCTCAAGAACAGCTTCCTCATGCAGTACACTACAGCACTGCAGTCTGCGAGTGATGGCTCCTTAACCAAGCAGCTGCAATGATTCACCTACACTGGACCTTTGCCTTGACCTTGAAGGAAAAATAAAAGCCTCACCAGTATCTTGTTTTGATTTTTTTTTAATGACTGCTACAAAACCAAGCAACCATGAACAAGATAATTGTACACATACATTCAGTAACTTCAGATATGTTAGCCTGTAACTAAGTTGTGTGACTTGACCTCAATACTTGTTCCCTCACTTCTCCTCCCCCTCTCACGTGAAAGAGTCATAATCAGTGCAGCTCTGAGCTCCTGCTCAAAGTCAGTAGCAATATTTTTGTTACCTTCAGTAGAAAATGTAATAGGACAGACACCGAAAGAAAAGACTTTTCTGGTCTCTCTTAACTTTCTGTACCTCAGTGTTTGCTTTCATTGATCAGAACACCTTTCCTAACTATCAGATTAGTGTTCACATATTTTTCCTTTTGACACAACAGCTTATTTCAAAGGCTGTTACTTGATCCAAGATGTGCAACTTGCAATTTATAATCTAATAATTTGACAGTGCAAATAGAAAACTAGCAATTAAGTGGACAAAAAAAAAAAATTTCTTCCAGGACAACTCTGTTTACTCCTCACTATTTCAGAGGGACTCCTTGGTAAATCCTGTTGAAAAAACACAGCATCTGTTTTGTGTTATTCCTTATGCATGTGATTGATCCCATGAAGGGGAACTAGTTTTTATAATTCATTGTGTTGAAGACCTTGAGAGATTCTGCTGGATAAGTCTTGCAAGTGCTTCTTTACCTAGCAGAAAAATAAAACACATCACACAAGTTTCAATAAGACCAGGAATTATCAGCATCATATATTCATATTTTCCTGTCAGTACATGTGACAACAGCAAAGAGCAAAGACCAGAGAGATTTCAGGCATTTTAGAATGTGGTCTATAAAAGACAATCATGCATATCCTGTACAAACACGGAGCACAGGCATGTCTTGAACAACTCGTATGGAAGTCATTCAACTTGCATGAAAAGTCAGCACTGGATAATCTACATACCCTCTACTGCCAACTTAAACTTTCAACATGTATGTAGTACACTGGATTTATACAGACCTTATATCCTAGTTCTTTTGTCTTTTCTTCCAGCATGGCGTATTTCTCTTTGTTTCTGTTCAGATGATCCTTATCTCCAGTTCCCTCTATGTGCTTCAGTTTCTGGTGTGAAATCTCTAACTGTTTCTGATAATGATGGTGTTTTTCAATTTTTGCTTCAAAGTGTTTCAGTTCCTCCTAAAACAAATACACAGTTTCATAGGATTTTCTTTCCTTTCTCTTTTCTTGCCAAGACTATTTTACTAAGTCAAGCACAGAAAGCTTTTTCAGTTCCCTGCTTCTTACGAAGATGTGGACAATATATTATCATCACCACCCAGACACCTAATTTTGAAAGCAGCTGCTGAAAACCTCCTACCGCAGAGTCCTCAAACAGACTGCTGATGGCTGTGAGATGCTAGGAGATGACAGCAGTGAATGCCAAATAAAAGTTTATACATAAGAATAGTGCACTGGAGGGAGGAAGGCAGACAGCTTTTTAAAGAATCCTCTTTTCAAAATCTGATCATAAATCTGCTTTCTGCTCAGACTTAAACTCTGTACTCAGAGTTAGCATTGAGTTAACATCTTTATGTGGAAAAATATCTTTCCGTGAGAGATCTAATTGCAATTCTACTTACCCGAAAAGATTCAAGTTCTTTTTCCGTGAAATTGGCCGATTTGGCCATGTCCCACAAATCAATCACTCTTGGTTCTTCAAATTCTAAACAAACACGACTAAATGAAAATCTGGACACAATGCTTCCATGCCCAACTTCTATGAAAGATGAGCATGCCTTCTGACATACATACACACACATAAATATATTAAGCACTGCATTACTTGTATGCCTATTCAGATGAAATGGGAGAAAATCCAGGTACTTAAAACTACAGTATTGCCGTAGCAGGCATTTTTTAAAAGCAAAGAAATCCCCAGGAACTGAATAACACCACTGCTTGCCCTGCATGTTGTCTCATTTACCTACCCTTCCAGGGTTGAGGGCATGATATCCCTACTCATGTGGGCATGGTAAGACACAACTATCCTCTTTACAGGTTGCCCGACTGTCCTTCAGTAGGCTTTTAGTATTGGCTTCTGAATAGAACAGGGCGGCTGTATCTCTTCTGCCTACTGTGGTCAGACCATGTACTGCAATTACATCTTATTGCTTGCCCACTGATTTTAAAGTTTTTAAAATTCAGATTGATCCCAAACAAGCAGAAAACCCACTGTATCATACCACTGGTTGTGTCGTATCCCTGGTGACTGACTTTACGCAAACGCTCAAACCCCTGATTGATGCTTCTTAGCTTGTCTTTGAGTTCCCTGTGTTTGTTGTGCAAGATTTCCTCTTTCACCAGGTTCTCTTCAGGGTTAATAACATTTTTGTGGATATCTGTTGAAGAAGAAGTGTGACTGCGAACCAAATGCTCATAGGTCAAAAGCTCCAGAAAAAAACCCAAATCTGAGGTGAATAAATGATTGTAAGTTCTAAGTATTTGAGCTGAGTGTAACTAAAGCATCAACACCACACTTTAAGAAGCAGTAATTCCTTTTACAGGTCAATATTAAGATCAATACTCCTTAATGCTGCAGAGGGTAATATTACAGAAATGCCTCTTAATTCCTACTGACCATCAGCTAAGATTTTAGTAAACAAATGTTCTTATTTCCTAGGTTAGAAATATCCCAAGGAAATGGGATAGGGATGGTTTATGAGTCCTGAGCCTTCTTCTGTGGCCATTTCCTGAACCAGCAGGCCATTGGATGTTGAAATGCCTTACAGCAGCTTTCAGCTTGGACTCTACAATGCAAACATCAAACTGCATATAAGCTTTAGAATACTCTGGCTCTAACAATTTTAGCTGGCATTAGTAGAGCAAGCTGGATTCAGATCCTTAATGTTTTAATATACCATGAGGTGCATAAGATATTCAGGTATATCCTCCTGGGCTGCCAGCTGGTGATATAAAACATGCATGTTCTGCAGACCTTAGAACAACATTTTGCAGCAGTGTTATCTATGCTTGCTGCATGATTTCCAGTAAACTACTATGCCATCATTGCTAAACTGGTGGTATCGTCCCTACTTGAAATGCAGGCAGAATCAGAGAACCAGAATAATTTTCATTAGCAGGCAAGATTTTTCACAGCTAATGCAGAACTAAACCCAGGAAGTATCTGGAAATGTCAGCATCTGCACACAGTTCTGACAGAAATGTCAGACTTCGGGGATTTCAAAGGAACTTGGAAACAATGGAGGCAATGGGCACAGAAAACAGTTGTACTGATTTCTAACTGTCTAAATAAAGTTTAGGCACCTTCTGTTCTGCTCACGGTCTCCAGCAGAATATTGTATTCATGGATCTTTTCTTTGTGATGCTTAAATTCTCGCCAAAGCTTATCCAGCTCTTCATCAGAGAACTTCCCAGAGGACTTGGCCTGAAAGAAACATGAGCTCATTATGCCTTCCAGGCCAAGCGCTTTTAAGTTCACTCAAACAGCCAAAACTTTTTCCCAACACACTTAGAAAAATATTAAATCCAGCTTTTCTGTAAGATCTTTTGTTTTAAATCCCTTTATATTAGTATGAGGTCAGGATTTAGACATCAATGGATACGGTGGCTTTAATCATGTCAAGAGGAAGTTTCCTTCAGACTTATAAAGCTAGACTTGCTATGGGCTACCAGTGAAAAGTGTCTGTCATTTCTATGCCACAGGAAACAATTTAATACAGAAATAAGGGCCATTGAGCTTCACATGCGACTGTAAGGGGACTGTTTGCATGATGGATGCAGCTTGATATTAAGTACAGTCTTTAATCTTACTCTATTGGTAAGTGAAGATTTTATCACTGCTGTGCATTTGCTCTGCAGTGATTTGTTCCTCACTAGACTACTTCTGGCAATTAGGGAAGCACTGGTCAGACAGCAGGAGCCCTACCCACAAATCTTGTGACTTATTTGCTGCAATAAGTGATAGAAGGTGAATGTTACTGATACCTGTTCAGCCCCAGCCTCTTTTTTTTTTTGCTTAGGGAATATTTCTATCTAATGCACTTTACCATTCCCCAAACCACATGACATCATGTCCCTTGCCAGACCTATATCTAGTTACAGCAACATTGTAAAACCCAGCAATTATTTTTCTCTGCTTTGCTACCACTGCAGTAAACTGGTGTAAGAATTGTTTGCTTTACCTGACTTCCTATTTCTTAAAACTTAAATTATTTAATTCTCAAAGAGTATGACTCTTGTCAGTTTTAATTGCCTAGACTGACAGTTTATTTTTTATATGCATTAATGCAAATCCTGGAAATTTTCACTTGAATACCAGGTTGGGAAAATTCTTATGTAACTTCCCCCACTATACATTTCCCTTTTAATCAGTCTATGAAATGGTTCTATTTTAAATACATTTTTTAAAAAAAGCTCAGAAACAAGAAAACCAGGAAAACTAGCATAAAGTGTACTACCACACAGTGTAACAGTCCCACAAAGTGAAATTGTGAGTTCAGTGAAATTTAAGGAAAAACTGTTTGTCTTCAATGGATCCAAGATTTTATCCTCCATGCAGACTGATGCAGGACCTTTCTTTGGTAAAGAGAACCTGCCATGCCTGGTGACCTGGATGCAGATGGCATGCCCCGAGAGCACAGTTTGGCCAGTACTTAAAAGCAGAGTACTAAAGCTATTCAAGTCAGGCAGCTCCCAGAATACACAGACAGTAATTCAAAGAAGAAACACTCTCCAGTTCCTAGAAACTTTACTCACCTTGCTCCATAATTTTTCCAGTCTTGGATCATCTAGTGTATCACTTTCTGTACCATCTTTAATATAGTTGGTATCAACTAGTTGAGAGTCCTTCTTTCCATTCATTCCATATTTAGTCATAATGACTGCAAGGGAATAGAAGATATGGAAACATTAAAACCAGCTACAGATGTATGCAAGATGAGAGATTGACTACATCCTTTCTTGCAGAGCTCTAGTTTGCAGCTCACACCAAAAAAGCTAACAGAAGACACAGCAGTCTGGGTTTAATGGCCTCTTCTGAAAACACCAGGAGCAAAGGAATCTGTTAGCCTCCTGCAGCTCCTTACTGACCTCCGATGAACTCATGTGTGCTCAGTGTCTGGAAAGACAACCTGTTATTTCATGGTTCAAACATAAACACAGGTGTCTAACCATGCATGCATCTGATGCAAAGTTTAAACTTCTTCTGCAAAGATATGCCTTACCATTTAAGTTGCGTCTAAGTTTGGCTTCTTTCTCTCCATCTTCATCTAGCCCTTCAGCCTTCAGTTTTTTCCAGCTTAGCTCATCCTTTTCTTGTATTTTTAGATCACTGTGCAGCTCTGCCAGCTTCACAGCAGAGAGCTGAAGCTAACAAGAACAGAGAAAGGTTTGTATTCAGTTATATGGAGTCATCTCTTGCGGCAGTGTTACCTCAGAAGCCAGTATAGATGCATAGCCAGTACAGCACAGCACTTTTTCTTTAATGCTATGTATCCATCTGAATTTAAGGGCCTTAAAGTATGAGTTTGTGCATACATAACACCTCTTGCTTACAAACATGGCTATGCCCCTGCATAGCAATGTTAACAGAGCCATCTTGTTAATGATGTTCTATGATTCTGATTCTGTGAGTCTATGATCATCATCTGGCCTTCTCTCTCAGCTCTTCAGCTACTTGGATGACAGTGGAATTAAGTAAGGTTTAAAAATTTGTGTGTGTCTTTGGTACTGTTTCAAGTAATTTAAATAGGATTTTCCTTCCACTTTTAACAGGACTGCCTTCTAAAAATCATTCTACCTTAAAAATGTCCAGTAGCAATAACAAAAAAGGTAAAAAAAAACCTCAACAAAATATTATTAAATCAATTCAGTTTCACTAATTCACAAAAGGCAGAATTGTCCCAATTTCTCCAACAAGATGACATTACTGCCATATGTGCAACAAGGATACTTGTGGACCACCTCCTAAACCTATAGATACAGTGAGCTGGTAAATTTTATTTGTGACTATGGTTTTGCAGGACTCTGAGGATGGCCCTGCAGATCAAGGAGCCACTTCACCAGCAATTTTTACTATGATCAAAGAGCAAAAATTGCTAATATCAGTTCTTCACATGGTTCATGTGCATTAAAAACATACAAAACCTACAGGCATTCCTGTCCCATGTAAAAGAACAAAAAGATAAGACATTGAGGCTGAAGCTATAAAAAAAAAAAAAAAAAAAAAATTTCAATGAATGGTAGGTCAGCACGAAATTTTGTGAAATACAGAGAAAACAGGAATAGAGATAATGACTAATATAATGTTGGCTAAGCAGCACTGCTTTAAGTTGAGACTGACTTCTGAACTTCTGTATTTTAGCCAGTTTAGCTCTTCAGTTTAAACCACAGAAATATAACAAATCATATTAATGCTTCAGAACTTCTTTTTTGTGTGTGCATGTTAATTACAAGAAGGTGAGGTCAGGAAAAGCCCAGAGAAGAACACAGATCCAAACCCATGAGCAGTGTGACTTCCAACACAGCCCTGTCTAAGCTATCTGAGTCCTTCAACCTCCGACCACTGAGCAGCCACCTCCTAGGAGCTGAGATCCAGCTCTGAACCAGTTGGGCTCATCTGTCCTAGGGCAAGCTTATGGGGGTTGCCATTAAAATCATATTACAGATTATGAAAATTCTCATTTTCAGCGAGGAAGCAGTATGTTTAATAAACACAGACTCAGAACTCAGTATTATTCTGAAACTTTAGGCTGATACTGAAAAGATTTAGCCATCCACTTGAGTTTCAGCAGGCTACTTGATTATTTTCAGCTAATGCACTAAACTCCTACTGACAGGAATTCAGGAACCTATGCACATTACTGCTTCTGATTGCAGCTTAGGCTGTCCAATTAATTAGTCTTGCGCTACTGAATATAATTATTTCACTAAGTTGTTTTATTTTCCTGTATCTTGCACTTGGCTTACTGAAATAATTTTCTAAAATCTAGAGTAGTTAGAATCACAGGCAAATATGAAATTTATAGAACACATTAAAACTTCTCATCCCTCTAATACTAAAGCAAAGAAGTATTTCTATTGTCTACTGTATGCTTTTGGGGAACTGCTTAACAGAAACTAAGCACTTAGAAGGAACCACTTTATTTATGATTTTTAGTACATGCTAAAGTAAAAAAACCCACAAACCTTAATCATGCGTTTATTTGCTTTTCTGGAACAGGACAGCCAGTGTCACTGCTGCAGTGGCATCAAGTAACAATGTTTTGCTCAGCAAAACATTGCGCCCTGATCCCTCAGTAGAAAGACTAGGTGAAAAGTTTGTGGTAAGTTGTGAAGGAAATGACCAACCATCTCAGCAGTTCTGTGCTCTAATGTCAACATCCAACTGGCGTGGATTTAATATGTAGTTAGCCTGAGCAGATCCAGTATAAAAACCACCATCAATAACTTGTAGAACAATTAATTCAGCTCCTAAGTACTTCAAAAATAGGAAAATACTATTTTAAACATATGACTTCACATCAGACACACTATTGTATAAAAGATTACACAATGCAGTTTAACACTCCACAGTCAATGCAATCTCAAAATAAATACAGTTTTCTGTTTCCTAAAAGTTCCAGAGAATATCAGAAATTCTAAACATAAAGTTTGGAGACATCATCAATCAAACATTTTAAAATCTTAATAAAAACTAAGTAAATAGAATCATAGAATAGTTAGGGTTGGAAAGGACCTCAAGATCATCTAGTTCCAACCCCCCTGCCATAGGCAGGGACACCTCACACTATAACATGCCACCCAAGGCTTCATCCAACCTACATTTAAGTCCACTGGTTCTTAAGAGAAAAAAGAAAGTATATTCAAATTTCTCCCAATTCCAATAATTTTTTCTGATTCTCATTACAATTTACTGCAAAACTCAACTGTCCCTTTAAACATAAATCCTTTCAAATCAGTTGGAAGCCTTTTGCTTGTCCCATTTATGTAACACAGAAGTGAATACACAAGCTAATTTAAAGTATATAGCTCAAGCACCACTTCCTTCAAGATCATCTCATGTAAGACCTTGAATGACATAATGTAAAAAACATCAACAGGTAAGACTCCACATTACTAACATCAGCCATATGTCGAATAACTAAAAGCAGAGGTGAAAAGCTAAGTTTAATGATTAAATAACAAAGGACCAAGTTCCTTACACTCATTCCTTATTCCTTATGCTGCCTGGGTATTAACATCCAAGATAGGTACCTGGCAATTCTGCGAATAATTACTGACTGGAAATCAAGTTGTTTGCTGTTCACCTGGCTACAGACATTATGTATATTATCATTACCTACGCCCTCTCTTCTGAAAGGAAATAGTTCTTTAATTTTTTAGGAGTAACATGTCCTAAATTCCGGAGCCTGGGATGGCCAGGAAGCTGGAAGCCCTGATAACAAACAATGCTAGAACTACATCAGGGGCAATAATCAGCACAGTGGATTGCTAGAAATCAGTGGGCCAAACCATGTACCTTGTGAAACCTACGTAATATTTGTCATTGGTTCAAATAACTAGACTTAGGGTCTGACTAAGAAGAACTCTTGTATTAAAATCATTTTTTAAAGAGTCTATATAAAATATCTATCAAAACCTCACTCCCTCAGGGAAACGGGAAGGAATTACAGCTTGCCAGCTCCTGGTTTCCACTAAGAAAGGTTTTGGGGCTTTCTGAAGGACTGCTCATCCAGTTGTGTGTTGCAGCACTGAACTGCAATATCTATCTTTTATGTCAAAACAAAGAAGTTCTTAATTTTCCGTACTATTCTCCATCATTAACAAAATGAAGAAAAGAGTTCAGCACTGGTACTCACAAATATTTCAAAGCAGATCTAACACACAGGCATAGCTTTCCCCTTATTTCAGACCTTGTCCAGACTAAAAAATCACTTTCTAAAACACAGGCTGGGTGTCAACTGTATTCAAAAGTGAAATTTAGATGGTCACAAATTTAGTTCAAGTAGTTATTGCCTCTATAAAATCTGGTCCTCGCCTGTAGAATTTACTAAAGCTTAGCTCTTTACTCTGCAGTTAACTTCAATTTACATTTTAGCATCTTAACATAGGTGATGTAAAGCACCTCTGAAGTGAATTTCAGAAGATCCAGGTATGAAAATAAAAAAAGACTAATTGGAAAAATAAGAGGAAACTAACAATACTATGACTATAGTTTATTTCTAGTATCCATGTCGTTTCTTCTTCAGTTGTCAGGTCACAGCTGGAGTTTCATTATCACACACTGCCCTATGATCTCTTATCTCATCCTTCTCCCTTTGAGGGCACAAGTATTTTTGATACCTTTTGGCATGCTGGGAGGCAACACTATCACAGGAGTTCTATTTTTATACTAAACCCAGGCATATCCTGCCTTTAACTCAATAGCTCAGGCTGGGGAATGTCCATCTAGCATACAGGAAACCCAAAATATTAACTAGATTCCTTTGCCTGAGAGAACTGACCCTTTACCAGCCATGACCCTAACTTCCATGCTACACAGTATTCAAGGGGTAAATATGGGTGTGCAGTGCGGTTCTCCCCTCCTGTAGGAGCTGTTCTGCTTAGCTGTAATTAAGTATTTCCACTGTAATTGAATACTTTTACTGCATTTTCATGTTAATTATTTCTTTAGCTCAGAGTGAGAGAAATTCAAGTAGCATTTCCAGAAGGCTCTCATCTGCGAATGGGGCTACTTGTTTGCTGGTCCCCCTGCACGTGACTACATCACTTGGTATAAAGGAAGGTGACATAACCACCAAACTAGAGGGGTTTTTACTCTACTGTGCAGTGAGCTCCTGACCTGTGCAAAGCAGGAACTAAGGCCTTAGGAGATATGAGAACACCATGCCCTTTAACAGAAGGGCTAAACCATTAAACCAGCAGGTGCAGATGCCAGATCCTCCATGGCACCAGAGGGGTTTCACTCTTTTCCACTTTCTGGGCATGTGGCATCACTGCTAGATTTAAACATGGGAAGATAAACACTTCCCATGACACACACATATACAGCAGAAAAGGGGAAGGAGATACCCCCTGAGAGAAGACCTTATCCAACACCGAAGTCCCAGCCGCCCGGGAGCTGGGCTGTGTGGGATCTGAGCTGCCCGTCAGGCCCAGCCAGACCTCAGAACCAAAACCAAACCAAAGCCACCACAGCCCGGAGGCCCATCACCAAGCCGGGGCCTGTCGAGGTGATGCCTGGCCGGACAGCCTCGGTTTCTCCTCACACACAAGTCCCCAGCTCAAACCGCCGTCCGCGCCGCTTCTCCCGCCGTCCGCCATCTCCCGAGGCGGCTAGCAGGGAATGAGCGTCCGCACCAGCCAAGCACGACCCCGGGTCCCCCTCGGAGCTCTGCCAGAGCAGCCTCCCGCAGCGCCGCCATGGTCCCCGCTCCGCCTCACTCACCCGCTGCGCCTTCTCCCAGACCTGGTTCAGCCTCACCACACGGAACTCCCCGGCTTCCCGCCGCTTGGCGCCGGCCGCCAACCCCTCGTTGGCCTCCCGGGAGTACTTGCCGGCCTGGGAGGTAGCGGCCAGAAGGAGCGCGGCAGCGAGAACCGGCAGAGCCCGCGCCGCCGCCATGTCGCGCTGGGCGGGGAACTACAACTCCCGAGCAGCCGCGCGGCTTCCCCGCCTCAAAGCACCGGGGGCGGCGGCGGGAGTGCGGGTCTAGCGCCCTCATCATAGAATCATAGAATCATAGAATAGTTAGGGTTGGAAAGGACCTCAAGATCATCCAGTTCCAACCCCCTGCCATGGGCAGGGACACCTCACACTAAACCATCCCACACAAGGCTTCATCCAACCTGGCCTTGAACACCGCCAGGGATGGAGCACTCACAACCTCCCTGGGCAACCCATTCCAGTGCCTCACCACCCTAACAGGAAAGAACTTCCTCCTTATATCCAATCTAAACTTCCCCTGTTTAAGTTTTAACCCGTTACCCCTCGTCCTGTCACTACAGTCCCTAGTGAAGAGTCCCTCCCCAGCATCCTTGTAGGCCCCCTTCAGGTACTGGAAGGCTGCTATTAGGTCTCCACGCAGCCTTCTCTTCTCCAGGCTGAACAGCCCCAACTTCCTCAGCCTGTCTTCATACGGGAGGTGCTCCAGTCCCCTGATCATCCTCGTGGCCTCCTCTGGACTTGTTCCAGCAGTTCCATGTCCTTTTTATGTTGAGGACACCAGAACTGCACACAATACTCCAGGTGAGGTCTCACAAGAGCAAAGTAGAGGGGCAGGATCACCTCCTCGTCGGTGGGGAAGGAGGTGTTTGTGTAGGAAAACAGGCTGAAAATCCGGTTTAGGTCGGAAATTTAGTGTCTAGTTTGGGGTCTGGGTAGCGTGGGAAGAATGAGGTTTGGGCTGTTTCTTTTCAACCGGCTTCGTGCCACTCACTTGAGTGTTTCCTTCACAAAGTGTGGAAATATGCTGACCATGGCACTTTTTGTGAGTGGTTTGGTGGGGTTTTCTGCAGCCTGTAATAACTACAGCGAGCACTTTCCTGCAGCCTGTGTGTCCCTCGGCTGTGTGCGGAAAGGAGGACGCGATGGGTCTAAACACCCCCCCGTGATCAAATGAAGTAGTCAGATACTAGCACAGTGTTCAGGAGTATAAAGGAAAATAAAAGGCAGCTCAGGAAGCAGGAAAGGCAAGAATGGGGACCAGCTCCCCGGTACTCCCTGAGAGGGGAAGAAGGTCTTTGTCCTCTCTTGGAGGTGGTAGTGGAGGACACCACAGCCCAGGATAAGACATAGGTTTGGTGATGTGGGGAGGAAGAGGACTTTGAGAGATGTAATAACAAGTAGATTGGGTTGTTATTGAGAGGTGATCTATGGGAATGCCGCTGAGGTTGGTGGTGTGTGGTGAGTGCAGCTCTTGGGCAAGAGGCAACCTCCCTTTGCAGTGCTTCCTCCTCAAGTAGGCAGCCAAAAAGTGCAGTAGACAATGGGAAATCTCTGGAAGAAGCTAAGCTGCATTAAGAAAAAACCCATAATGCTGTGAAAATGACCAGTACTTAGTGCAGGGTCGGTATATATCTGCCCCAGTTTTTAAAGAAATCTGCTAAAATTGAATTCTGCTATGAAAAAAGTGCGGGAGAGGCAGAGAACATTTCCTCTGAGTGTTTCTGAAGGGAAGGCGGTGGAGAAAGCTGTTCCTTCTCCTGTCATCTTATCATGAAATCACAGAATAGTTAGGGTTGGAAAGGACCTTAAGATCATCCAGTTCCAGCCCCCTGCCATGGGCAGGGACACCTCACACTCAACCATGCCATCCAAGGCTCTGTCCAACCTGGCCTTGAACACTGCCAGGGATGGAGCATTCATGACTTCCTTGGGCAACCCATTCCAGTGTCTCACCACCCTCACAGGAAAGAATTTCCTCCTTATATCCAATCTAAACTTCCCCTGTTTAAGTTTTAACCCGTTACCCCTTGTCCTATCACTACAGTCCCTGATGAAGAGTCCCTTTCTAGCATCCTTGAGGAATCCTCTTCATACTGCAAAGCTTGTGTTGTATGGGGTCTTTGGCATAGTAGGGTATTTCTGTATTGAGTTTGTTTAGCAAGGTAGTGGTGAGGTTACTTTCCTGAGCTGAGCTGGTGGTAGACACAAAAGTTCACTTCATAAATTCACCTCAGGTCTCATGTGTGACCTTGAGCAAATTCCAGCATAACTCTGTAGTACTGTCAGCACCAAGCCTTCATGCATTATAAATCAGTCCTAAGAAAACAAATAGATTGCCTAAACAATAATGAGATTTCTGAAAACAATGCCCGAAGGAGGATTTTTACTGGACTCTCATTTTTGCCTTGTAAGCTCTATAAACAGCTCATTTTTTTTTCTCTTCCATATTTTCCTAGATCAGTTCAGAGATTCTCAATCATATGAACCTAGGAGCTGTTACCGTAAGACTATATTGCAGAAGTGAGCAAATGTATTGCAGCGTACTTTGCATTGAAGAGCAATTAAAGTGAGCATTGAATTATACGTTGAAGTATAGTGAATTGGTGATGGGAAAAGAAGGCCCTTATCCAAATCTTGCAGGGGTCTCCACATCGATTTTAGGATTTAGATCTTATTTTGGTGTCATTACAGTGTATATATATGTATTGTAATTTTGGAACAGATGGTTTCATCTTGTCTGTCATTTGAAGTATTGATTGAGTTTTCAGGCTCTCTGCAAATAAATTAAACCTGCTATATAAATTCTTACAGTTCCCACTATTTTTCTTGTCTTAAATGTAGTTGTGCTTAGCTTTATGCATTTGTTTGCTTGCATTTTTCAGCTACACTGGCAAAAAAGTTTAGAAATTGGTGAGGGATGATGCGCCATTAATTTGCTTATAGTGGCTTGCTGGATCTCATTCTCCAGGGCTCTTTACATCTGCGTCAAGTGACCACTGCTTGGTATTGTTCTGTATATCCTGGCCCAAGTGCTTCACTCCCAGATGTAAAAAGCCAAAATAACTGTATGGAGTTCTGTGTAGAGACTTTGGATTTACGTTGGTGTTGATGAGGCCAAACTCATAAGAGTGCGCTTTCATGTAAATAAGAAACATACAGTGGGAGGTAATGGGAAATCAACTCCATTGTTTCCCTTTCCTGTGCACTTTTTTGTCAAATGACAGGCTAGGAAAATGTTGGCTTTTCAGCCTGAGGAAGAGAGGCTGCATGGAGACCTCATAGCAGCCTTCCAGTGTCTGAAGAGGGCCTACAAGGATGCTGGAGAGGGACTTTTTACTAGGGACTGTGCGATTGGAGAAGGGGTAATAGGTTCAAACTTAAACAGGGCAAATTGAGGTTATATACAAATATATTTACTGTGAGAGTAATGAGGCACTGGAACAGGTTGCCCAAGGAAGCTGTGAATGCTCCATCCCTGGTGGTGTTCAAGGCCAGGTTGGATGGGGCCTTGGGTGACACAGTGTAGTGGAAGGTGTCCCTCCCCTTGGCAGGGGGATTGGAACTAGATGACCCTACCAACCCAAACCATGCCATCATGATTCTATTAGATTCTCCCTTCATTTTTCCTTAGCACAGCTGAAAAGCAGCTCAGCTGGATCCTGAAGACTGTGCCAAAAGTGATATAAACAATGGAAGTGTTAAGCTATTTTGGACTCTTGTTTGCATTAGTCCAGACGGCTGTAGCTGCGTTGAGGGACAATCACTTTATGTGTATTCATTATCCTTATTAAAAAAAAAGCATTAAGAAAACATGATGTAGAGCACGTTCAGAAGTCTCTTTCTTCCCTTTCCTCACTTGGAAAACAAAATTAGAGAAATTTGGAATGAGGATGACATTACAAAGCAGCAAAAAGATCAGAGAAAATCTTAGAAGAAAGACGGAAGTCTAATGGCATTTGTGGAACAGTGCATGGTAGAATACAGTGGTAGAATAAAAGACTGAAGCTAATGTTCAGAGGCTTGAATGTGATTTAAACGCCTTTCTGAGCATGGTGTCAGGAGATCTTTTCATTTAAGAGACAATGTAAGAGCTGTACCAGCTTCTTCTGGCTCCCATTTTACCAGAATTAGTTCACCATTGAATTTGCACCATCACGTATTATATATACATCTACAATATTTTTCAAGTGATAGAAGCTGGCCAGCATTTCAAATACTGGGTTTCAGGGCTCTGGAAATGAGAGTGGTTGTGGCCTTCTCATCTCCATCTTCTAACCCAGAAATGTGGTCTGCAGGCTGAGCCTAGCAGCCTCTGACCGACCTTCATTGAGGTAATATAATAAAGAGATCCTTTGAGTTTATCTAGATTGAACAAGTGTGTCCAGACTATAAAAGCAATAATAATTAGTTCTTGGCTATAATATAGATGTGTATTTATAGTCGTATTTAGAAAGAAACACTATATAACTCTGGAATTTTGAGAACGACAAGCAATTATGAATCCTAAATTTCTTGATTAAGATTAGCTGCCAGCCACCTATTATATCTGTGCTATAACTATGCTTTTCCTCATTTAAAAGAAGATTGATCAAGATCCAGCACTATTTAGTGCTTTAATAAATTAACCACATCATAGCAGATATCTTGAACAGGATAGTCAAAGACTATATAGTCAAAGATATATAGTTTCTTCTACTCTAATCTCTAATTCACTGTAATTTAAAGAGTATTTATTCAGGTGTGCTTCAGGTTTTCCAGGACAGCAGAGTCAGAGATATGTATCAGTCAGAGGTGTGTATGAGATCTCTCATCCAAGACACAATTCTGTTTCTCAAGGGATTAAGCCTATTCCTTCACCATGTGCTGTTTTGTAAATCTCAGAACAAGGTCAGAGTCAGCTTTTAGACATTAGTTTTGACTACTTCAGTAGGGCAACAGGACCTGGATTCCTGATTCCCTTAAGGAGTCTGTGAGAGCTCACTGTGGTGGAAAGTCACAGTTGTCTTAAAAACACGTTATGCACGTATGCAGTGACTTACAGCTGTACATGAGACATCATTGTAAACCTTCCTGCTCTGTGCAAACTCCATTTTCAGCTCAGAGAAGCAGTCTTTCTCACAGCATCTGTCTCCAGGATTCTCTGCATGGGTGACTTTAAGTTCCCTGTCCAAGGAAGCCTAGATAATGTGTCCTTTTCCAGCATCAGAAGTTTTAGGTTCTGTTTTGTTCCAAGTCTGAATCATAGGAAAAATACTCTGTGTTGGTTTTGTGAGGTTTTGGTTTGGTTTGGTTTGGGATGTTTTTGTAATAATTTTGACCATTTAAATTACATTAAGCTGTGTAACTCTTTTCCTGAATAGCTTCTTTATATTCCTTGGATATAATTCTGTGCATTCAAGCAGAAAGTTAAACAATGCCAAAGTGAAGAACATGAATTGCATAATGTCCTGAAAAGATGAACTGTCAAAATGTTTGTTACTACATTAACTTCTCTTTAATAGGAATTACTGGAATGTCAAAGAGAACTAACCAGACTGAAATTTATTTTTAAGTATGTATTTTCATAAAGTGGAACCTTTTTTCTGTGCACTTTATTTTACTGAAAGAAAAAAAGCAAGTGTTGGTACAATATTATTGTAAAACATCTCTATAATGTAATGAACAGCTTTCTGTTGCCATTGTCTTACTGAAATTGCTTCCTTAGCTAAACTGTTTAAGGCTGATGCTAAAGAGAAGAGCATGAAAACCAGTTCATGAATTCTGCCCTTCTAGAAATTATCTTTGTGGCTGGCTAAAGGGGACTTTGACTTGTTTGGGGAATAAACAAAATACTCACTGGCATTCTTAGCGGTGTAGTCAGTGCTGCTGACTATAGCTCTAGATGACTTCTGGCTGCAGTGGTAATTCCATCTTTCTTTTTTATCCAAGGTTTTCATAGGCTCACTTTTTCTTCATAAATGCAGTGGGGATAATAAAGATTTTCTAGGTGGAATCTTGAATAGTTTCAATAGAAAGAGTTTACAAACTGAATAAACTCAAGATTTGAAAAGCGAGGTGCCATGGTACCAACAACTCTTATCGTTGTAAGAGTACTTGCCTTTTTAATATTAGGTATATATGTATTTTAGTAGAATTTGGGCTTTAAATTATTAGTATAAAATATACAATTAAAGTAAAATAAGCAATCAAGTTGCTAACAGGTGTCTTACCTGCCAGTGAAATGCAGCTCCTCTCTGAGATGAAGCCCATCCGTGCAGCTCATGGTTGGGTATAGTTCAATAAAAAATTCAGGAGCAGTTTAATGAAACAGAATATGAAATAACAAGAAAGATTCCTAAAAAATGCCAAGTGTTGTGTCCTTGAATACAATATTTAAGTACTGATTTTTTTCTCTCATAAACTATTACAAATAATTAATTGTATCTGTGTTCCTCCTGAATGATCTTTTCTGACATTCATCAATGCAGTGTGGAAACAAACCTGACAGATACTCTCCATCAGTTTTCTGTCAGAGTGTGTCCTTTTTTTGTCAGGGACTTAGTTAAGGACTCCTTAAAGGTATTGTTGCAATGTAACTTGATCCCTGTTTCTCCCACAAAAATATAGTACAGCAGTCCTGATTGCTTTTAGGCTGCTGATTTTCACTGTGAGATGTGACAACAGGAGGTCTTCAGTATTGAGCAAGTGTGTAAGTGTGTTCATATTTGGCTGTGCAGCCACCTTGAATCATTTCTGCCTCTTGCTTCTTTTCCTCTTGTACTTTGTCCTCTTCCCATCCAGCTTTGTCTGTGTCATTCTTTGTTTACATACCTTCATGATCTTCCTTCATTTTTAGTGTTCACATCACAACTTTCTAAGTGTACCTGCATAATACATGCTTACACCCCTTTGTTTTCCTTCCATTCCCCCTCCATTGTGTATATAACTTTCAAACTACCTAGCAATAGCTATACCTTTCAAAATTTATTGGAACGTCTGTCATTCTTTTCCTAAATGTGCAAGAAGAGTTGTATGTCACAGTTCTGTGTTATTCCAGTGTGGCACAGTATCTTTTTTATATCTGTTGAGACATAGAGAAAACATTTTATCTTCTGGTTTATTTGTTATCAGAACTCTTGAAAAGAAGCAGCAATGTTTTTCAAGTTACTGTTATATGGGAGATTGAATGTTTGGTGAGCATCCCTCAGAGATGGCTTGGTGTTTTAGAGTATTACAAGCTCAGGCATGAACACTTGAGAATATAAAGGTTCTCATTCTCAGTGCTGTTCCTGAAATTTCAGCTGTTTAGGCAGAAAAACGGTCATAGGAGTTGTGGAAAACTGAGCCAAATAAACAGATGGGATCTTCTAGTCCAGCTGGAAGAACTACTCTTCTGTGCCAGGTTCAAATAGAGGATTTCAGAGCTAGAAAAAATCTACATAGAAAATCCTCAAGAAGGGAGAGTCTGCAGTTGAGTTAAGGCTTCACCAGCCAAACACTGATTTCAGGGTATTTTGTTATCCTTATTGGCTATGAGGCATTCAAATATAGAAAGTTAAGGAGCAGTGGCTGAGCTCAGGGGGAATGAACTCCAAAGGACAGTAATTGTAGTGGGAGATAAGGCCATACCAGTCTCAAGAATGAAAGCAATTCTCATCATTTTCTTAGCTTTCAGTTGTATGACAGCCTGAAAAATAACTTGTTAGTCAGAAGCCTTGCTTCTTGCCAGATACATACACTATCCAAGTAGAGACGTGCTGTGAAGAAGAGTTATACAACAGAGGAAGAAGTACTGAGCTTATAAGATAAATGGTGAGTGTGAGCTATGGGTGGGATGATGAAGTTACTTTCTTTGCTATAGTCTGGGTCAAAAAGTGAGAACACGTCTGCACTAGATATGGCATCCTGCTGTCGTACCTAGTTGTTTCAGTTGGATTCTATTGTTTCTGAAGGTGGCCTACCAACAAGAAAAGAAATCAGTGTAATTTTCAAGAAAATTGTTTTCCGGGGAATAGTGGTTAATGAAAATATTGGTTCTGTATAAGTTAAATTTAACATAACTAATATTGAGCATTAGAATTGACAAATCTACCAGCCAAAAATATAAGTAAATAGAATTCTAAATGCAAGCCACTTAATTATTTCTATTTGGTTTTCCTATATAGCATCCAAAAAACCGCAAACAACCTTGATCAGAAAAGATGTGAAAATAAAGTGAACATTCAAAAATGTGCTGCGCTTGGGTGTGAGTAGCAAGATCCATATGTGCCTATTTGCTGACACAAGATTAGGAAGAAGGTACACAAGAGGAAATGGAGGATGTCTTCAGGGGTCCCAGAAGAAATCTAAATTATCTATCTATCTATCTATCTATCTATCTATCTATCTATCTATCTATCTTTCTATCTTCAGTTGTGCTAAAGGATATGTTGCTGAAAGATGTAGCCAGTGAACATTGCTGAAGACAGCAATGGAGCTTGAGCTGAAAAAAGGCTCTTGTTTTTATACTTCCATTTAAAAGACACTGGTGATCTGCTCAATTTAATCAAATTATAGCGAGCCTAATTTCCTTAGTGTTGTCCTAACTGGCAGGTATCTATAAACATTTATTACACACAATTAATGAACAAGTGAGCAGTATTCTTTGACATCTTGTTGATAAAACCTTTTCAAATGTTCTCCTTCCTTCCATGCTGAAGGTCTGTATGCTTGGTCTGCACAAAATGTTCTTGGAAGGGAAATTTAGGAAAAAAACCTTTTCAGATATTTTCAGGAGAATGAGAATTATGCCTTATCCTGACTGCCCTCTATATGTACCCAGGGTATGTAGCCCTCACTTTGCATCACGTTATATAGACTCTTCTGGAACCTAGTGCTAAGCAGGTGCTGTTTCTCTTGAGATGATCATTAAAGTTCATTGATCAGAAGGAAATATTGTGCAGCGAGGAAAATTTGCTGTCAATACTTATCTGAAAGTAAAGTTGATTTAATCAGAAAAACCCCATATTATGGAGCATGCATTTAGCGCATCCCAGTGCATTGAAAAAATATGGCTATGGCTGAGTAAGTTAGCTGTGGCTCAGGATTCCTATTCATCCTCTGTTTTGGGCTGTATGTTTTCTAGAAACAACTTAAAATGCTTTTGAGTAGATTCATTCCTTAATGTTCTCTGTCTGTGTTCATTATTTGCAAGTGGTTTCTCCAACTTGAATGGGTAATACAGAAATCCTGGTGTAGGAAATACTGAAATGCATATTAATTGAAGTCAGACTCGATTAAAGCTACATGTTATCTTGGATTTGATTCAGACCTATTAAAGTTCACAGGGGGCTTTCTCCTGATTGTTGCACCCTAAAAATGATATAAATCAGCTCTAGAAAATGGGTCTTTGCCATGTTTTGTTTTATTTTTTTTCATTAGAGTTAGTGGTAAGATTCTTCTTTTACTGTATCAGGGATATTGGTTGCATGGGATTATTTCTGTTCCATGCCTCAGAAGAGCCATGAGGGTTGGACATGCATAGTCCTGGTTAAAAGTTTAAAATTCCATCACCGTAATAACTTTGAATACTCTGTTTAAATTCGTGGCAGCTCTGGAAGTGTCTATCAGAAAAAGACTACCTATCTGTGGGAAGGAAGAGGTAAGTCATTCGCGCACTGCATAGCTGGCAATCATAAAAGAATGATAGAGATGCTTACCCTTATTTCTTCTGCCTTGACAGCTGGACAGAAAAGCTGAGTCATATTAACTGACTGTTGGCAGGTAGAATAGATTAGGTCAAGCACATTCCGTGGAATATGTCAAGTGCAATTAATCTTCACAGAAACTGTAACCAGATTTTTCAACTGCACTTTTTGACATAATGGTGAAGAATTTAGACTGCTTTAAGCTACATTCTTCCTGTCATTTATATCTATATGTATATATATCTCCTTTATTGCAACAGTTTTCTCTCAGGTGTGTCTCTGATCCAATATTTAAGACATTTTTATTCTCTCCAAGTTTTTTACCCATGAAGAAGTTGTAATTGGTTAAGCCATACTGTTTGGCTAAGTTATGGGGATTTCAGAGATTGCTTTATGTATTCAGAGGTGGGACATTCTCTTCTGCTTTGCACATCAATTCCGTGTGCTGGGGACTTAAGGTTTTGCTATGGAGGGCTTCATGTCAGTCCCTGACCTCCGCCGCAGACTGTTTATGATTCTGTGTGTCTCTGCAGACTTGCATTATGTCTGACTAAATGACTAAGGACTTGATCCAAAAGACATTCAAGTCAGAATCTGTTTACTTACATGGATTTTGGTTAAGGTCTGAAAGGATCAGGCCTGCTCCCAGTGAAGGGATAGAAAGTTGTCTTTTAGTCTGTGAGCAGACAGGATATGGTTCTACTGTTGGAGTAATAAAAAAAATGCAAATCTAAAGTAGAAGAGGACTGATTAATTGAAAGTGCACAGAAACAAATGCTGTCACTGTTAAACATGACCACTGAAGATGAGTGTAGATAATCATTTCTGCTGTAACATCATCAGGAGAAATTTAAGAAACTACAGGGACTGGCATCACATCTACTGCTTACTCTTCAGCTACTATGCCATAAACCCAGCATTGGATATAGGTTTTGGAGGGGTTCCTTTCCAAAAGATTGCCTAGAATATCTGAGGTTGTGCACGAGAAACAAACAAATAAAGGGGAACCCTCCTAAGAGTTGTTTCTTCAGAATAGTCTTTGGCCACAGGAGGGCAATACTGTTCTATAATAAATTTGACATGCTTTATTTGCTGAAAATCTGGTTTGCAAACACACCTGAGGGGGGAACAGGGTTGATCATGTTTAACAGTCATCAAAGTCCTATTGATTAGAAAGTGGATTTATGCCTTTAGCTATGTTTGCAGGTGTTGACCAGTGAGTCCTCCCAACACTGCTGTGAATATCATTCAGCTTTTCAGAAAAGCAGATTGTAGCACAGAAACTGAGAGCTGTGGTGAGATTGTCCTGCCATTTCAAACTGAAGTAAGGAGAGCTTAAACTGAAAATGGCGAGAGTCTGAGAGTGTGTGACTCACTAATACTGGTTGGACTATCTACCTGGGAAAGGTGGATCTTATTTTTCTTTTCTTCCTTAAGAAAGTTTCTGTATATTTCCCCTGTGGCCGAAGGCATGTTCTTCTTTACAAGGACCCAGACATAGGAGCAGAACTCTTAACTCAATAGGTTATTGATTCATGCTCTCATTCTTAGCTGGTCAGATAAATCTTTCCTGTTAAGCCCTGCAGGGTGCTTAGAAGATTCTCCAGAGAAATATTTGGGTTTTGAATCCCCAAAGCAGATGAGACTGTTGAGTGTGCTTTCTGTGGCTCTTAGGTGAATAAGACCTACCACTGTTGGGTCTTACAAAAAAAAAAAAAAAAAATGGAAGCTTCACTGTGTTCTCTGTGAAGATTAACCTGCTAGGAGTACTTTGAAACTCTTCAAAGGGAGAGGAATACTTGGTTTACACAGACTGAGAGTTTAAGCAAGAGAATGGTGATGGGCACCATTGCAAATGTGAGTATGTTTGAGTACTTTATACATCACTTATCATACTTCAAGTATATATGCATTAATATGTAAGTAATTTGTGGAGTCTGGGTATCTCCTGAATTTGGAGACAGGTGAACTCCCTCCAGAAATAGAAAAGGAAGCTTTCTAAGGGCCAGCTCTCTCATTGTGTTATTAGTATGCTGGGAATGGTCTCCAAGAAAAATAGAAATAATGTTTAAAGTTAGAAAGGCATATTTATGAAGGATAGATTGCTAACTTCCAACCAACCTTTGAGGTCAACTGGAAATGAAAATGTTTCAGAGAACGAATACTACTGAGATGCTGCCCTTTTAACTTCTATTTCCAAATAAAGGCTCAAAGCGGTCCCCTTCTGAAGGGCAATTCTTCTGAGTGGTGTTTTCAGTCTGTAGATCAGACAATATTTCTGATGGGCCTGCAAATGCTTGATATGGACCTGCAAATGCTGAGACCCTTGTCTTTACCTTTTCTTTAGAAGTTGCTATACTTCTACTGAATGTATTTAGAGAAAGAAAGAGCATTCATGTCAGGTATGTCTTAAATGTCAGTTTATTTATTTTATGCTTTACTTTTTAAAGTGTGTTTTCAGCTTCATAATCTGGAACATAGTCTTTTGTTTTGCAAGAATAAGTTTTATTGCTTTTATTTTTAAACTTGTCTAAGGGGAACTGAAACAAATCTGACAGTTTCAAGGTTCTTGCATCGGCAAGGAGGTAAGGAAGCCAAGGAAAGTAGCAAGTCCTTTGCAGTGCTTATAAACCAAACTTGCAGTTACCACCTTCCAAACTGCTGGAGTAATTCTGGGAGCTTGTAGCCTCAAATTCTCAGAGGAGAAGAGGAATTCCTTGTGATAATCTGCAGCCAATGCCTCTGACAAAGGGCAGGCAGTGATGATACAAACTATGATGTGATGAAGTTTTCCCAGCTGAGTAAAGGTTTTTGTTTGGGGGGGGGGGGGGGGGGGGAACATAAATTTTGCAATTACGTGCTTAGGTAAGACTCTGTTTAATCTTACACATAATTTAATTTGTATGTATAAATAAAATATGTGGAGCCAGTCACCCAAGTCTGGTGCACTTTTGTATGTACTTAGGTAAACTCCTTTCTCACTTTACACCATAGTCACTTTTTCTAACTGAAGCACTACATTCCAAATCGCATACTTGGCTTTGATGTCTTATCATTAAATATTGAAGAAGAATTAGATTAATACTTCTTTGAGTCTTTGAGTGTCAGTTTTCTTAACACTTAAATTATGTGAAAATAGTTAAAGATTCTGATGGTACTTCCTGAGATATTTTCCTACACTCTGCCACACGTGGTGTATTCCTGCATGTATTTTCTGTCGCAATATGTCACTCAGCGGAAGTCACGAGTACTCAAACATCAACTGATGTAAGAGAAATAGCCCTCATGATGAAATCTGGTAATAGCCTCATGCTATATAAATCTGTACAATAGCCTTATGAAGAAGGCAAGATAAACTTGCTTTGTGACCTTTAGGACAAATCAGCCAAACCAATAAAATACAGAAAATAATGCTCTGCATAGGGTGAAGAAGGTGGCCAAGTATTGGTAGAACTTTTCTGCTGATGTTTATAATTTTCTTCTGCCTTTTAAGTAATTCACAGTGATGATTACTTCAGATGGTTATTTCTGTCCCACTTCTGAATGTTAGTAGGCAAGCCCAACTTTTTTCATTTGTTTTAGAGTCATAGAATCAGATAATATGTTTGGGTTGGAAAGGACCTTTAAAGGTCAGTCAGTTCCAACCTCCCTGCCATGGTCAGAGACATCTCCGGCTAGACCAGGTTGCCGAAGAACCTGTCCAACCTAGACTTGATCTCTGCCAGGGTTGGAGCATTTACTCTTTTTCTTTAATATAATCAACCTCTCTTTCTGGTTAATCATGGAAATATTTGCAGTTTCGTTATTCACTGTCTTAGAGGCTAGAACAGACCATGAGGGTTGGCTCATCTGACCTCTTGTACAAGCCAGACCAGAGAACCCAGCTCCATTATCCCAGCATAAATTCTTCTTGAGACAGGAAACATGGCTTTTAGAAAGACACTACATTTGGTTTCAAGACTTTCAGTGACAAACTCACTATATTATCTGGTAAGTCTAATTGCCTTCACTTAAAAATTGCATCTTCTGTCTAGCCTGGATGTAATTAGCATCAACTGGCTGGGTATGTCTGCATAGTTGCTCGTGAAAGAGTATCTTAGAACAGCAGCAAAGAAAAGCTTTCTTGCTTCTCTTGTACCTGATGCCTTTAGCAGTCTGCTGGAACTATTCACAGATATTTTTGGTCTAAGCTTGGAAAAAACACACACAGGTATTTGGGACAGAAGAATTAGCATTCACAAAGGCTAACTTTAGCCAAAAGAGTCCAAGTATCCCTCTGTCAGCAATGAAAAGAGAAAATGGTACTTGCAAACACCCAAGCTGGAATATTTAAAGTTAGGTTTCTGATTACCCTGGGCCCTGAAGGTCGCTCTATAAATATCCTTTAGGGTCCACATTGTACACTTATTTTCTGAGAGGTTTCATTATGTTCCCTTTTTCTTTAGTGGCCCTTTGGCTACATGTGGGGGACTGAAGGAAATATACTTCAAGAAAGAAAGGCTTGATTTTTCTTGAAGAATCTGTCAATAAACACAAAAACATTTAAGCCTGAATTAGGGGTAGTTTTCTTGCCTCTGCTAGATGAATTACTAGCTGGAGAGTGTTAGGTGATTGTTTATTCTTGTAGGTGAAAGAATAGTTGTATTGCTATAGGTCAATGACCTTTAAAGTCTGTAATAATAAAGTTATACAAACTAAAATCACCTCTGACCTCAGTCTGGAGAGATGGTGTGTATTCTTTGTTAACGTTATTGTTCTTAGTGAATATTTTTATCCTATTTTCAGAGTTTTATTGTCATGTTTGGTTTGGTTTTATGCTTTCATCTCCTTTGGTGATGAAAAATACATTGTGTGTGGGACTGTTCCTGAGCTCTGAAAACGTGATAGCGCTTTGCCACTTTTCATGTACACAAGCCACAATGACATTCAATCTGGAGAAAAGTATTGTTTGTGAACATTGGGGCATATGAATTACAGATTTTTATTGATACAAAGAAGAGTGTGCTTTAGTCAATCAGCTGTTCAACACAGTGCATCAATTTAAGAGACAAGACTGAATTTCAACATGTCTGGCAAGTACTAGAGATTTTCTCTTAGCCTTTCCAGAGCTGCTGATATTTTTCTCTTGCCTACAGTTGTCAGTTTAAAGGATGAGCCTTTTGTGATTGGAGCCCTCTCATGTTAGGCAATTTGGTCAGGCCCACTCTTTATTTGTGGCTTCTAGGTCCTTCTACAAAAAAAAAAAAAAATCTAACAGGAAGCCCCAAGGCTGTAGAGGTGCTCAACTCTGTACTCTTTTGCAATTGATTTTTTTTTCAGGTGTTATTATCATCACAAGATGTAGCTAGTGGATCCAGCACCGTGTCAAAGCTACTCCTTGGTGATATACTGCAGTAAGGGGTGCTTATTTCTATTTGTTAGTTAGTTGTTCTGGGGGGGGGGCAGGGAAAGCTGCTTAAGTTTTTAATCCTATTACACAGTATTCCAAAAGGTCAAGTTGCTGTTCTTTTTAAATACAATTTAATTGAAAATGGGCAGTAGCCTGGATCTTCTTCAGGCGTAATGAAGCAGGCTATTGATATGCACCATGTGTCCCTGATTAAAATCAGAAGGCTAGGAATGTTCAGCCAATTAGGCAATTTGTGAGACAGTGGCCCAATTAGTTTGGGACCATGGAGAAGCAGGTACACAGAAATATACTTTGTGTGTTCCCTGTAAACAAAAATAAGAAAGTACAAGGTGCTGAATGATGTCCAGGCTGATAAAGCCAATTAATTGGCTGAAGTCTCTTGTTGCTTTTTGTTTGTCCCCCTAGAAAGTTTTATATACAGTAGAAATCTACAGTGTATTTAAATAAATAAACACAGAGCATTGTCTCCATGAAGCAAAACAACTATTCATCTGACATTAGGATTTTGCAAAGAACAGTTTCAGAACATAGATGAAAAATGAAGACCCAAAGACGGTGGTGTAGTTCAGGTTTATCCATAAAATTCACTTACTTACAGCTGTGCTGATACCCGCAAGAAATTCCTATTGTTGCTCTCTGTTGTTTGTTTTCTGGCTGTGCTGCATATGGTGTGCTGCAGACAAGGAGTAGCATTTACTCTTTTTAGCTTACTGAAAATAAGCAAAAAGAGGCAAAGTTAGGTCTTCACAAGAGCATAATGTAAATATATATTTCACCATTAAACATGCTGCAGGATCTCCAAGAACATTAAGTTGTTCTCTGGAGACAAACAGAAAGGTCAGAAATGTGAGGGCTGTGTGTCCAGGGAAAACATAAAGTCCTCCAAGCACAAGCAGTTTGGGAAGGTGTCTATGTCATATCCAGTGATCATGTTTGGCTTTATTGACACCTGAATTCTTGCTTTGAGATATTAATGCAAAGACCAAAACCCAAGAGTACAGTTTAACATCTGGAAAAATCCTTTAATTTTTTATTGTGAGTGTAGCAGTTTCTGAACACCTCATTTTGCAAGCCTATCTAAGAGTAGGTGTCATCACCTAATACTGTGGTTAAAAGAATGACATTTAGAGATGGAAAGATGTGGTTTTCATGACAGATGGGCTTTTGGGTCATCTTAAGCAGGAACACATTCACTGTGGAAGATGTTTACAGCCACAGACAAATAAGTCCATGTATTTCAATTTCCAGTTTTTCTAGTTTATCAGAAATTACAGCTTGTACAGACCCTTATGAAGTACAAAGACACACCTGGTGAAGTAATAGTATGTTGCAAGAATATGCCTAATCATGAGTCTACCCAAAGAAAGAAAACCTCTCAATAGGTTTGAAACATCAGAATTACCTGTTTTAATAAATGTATTTCATTAGTGAAGAAAGAAATGTTTAATTAGCTCTAGTCTAGGAGACACAAATGGGATGTTCATCAGATTTCTGGATTTGTTAGAGCTACAGGTGTTTCTAAACCAAAGAAAATATGGAGACTGGCAAGTAAAGATGGGATAGCCAGCAATTCACTGTCACCCATGAAAAAGAAGCACCACACTGCAGAGGCTTTAACTGAAAATTAAACCCTCGCATAATTAGCTTAGCTGGTTTACAAAATGTGCTTCACAGCTCCTGAGTGTTTGAAAAACAGGTTGATTTAATCATGGACTCAGGGGCTTTATTCACAAGAGCAGGGGAATTAAAGTTCAGCTACTTTGTGGTTAATCTGAAGGTGACTGGTATTGAGGTGCCTAAGAGATAGTACTCAGTTACTGAAGGCGATGAAGGTTTTTTGGCAGCCTGGTGCCTATTCATTGTATTTGTGCTGAACAAGGAAGCAACTGGAACACAAAAATAACAACCATGAATCCTTCAGGGAATGTATCAAGTCAGAATTAAAGAGTTTATTTCTTTTGCCAGCCAAAATTTTGGTAGAAAGTGTGATTGTTATAAGGAATCCAACTGCACAGTAGAGCCTGATGATACCTCTTGGGTATTTGCATTGCTAGTAGGGGCAGCAAGTACAGGAACATTTACCTGTGTCCCAGTCTTGTCCCACAAAAGTCATCTGCAGTCATTTGCCATCTGAGCAGAGGATTGTGTGGCTTTACTGCAGCTAGCTTCTCTATGCTGGGAAGTTTGCTTTAAGCTGTAGTCCATGAGAAAAGGCAGTTTGTGAGGAGAACAGCAGCCCTCGCTTGTTAAAAGCTGTCCTGACCCAAGTATGGATCATAGCTCTCAAATTCTCCTGTAGCACTTCTACTGTATTTAAAATAATGAAGTGCTTACCAGACTGTGGCAAATAAGTGTGAGAATGATTTAATAGCCTAATAGCTGTGGTTTTTCCCTGAGAGATGTCAGTGCTAGACTCCAGTTGCTGTGTACCTATTAGAAAATACTGGAAACATGTCCTGGTTTAAGGATTTCCATTTTCCAACAGAATTCTAAGTTCTTTGAAAAGTGTAGATTTGGTAAGAAGGTCTGATGAAGCCTTTGTTTTCTAAAGAACTTGTTAGTGAGCTGTGTGTTAAAGGTATCATACAGGAGTGGGGAAGGAAGACAAATTACATATAGCTTATGTGAATACTGACAGTCAGACCAGTGGGTTAACAGAGGTTGAATCCTTTTGTGGCTTGGTTTTATTATTTGACTGGTTTTATTTGGGAATATGCAACATACTGAAAGTGAGACAGGGAGGGGTCTGTGCTACACTGTGAGATGAATGAGGCTAGGAGCTGGAACAGGTACTTCCTTTCATGTGTTCATCAAGACATAGGCAGTCCCAGCTATTTTAAGCACCCTCAGGATTAGATAGTAGCTGAGCAGGAGTTTTGAGGGGCTGATTTTGGAAGAAGGCATTTCAGCCTTTTTATAGATGCAGTCCCAAAGCAAATGTAGGGAATCACAGATTTGTGAAAACACCAATCAATGAATTTATATGAAGGTCTGTTACTGTTTCTCAGATTAGATTATTAAATTATACCTATAATAATTACTAGAGTATTAAAACCTGTTTTTTCTTCCACATGTTTGTATCAAGTATAGATCCTAGATAGTTTCAAAGTGATAGTTTCCTTTTATATTGTCTGCAGCTCAGAAAGTTTTGGAAATTCTTATCATTGTCCCTAAAATCTTACTTTGTGAAATGAAATTTGTATTTTGTCTGAAATTTGTATTTTGTTTATTTCCTCAAGCTCACACTGATCTTCACATGTGGTGTACTCATGTATTCTGTCTAAATTTTGTCTCATCAGAAAACTTCATTGGCATACTTTTCTTTTGATTGATTTAAGTTGTGAAGACATTAGCTAACATCAGTTCCAACACTGATTCTTAAAAACTTCAAAAAGTAGAGTCCTGCCATCGCTGTCATCACTTCAGCTCCTTACTTAGAAATTTTTGCCTTGATTTCTAGGTCTCAATTTTAGGACAGTAAGTGTGGGCTTTGCACCATACTTTGTGCTTTACTGGAAGTTTAGATCTATTTTATATCTTGTGCAATTCTTGGGCCTTAGCTCTCAACCCCAGATGACCTTTAGTCTTTAAAAGACACCTACCACTTTTCAAGTGCTTTTTGCTTTACCTTGATTGTAGTCATAAGCTGGAAAAGTGTGATTATTTACTGAAACTAAAATGATATTCACTGAAACTAAAATGTTATTCAAAGGAGAAACTGCAGCTTTCTCTTCTGGAAACTGTAAGATCAACCCATCAGATAAATGTGTGTTTAGGGTTATGATAGCAGGTGCATAATATCTATGAGGCACCCATATCTTTTTATGTCAAATCCAAAATTATAGCTCTCTTTTGATAATTTATACTCCAGAGTCTTTCCTCCAGAGGAAAAAGGTGAAGGAACAGCATCTGAAAATTAAATACCGTGTGGAGAACACACTTCGCCTTTCCTGTCTTGGAATTAGAGTTAATTACAGTCAAAGAACCCTTCAACCTAGATTGAAATTGCAGATTTTACAGCTACATCTGATAGTTCATGTCTTGCAAGTAGTGTCATAGAGTGATTTGCATCAGTTTATACTCAGTTTGGTAATAATACTCCTCTAACAAAGAGTTCCAGCTGAGATGACAGGCAATATTTTCAAAATCCCAGATCTTCACTAGTTCTCAATTTGTTTCTCCTCCAGTTTTCAGATATGATATTGTTCCACAGCTGTGCAAATTTCCACTGTGCTCTTGATTTTGTCTGAATGTGTACTTGCATAATGACATTGATGGAGAGCCATCCTGGTTATATGAAGAGCATTGTATTCCTGTTAAACTCATCATACGCTGCTATTACTGAAATATAAACCAAACCTAACCTTTGTTTTTTCCTCATCTTCACAACTAGCCTAACACTTAATTCTTTTCATAAGGGTTTATGAGTAATAACTCATGAGTACTTACATAACACTACTGCAGCCTCACAAGGAAAGCATAAAAGGTCAGCCCCTGAGCTGCATTTAAATTTCCTCTGTTGTTAAACAATCTCAAAGCTTTTTATAAATATTATCAGTGTAATGCTCAGAACGTGGTGGATTATAGCCTGTTTGTCTGAAGATTATTCCAAGGGAGAGCTGATGTACCCAGCAGCTTGTCTTATTCTCTCCAAGCTAGAGACTGAGATAGATACCCCAAATCCTAACTCTGTGCTGCTCATCACATTGAGTTTCTTTCACATGCCTTCATAGCAGGTGTGCTTAGTGGTCCACCTCATCAATTTTAAAGTCAAAATGAATACATTTGCTTGACATCTTCTTTCAATAAACATCTCCAGAAAGATTAGTATCATGAAGATCACCCTACACGATTCCAAGCTGATGAGCACAAACATAAAATGATTTGGAGGCTCCAATTTTAAGATTGCTTTAATAGCTTCGAGCTGATCATATCCTTTCACAACTACTTGTATACCAGTACACAACAAATCTAAGTGCTATCCTATTTCTTCTCCCACCTGTTTATGTGAACGCCTCTCCAGCAAACATCTTTTATACAAAAGCAACACATTTCAATGCCCTTACTTCAAAGTGAATGCTGCCAGAGAAAACACACCTGTATGAATACTTAGATTGTCATAGGAAAGGCTGGAATAAAAAGTTTGACTTAAACTCATCAAACAATTCTGATTTTTGAGTGTTTATTATTATTATTATTATTATTATTATTATTATTAATTTCCTAGCAGACTATATGTTCACTTCAATTTACATCAGAGCAGGCTGTTTATTAGTGGGAAGCAGCAGCAGTTTTGGGAGAAGAAAGGGTCAGTTCTTAATCAAGCACAATAAATACAAACAAAAGCTTCTTTCTGTCTAGGCAAGTGACTAGTGCCTGAATTTGGTGGGGAAGACCAGAAGACATATTGATATCATGAAACTGTCTAGGGAAGCTTCCTTCAAGAAGGAAGAAATACCATAAAGACAGCTTTTAGAACACTATATTGACTTTTAAAAGAGGATTCAACTGTGTTGGAAATGAGATATGTGAATGTGTTGCTTTTCATCTGATGTTTCAAAAATACGGTTTTCAACCTGTTGACTGGAACAAATCTGCAATCATTTTGCTTGTTGTCAGGTCCATGTCCCTGTCAGATGTTCTTTAAAAAGGCTATTTGTTTTCTCATACATTTTGTCAAATGTATGAAACCACATGTAGAAAAAACCTCAAAGATTGCAGGATAGTGTTATATAGCTATGTAAGCTACTGAACAAATGGGCAATTGCAGACATTTTGTGGCATGTTGTGCTATATTCTGTCGTATCACTTCTGCCTTTCTATGTCTAAAACTAGACCTCTGAGGAAAGGTTCAGGTGTATGTGTTGATATCCCCTGGTCTTACAAGAGAATTTTCAGCAGCAAGGCTGGACCCACTTCCGTACCTGGTTTCAGAGAAAAAATGTATGGCAAAAATAATTACTGATCCTTTATATGCATTGAGAGATGTTAAATTTACATAAATATTAACTATGTCCATTAATCTGCTATTAGCAATTTCCCTCCCAAAAAGTCATTCATTTTACCATTTATTGTATTCAGTCCCAGCCAAATTATTAATATTTCAGAACAACATGCCAAAAGTAAGCTCAGCAGAAGTTTACAACTCATGGAAACCAACTTATACAAGTGTAAGTACATCACTATTTCAGAAAGGCAACAATCATTGCAATTTATTCTATAACTATTTAACCAGCTGATAAATAATGTCTTTGGTATATTTGAACTCTGCGTAAGGCTCTAGACTGCACTCTGTTACAGATAACAGGTTTTACTGAAGATCAGTGTAAAAACAAATGTCCTTACGATTTATGCCCAAGAATTTGACCTCTGGGAATGTTTAGAGATTTCAAAAGAGAAAAGTCACAATGATAGCACATTAGATCACAACAGTTGTTCTGCATTGAGTGAAAGGTCTTTTTATGGTTGAAGTGTTAAATGTAGTTTGCAGGAATATGCTTTAATGTTTAAAGTATGTATAATTATATATGTATAATAACAATAATTTTGTTATAGTTGCTTTTAGCCAATTAAAAAAAATGGTTAAAAAAGTAGAGTGCTTATGTCCATTAGTGACTATGCAAACACTGTAGCTCACAAAAATGTCATTTATTTCCCCTAACTTGGCATCACAAAGATCAAAATTGTATTTGGAATTTTAAATAAATCTTCTTTTTGTCATTAGGTAGAATGGGAAAGTCAAATGTGTAAGGTTCAAAGTGACACAGACAGACATTTCATGAGATAATGCTGTCTAGTAATGTAATTTGTGTCAGTTCTGCCAGGCTGACTTAACAAATTGGAAAATCTCTGTGCACTATAAAATTCTTCACCCCTGTCAATAGTTATTAACATAATTCTGTTTATTCTTTCTCCTAGGATTTTGAGCCTCTCACTCTGGTATGCTGGTTTTGCCATCTTGAGATTCAGTCAATAAGTTCCCAGTGAGCATTGCTATACCATTAATGTATTTATTTATCAGACATTTGTTATTTCCTTATCTAGACAGGATGGCTTACAGCTCTACATTTCTTCTCTGACATGAGTGTATAGATTTTGGATTTTAGAGGATTACACAATGCTTTTAGAGGAAGTATTTGTATAATTTGAGGGCAGTTACAAAACTTACTCTGTTTTGGCACATGTGCCTCTGTTAGGAGCAAGGATATATTTTGACTTTTATACACTCAGCCCTTTAGTTCTTCTGCCTATATAGAGAGCAAAATAAAGAGAAAATCTGTGTTGGCGCCAAAACCAGTTCTTGCCACATGATACCTCTGCGCTTCCTGGCAATGTTTGCTGGGCCCTGACACAGAGGGAAGGCAAAATGAAGGATTTTTACCTGTAATGCGATTCTGACCTGTCAAAAACCAATGTGCTACAGCTTGACAGCATTGGATTCGTCCATTCCCATTTTATTTTGTCTCTCAGGAGGCAGGAAGAATGCAGAGAAGTCCTGTTTTGGAAGTCACAGAGGCTGCTATGCGCTACCTCGTACTTTACTGGTTCTGCTTAAACACCGCTGACTGTAGCCAGGTCTCTTCTGTCAAGCAGGCAAATAATGCTGCCAGACCAGAAGCCTGGAGGTTTGAACGTAATTCCATTTAGGCTAGATATGAGGATCATTGCTGTATTTTGAATGAGTTCATGTTTGTTTTTACTAAAACAAATGAGGTCAACTAATCAATAGACCAATTTATGAAGTGCTGGGGTCTCCACTGGCAATTGTAAGTAGAGAATGCAGGTTTTCAAAAGGATGGACTCTGCTTCAGTCATGATTAAAACCAGAGAATTTTGTTAGTCTGCTTTATGCAGAAAGTTAGAAACTGACTTCACAAAGGTCCTGTCTGGTCTTTCAGAGGAGGAACACCTTTTTTTTTGTTATTAAAAGCAAAACCATTTCTGCATCAGTAATGAATTGATTGTTTATAATGTTAATTGCTTTGGCTTAGTGTCTAATAAACTCTACCACTTTCAAACTTATAACTGATTTTCCATTTGCGTCAATTTGTAGCAATGAGTAATAACATCACCAAGGTTTTTTTTTGGCTCTCTCCTGCAGACATCCTTATATGCTGGTGACTCCATTAACCATAATTTGGATGTTTTCAATCAGTTTGATAAAGACAACATTATTTTTTTGGTAGTGACAAATTTTTATGATCAGGCTGCTATATGGCATTAAGTGAAATGCTTTACAGAGATCTGAACATAGTATGTCAGCACAATTACATTTATCAGAGAGACTGAAATCTTGTCAGGGACCCTGCCTTCTATCAGATTCAGTTTCCAGCCTTTGTGAAGAGAAATGAAATTCAAGATAGCACTTCAGTTTAATGCTTGAAGTCAACTGAAGTATTAACCTGTCCTTCCCAAAAGGTAGGTGTTAATTTGCCTATCTATATACATGGTGCGTTCATTTTTAAGAACTTACACCTTTTTTTATGCTGCTTCCTCATAAAAACTGACATGAAATGGAAGGTAGGTTTCATTTCACATACTTTAATTGTATCACAGCTCTAGGACCATCCAACTTTCTAGCTGAGGCAGAGGAATGCTGCAGACTCTCATTAATACCTGTCAGAAGTTTTAATTTACTAAGAAAAGTCGTGATTCAGAAACAGCCTCCTGGATTCTCAGAACTGTAGAGCATGTACTTGTCCAAAATTTTCCCAAAGCTGATGGAAGTGTGTTTGTTTCAGAGCTAATAAATTTTCCTATTCTGTGAGCAATTTCTGCTTTGATAAAGGGAGACAGCACTATATGAAAGATTTCAGTTTAGAGAGTATTTAGGACAGCAGTTTTGCTTTTGCAGGTTGTCAGAGTTTGACTGACTTCAGCGACATTGTTCCAGTTTACACTGTCTGGGTTTTTGGCTCTGCTTCTGATTGCACTGATTTATTTTTCAGCTTCATCTGAACCCCTCATCAAAAAGATTTCCTCCAATCCCTTCAAACTGCAGTTGCTCAAAAGCAGGTATTACAAACATTCAACTATTTTCTTCCTTGCACTGAATCCTAATCTCTGAGAGGTACTCACTGCACCTTGTGGGATCCTATCTGTAATGCAGAGATACTCTGCTGCATTTTATTTATGGAGATGTCTGAAATTTACAGGTATTTTTTTTTTTTACTCATCGTTATCACATATACAGATATTCAGGTTGAGTGTCTGCATTCAGAACTGTGGTAATTGTATTTTCCTGCCTTTGTACTGACAAGTGCTTGGGCCGTACAGAGATTTCCAGTCCTTGTTTAGTTGGCATTCAGCACAAGTTGCATGTTTTCCATTTGGCATTATTTATGTAACACACCCACAGAGGCAGATACATCCATGCTGTCCTATTCCCCACATCACAAAATATAGAGAGATATATATTTATATTTTTATACATATATATTTATTTATTTATTAAAAAAAGAACACTACCTTTTCTTCTTAAGGGACTTTATGCTCTATGTTTCAAACAGCATGAAAAAGTAATGAAAACACCTCTACAAAACAGAGAAAGAGGTGCAAGACTCTTCCCAACCCCCTTCTGTCTTGGGAGCTAAGCCATGGAAAGCACTCTTTCTTCCCTACCCCAAACACCCCACCAGCCAAAGGTTGAAATATTCCTGTTGCCTCATCTCACGGGTATAATAAAGTGCCTATTTGAATATTAATAGAGAGTAAATAAATCTTCTGTAGCTGAAGGTAGAATCAGGTTTAGGTAGCTCTCAAGGCAGGAGAAAAAGTCCAGGGTGTCAAAGACTGAGAATACCTATGTGTTTCCAAGCTAGTGAAAGCTGAAGTAGTTCTGCCCCTCTGAAAATCGGATCATGTTTGCAGAGGGCCTACATCCTTCTGTTAGCCAAGGAAATTTAAACACCTCTGCCATAATTCCTCCCTGGGAAGATGATGAGTTCAGACAAGCCCTCTTTTACAACCCCGTTCTATCCACAGCCCCAAGTTGAGATGAAAAATACAGCTACACTGTTTCCTAGCAAAGACTTATCTGAGCTTTTTTAAAGAACCTCCAGCGATGTCAAATTCCATTTTCCAGGCAGTCTTTTCTAGTTTTTAATTATCCTGAATGACAAAGCATTTTCTCCTTTGCAGCAATGTAAGTTCATTATACCCTGTCCTATCTCAGTGGACATGAATAATGGTTTTCTGTCTTTGTTTTTGTTGCAATCTTTAACAAGCTGGAAGACCACTAAGTTTTCTCAATCTTGTCTTATCCACACACAACCATCCCAGTCCTTTCAGGTCTTCTTTTTTATATGCTGTATGCAGCACTCCTCTTTATACAATATGACATTTTAACAATGGCAAGTTTGCCTCTGTGGTGGCAGTAGGCAAAGTCGAATTCATGGAATTACTAGAACAAATCTCACCAGTTGACTTTTGATGTTCACAGTGTATTAAAACCTATAGCCAAACCCAACTTTGTCCTTTATACTTTCCCGTTGGATTGTCTCTGGGGATTCTTATTCTTGTCACTTGGAAAAGGCCATGAACAATACAGTTAACAAAGTTTGCAGAGGTAGTAAGTTACATATGGTAGTAAAGGTGACAGCTGACTCTGAGGAATGGCGGAAAGAGCAGGTCTGAATGACTGGTCAGCAGAACATCAGATAGAATTTGGTGTAGATAAATTGATGAATATAGGAAAAAGTTGTGTGAATTTCACTTAATGGGCTCCAAACTAGCATTACCACGGGATGGGAATGTCAGGGTTTGGCATGATCAGGTTCAAGGAGGGCAAACAAGTATCTAAGGCATGAAATGGCTTAGAAGAAAAATGGCTTATAGAAGGAAAAGTTTAGTAAACTTGGAATCTTCTGACTGGAAAAGAGATAGTTGGGATGAGAGCCAAAAGAACATAGTGACCATAGATAAACTGATGGGGACTTTTCTCTTTATATAAAAGAAATAGGAGCGTTGGATGAAAACAATAGGAACCTTGTTCTAATCAAGGCAGGAAGAACCAGTTCATCACATCGTTGGTTATAGAGTTGTGAACCCCCTTGTCCAGGATATTGTGGCTGCTGAATTCAAAGGAATTTACCATGGGCTCAGAGACTGGAAAATTGCATAGAAGAGAGCTTCACTGAGGATAGCTAAACAGACAGAAAAGTGCATATAGGCCAGGAATCCCTTGAAGTGGAGACTGATAGAAGGAGGGAAGTCAAGGTAAAACATCTTTGTACTGAATTTTGGTTCTAGTGGTTTGTGGAGGCAGAATATTAGGCCACATGGACCTTTGGTGTCACTCAGTACTACCTTTCTTCCTGAAGTCAGACCAGTGCACTTCATTTTAGCCAGGTCCAACTAATATTTCTTCTTCAGAGGAGATGAATATGAAATTCTGGGCTTGTTAAAGACAATGGCAATTTTCTCGCTGATGTCAATAGATGGGCACTTCATTCCAAGGGCTTCATCCGCAATAAATTGTTCTGGAAGCAAACATTGGAACAGAAAAGCCTGCCAGGATGTTGAAATTTCTGAGAAGATAATGCAAATAATGTTAATCAGAATGTCCTAATGCACAGAACAAATGTACCGAATGACAGCTGTCAGAGAGAGCGACTTAGCTAGGGTAGTACTTTTATTTATCATATTTGAACTTTAAGGTTTTACACTTTCTCCCAAAACCCAGGAAACATTATTCTAGAAATAACATTTTTCTGAAAATAAAATTGTTGTGACCTTACCATGGTAATACTGTCTCATTCCTGTTTTGAAATGGAGCAATTGAAAGAAACTCACAAGACTAGTCAAAAGTGACTCCTCTTCCAGGAATGGGACATCCACAACTTCTCTGGGCAGCCAGTTCCAGTGCCTTACCACTCTTGGAGTGAAGAATTTCTTCCTAATATCTAATTTGAATCTACCCTCTTTCAGTTTAAAACCATGACCCTTTTTTCTATCCCTAGATACTCTTGTCAAAATTCCCTCCTTCAGCTTTCTTGTAGGCCATGCTTAGGTACTGGAAGGCTGTTACAAAGTCCCCCCAGAGCCTTCTCTTCTCCAGGCTAAACAATCCCAACTCTCTCAGCCTGTCTTCATAGGAGAGATGTTCCAGCTCATTTTCATGGCCCCCTACTAGACTTGCTCAGGCAGGTCCATGTCCCTCTTGTGTTGAGAGTCCCAGAGTTGAACACAGCACTGCAGGTGAGTGTTGCAAGATCAGAGTGGAGGTGGAGAATCACCTCCCTTGACCCACTGGTCATGATTTCTTTGATGTAGCCCAGGATATGCTTATACTTAGATATCTAAGTATATCATAGTATAACTGTGTCATTCATGTATATCGACTAGGTATATCATGATGATATCATGGTATATGATCTAGGTATATCATGATGTAGATGTATTTTAGTCTTTAATCTGAAGGCTCTGAAATGAGTTCCTTTCAGAGCAGTGATGCTGGAAAAGATAACTAATGTTCTGGCAGTTCCTAAATTCTCCTATTTAAAATTATTTTTCAATAAAATTTTTCTACCAGATATTCACCAATATTATTTTGTTTTTCCTATTGAAGCACATACACAGGTTTCCCGTTTTCTAGGAAAATCATATTTGAGTAATATATTTTCTGTTTCATAGCAGCAAAGAGGTGCACATTCTTTACTCTGTTGTAGCATAGCAGTGTCTGACAGCCTGCCACCCCCAGAAATAAGTGATGAGACTCACAAGATTCTTGCTTCTCCAAAGTCATTTATCCAAACTGACACGTAGGCTTTAAAAGAAATGTTACAGCTGGTGGGTCAGAATTGTATGAGCTTCATATAATTCACTTTTCTTAAGAAGCACCATGCTCTTTGTTATGTAGATCTGTGTCTGCGACAGTGATGTACTGTATATCTCATTCCTTCCTACCTTTATTCCTACGTTCGTATAAGCCGTCATATGTGGGAATAGAAATCTCCAGGGGGCATCTCTAATATGTATTAAGGTAGGGACAAGCAACTGGAGACATACTGAGGGTATAAAGTGATGACTGCTGAATTTAGGGCCACAATTGTACTCACCCTGAGGCAGCCAACAGAAAATAATACCGATGGCACCTATATTTTATGCAGTGCTTTTTAAGTGTAAAGCACATTACAAAGGTGGTTAAAAAAGCTGTAACAGAAACTGCAGCCAGTCTTTGCCTCAGTGAATTGTCCAGCCAGGAAACTACTAATAGTGCAGTTCTGCACCATGAGCTAATCTTGTCTTTTGAGGTCATTCCCTGTAGGGGACTTGCTGCATTTCATCTGGAAGACAACTCTAGGTGGGAGAAAAGAGTAGGACATGAAAGATAAGAGAACTGAAGTAGTCAGTTGTAAGTGGCTCATGTAGATTTTTAAGGGCAGCCAGCTGAGTAGTGCCACTTATATGACAGATTGAGCAACTATCAAATGTAGATACCATGGTGAAGTTATGCAGGTGATAGGTTTTATTCTGCTGTGGAAAGTGGATGCATGATTGGGGGTTTTCATAAGGAGGTGCTTTTCCCAGAGCACAGTAGAAGTTGGCTTTGTGTAGTTACCAGGTGCCTGGTTACTTGGGAAATTCAGATGTGGTTGGTGTGGAAGTGGGATCTAATTTAGCAGAGCTCCCTGGGAAGAGGACATACCAGCTTTACCAAAGCCTCCACTTCTGCCTGGACAACTCAAGATATTTATATACTATTTTGCTCTGGTGACCTTTCATTTCTCTGATAAGTAATTGAAAGCATGGGGTTAGTATCCCACTTGAGACCACTGCAGCCCCCAAACAGGCCATCAATTGCTAATGAATAATGCATAGATAAATTGATTATGCATTTCAAAACCAGTGGAATTTTTCCTTCTTTCGGTTTTTTTGTTTTTTTTTTTTTTTTTTCCCAAATGTTACAAGTTTCAACTCCTAACACTGCAGGCACTTAAAATAGGCACACTCCGTGCTGTGGAATCTTTTCACCAGGAGAAATCTTTAATACCAAAGTGAAAGAAAATACATTTCAGGAGCTAAATTTTTCTGGTTGGCCTTTTTATTATAAGTATTTTTCTTGTCTTATTTTGTAGTCAAAGCTCCCCACTGCTTTTCTCCTAGGTAAAATATTGCAAGATTAAAATGTTTTTGCATACATCTTCTGTGACATCTGTCTTTTCCTGTTTGAATTGACATAACATTTCTTCTTGCATGTTTTGCACTGTCATTCATTGCTTCCAGCAGTCTTAGAGGCAGTGCACAGTCACTGACTCTTCATGCCTCTTCTGAGACTTCCACTGATGACAAAATTTCATTAAATGTGGTGATTTTATCTTCTTAACAGCTGTTGCTTCAAAATGTTTGATTTCCTTCCTGTTTGATGTTTTTCTCTTCATTATTTCAAGGTGAATGTGAACAAAAGTAATCTTCCCTTTCACCCTGGTGTGCAGTGGGATGCAGTCAGCAGTGTCGGTGTGGTAGGCTGAGGGAGGAAGGGCACATGCACAATGCTCAGCATGCTTCCCCATCATTTAGAAAATCCTCTTCTAACACGCATTTCGCTGTGAGGATTATTGGAGAGAGACTAGTCTCCACAGGCTCCCATGTCAAGTTTCTGTTCAGGTGCCTTCACTGTTGCACAAAGGTTTCCATAAAGCAGCAGCTTATTCTATCAAATAGGACCAGAGGGAGAAGAGGGAGGGGAAGGGACTTTCTAAGACTTTATTGCTCCTCTGAAGAATTGGAAGCTGCTGCTGTGAGTGCTTAAGTCAGTGAAGCATAGAATTTGCTATCTCCCTGGGCTCGGATCATTAGCTGTGGTGTTATTATAGGTGTGCAGGTTAATTTAGGCCTGTTTCAATTCTCCAGGGATTTGAAACATGGGAAAAATGCCCCATCCCTCAATGAACTCTTTCTTTAGTGATTACCTTCTCTTGGAGCACCAGGGCCTTTTTCCCCTAGGGCATGTAATTTTGCTGTTACTGGGAGGAGAAAGTCTCAGTCATGGTCAGATAAAGAGGCCTTTGCACAGCAGAGATGCTGTTTTTAGATTGGATATATATGCTTTTTTAGATTGGATATATATGCTTTTTTAGATTGGATATAAGGAAGAAATTCTTTCCTTTTAGGCTAGTGAGGCACTGGAATGGGTTGCCCAGAGGGGTTGTGAGTGCTCCATCCCTGGCAGTGTTCAAGGCCAGGTCGGATGAAGCCTTGGGTGGGATGGTTTAGTGTGAGGTGTCCCTGCCCATGGCAGGGGGGTTGGAACTAGATGATCTTGAGGTCCTTTCCAACCCTAACTATCCTATGGTTCTATGATTCTATGATGCTGAGCAGAGCTTGCTGTCTTGTAAAATTATGCACTGCTTTGTTTATAAACTTGCTACTGAGCATGATTGATTATTTTTCTTTTTAATCATTGCATCCATGATTAAAATAATGGCTGAAGGACTTGGATAAAGATGTGGTGAAGATAACTCACATCTAAAGTAGTATCACATTTCAGGGAAAAAGATCTGCAGAGAGCTGGAAAGTTGCACAGCCGAAGAACAGCAAAGTGCGTCTGTGTATCAGGCATAATTTCCTGGGAAGGAGTGTTGGGTACAGCAAACAAGAGGGCAGAAATTCTTCCTAATGACAGTAGCAGAAGTGCTGTAGTCCTGATTCCCCACAGTTGTAAACAGGTACTGCTCCAAGAGATAAATGAACAATATCCCCTTGAAGCAATAGTAGTTTATACCATTTGAAAGCAGGTTCTCTGTGGTTCAAGACACTCTGAAAGGAAAGCTTGAGTTTTATTATTAAAAATAACCTTTACTAGGTAATTCTAGCTAGAAAAGCACTTCAGATGATGTGTTTCAAGAATAGGTTTGTTATGTCCCACGTGGTTCACGGTCTGTCATTTGCAGGGGGTGTATTGTACATTGTGATCTAAACCTACTGTGAATGACTTCAAACACTATGGGAAGCAACTGCTTTTTGCAAAAACACTCTAATTGAGGCTGGCTGTCTTTCTGATTATAAGCTGTAGCCAAGCCAATAAAAACAATCTTGAAATACAGGGATTAGCTACTTAAAACAGCAGGGATGAGTCTGATGTCACCTGAGTGTTGAAACTGACCACTACTGAAACAGAACAGCATTTGTTTTGAAACACTGTCAGTTCTGAAACAATTGAAAAACATATGTAGAAAATGGCATTAAGTATAGAAAGTCATAAAACATAGAAGGCAAATATACTGTCAGCAAGAGAAATGACAAATGCAACATGGAGAGCATTGAGGCTGTCACAAGGAAGGAGGACTGGGAGATTCTAGTACTGATAATGTATGATATTTTGGACACTACAGTAAAAAAAAAATTAAGCAAGATTATTATATTATTTAGACCAGTTTCAGTGCAATATTCTTTAGAGTTGGTATATTTTTCTCTGATTTCTGTTGATACAAACTAGGACAAGAGTTGGCACAGAACCTGTTAGAACAATTCTTTAAATTAAACCCAATAATCTTGGTTACATTTCTTTTTCCCAACACTGATTGGGAATCCTCTGTACGCTCATCTAACATGGACCCTCATCTTCTTCATGAGTCTTGTGTTCCTCCCAATGTACTCATGTCAAAATTCTTTACATAATAATATGTATTTGCATAATAATATGGGCAGTAGAGTGAGATGTATAATTTCCTTAATAGATAGCAAAAATAATCTCCAATTAAGTAAGTTACAATGTTGCAAGTAAGGTATTAAGACACACTAAAATAATTTAGTGGCTAGAGAGTGGTGCTGAAGCATTTGTCAGGTATTTAAAAGATGTTATTTCTATACGTACAATTGTTCTGCAGTCTATGGGCTGTTTGACTTATGTAATGATGCATATATACTTTTTGCCATAGAACTTAACTAGCCTGCAGACTCAAATGCATATCAAACCTTTTACCCCTCAACCAGGCAGTAGGGCTAGGAAGGAAATGTTAACCCTCTTTCTCCTACCAGCAGAGACCTGGTAGGACCCTGGTTGTCCTGCAGGGACAAATTATCACTATTCTGAACGGCAGAGATGCGTCTGCTGGTGGCATATTAACACAGGAGCTTATGAAGTCCTACAGCCAGAGGAAGCACATGTGGCACCCAAAATTACCTTCCACCACGATGTGTACTAGTCAGGGAAAAACAATTAAATACCAGATTACAGAACCACTTAATTTTTCTTATAAAATCTATATCTTCCCTTTTCACAAAGGAATACCATGACATATGTTTTTCTTCATGTTCATAATCGTGTTGTGGTTAATTCTTTATTTTTCAGCTGCAGTAATGCCTTCAATGAGAGGCCCTTAAAATGGATACGTGTGATCTGGTGAGCACAAGTGCCAATATCATGTAAGCTTGCTCTAACCATGGAAATTTAATGTGAGTCATACTGGACAAACTAAAATCTAGGGACTTAAGTCTGTAAACTGGCCAGGTCAGATCATTATGTAAAGAAGGAAAATAGGTCAGAGTAAGCAGAAACTCATTTTCTGTTTATAGAATGTATATGAATGTATCATTGGCCTCAATTTCTGTACAAAATGATTTGCTGAATATTGGGTTCTACTCAGGCAGCTAAGAACTGGTTTCTGATTTTCTTAGTGCATGTTTGAGATTATCACCAATATCTCAAACTTTTTATCTTCCATCCCTAATTAAAAGAAATACAATTTTAAGGATACCAATTTAGTACTTCTGAAGCCTTTATTATCATAGACTCAAAGTCTGCTTTCTTTGGATATTAACTGACTCAATTTTTCAGTCCCAGAGTAGCTAAAACATTTGAAGCAGATAAACACAGAAGCCCAGAACAAATTAATGTTTGCCGCATTGTGCCTCATGGCAGGGCTACTAAAGGAAATGTTAGTCTTTCATCTCCACCTTGATGGGCTTTGATTAGGCCTTTCAGCAACTCTTTTCTGTAGGATCCATTCAGTTCTGTCATTTTGATTTCACATTACTAAACAGATCCAGAGGGACAGAATTCACACATCACCCACAAAAACATCTCATTCAGCTGTTTCTAGGAGCTGCTGCTTAACTTTTGCTTTCAGTTTTGCTGTTGAAGTATTTTAAAATGTTGTTACCTTCTGTGGCACTACGAGTTTTGCAGTAAGCAAAATGTCAGAGAATAGGTATAGAAATTCTCTCACGTTCTTGGTTTCGTGCCACTGATGTAGGCGATTTCACTCTTTCTATGTCAACCATAGGTTTTTTTCAATTAGCAAGACAGCTATCAAAGCATATAATTTCAAATGTATGTTTTTCATGTCCCTCATTGCCTCTCTTGTCTGCTAATTAATAAGGTTAAGCAAGGTTTTTGTTGATGAAATACAGCCACTGCATTTCATTCTGCCATTTCAAAGAAGTATCCCCAAATTCGTTTGTTTTCTATTAACTTACATTAGCATAACCTACAAACTAATTTCTCACCAACAAACCAAACTCTACAATCCTTCCTGTATCCTTCCAGCTTGATTTGATCTGCCCACCCTCTTACAAGCAGCCTACAAGGATGCTGGAGAGGAACTCTTCACTAGGGACTGTAGTGATAAGACAAGGGGTAATGGGTTTAAACTTAAACAGGGGAAGTTTAGATTGGATATAAGGAAAAAGTTCTTTACTGTGAGGGTGGTGAGGCACTGGAATGGGTTGCCCAGGGAAGCTGTGAGTGCTCCATCCCTGGCAGTGCTGAAGGCCGGGTTGGACAGAGCCTTGGGTGAGATGGTTTAGTGTGAGGTGACCCTGCCCATGGCAGGGGGTTGGAACTGGATGTTCTTAAGGTCCTTTCCAACCCTAACTATTCTATAATTTTATGATTCTATGCAGGTTTTAATAGTAGGCTATTCACAGCTGCGTTTGCAGAAACCTTGACTTTTTTCACAGAGGTTTTTCTTACCCTTGTCATGATTTTTGCAAATGACTGTTGTTTATTTGCCAGCCCAGTAGTCTCCATAGCTGTGTTTCTAGCATGGTGTTAAGAATTCATCAATTTCTGGCAAATTAAGTAATTTAAACAGTCCCTGATTAAGTGATTCCCAAGGAACTTTCATGAGCACATCTCAGCTCTTTATTCCTGAAACCCATTGATGTTTGGACCACTGGCAAACACAGGCTGCTGTCTCTCCTGCTGACTGTTTCCACCCATCTGTGTGAGGGGTGTTTGTGTCTCTCATTCCTTATCTAACACTTTGGCTCTGAATTACAGGACCAGGCAAAGTCATTCCCTTTTTCACTGAAGACATAGAAAAGAGGAGTCCCAACACTTGGTGCAAGATAATTTAATGCAAATATTAATCCATCAAGTGCTATAAAAAAGCAGACATAGGATAGTGATATATGTCTGCCAGTTCAGAAACAAAATCATTTGCAGTGAAACAAAATCTATTCTGCTCAGACACTGTTATTGACAGAAGCAGGGCTGGGTGGTTAAAAGTGTTGTGTATAAACAAAGCCAGATCAGTGGGATCATAAGGCTGCTCTTGCTGGCATTCCTGTTCTCAACAGGAGTAGGGCTTGGTCCAGAAAGTGACGAATTTTCTCTTGCTAGGCCTATAATTCTTCTCAAAATGCCTCTCTTTTAGGGTGCTTCCAGTTTCTGCCCTACCTCTTTCCTTTCTTTTGGATGACCTGGAGAGGTCCAGCCTTGCACCAGTGGGGGGCAGCTGTACAACAACTTGATAATGCCAAGACTGGGAATTTATTACCTCATCTAATGCCCCATCCTATAGCCATATGAGCTACAAGGGGATTCCTGGCAGAACAGAGGGGTGTCAGGTTTGCAAGGTTTCTTGCAAGTCTTCCTTCTGGTCTACCCAAGTAACTTTGACTAACAAGGTGCAAAGCTGTTGTGTGGCCTGGGACCACCTCATTGTAGCATTTGCAGTCAGGGTTTCAGAGCAACTCTGTATATGTGCAGCACATAATACAAGGACCCCAGAGTCCTGGCTGACAGTACATTATAAAGTAACCTAATAACTCACCTATTAAGCCATACTTTGTGGCATGTTTTATCATATGTTCTTGTCATAGACAGTTTTATTTTACTTGATTGCATTGATTTTTCTTGTAAATATCTCTGTATTAGAGTGGAGGGTATGTTAGATACACTTAATTTTTTCCTCTGTGGTATTTCACTCTGATTTCCGTTCTTGGCGTGAAATCAAAAGACAAAACAAAACTCCCAGGCAATATAATCCCAGTAAGAAAGACAAAGCTCTCTTGTTAGGAAATCTCTATAAGGAGCTACTGTGGCCGTATGGAGAGGTTGTTGCTCCCTCAGCACAGAAATAACAAGGCTTAATAGCTAACTGAAATGACAAATTTTTGCTACTTCGTATTAGAGAGATATTCTGCATCAGCAGCATGTCCCTGGCTGTGCCATTAAAATGGAGCAGAAAGTAAGAAAATCGAAGTACTACTGCTTTTTAGTACTCATTGTGGAGAGACTTGAATGTTTAGTAGAAATAGGTGTTGCTCCACTTGACTTCAGAGAGGGCTGCATTGGGTTAGTTGGTGGGATGATGCCAGTGCACTGTATTATAAAGTTTAAAAAGATACTTGTGATCTTTATAAATGACTACAAAATGCAGCACATTAACAAAATGCCTTAGAACTTAGAGTGGAAAAACTTTTTTAATATTTTTAATGCCCTGACTTACAGCAGGCAATAAATAACGATTTCATGTTGTAATAAACTTTAACTTTGTTTTCTAGAAGCAACTTCCATCCAAGAAACTATAGTCTTAATGGAAATATTGAGCAAACACTAGAAAAAGTTATTAAAGCTTTATGTGAATGGCCAAGCAGGGCATTGCTGATGTCCTATTTGTCTTCTTGCAAAGATAATATTGTAGCAGTAATAGATGTAAGGCAATAATGGATATAAACCAAGTAGAAATATTCAGCAAACCAAGCAGATCATAAATCTAATACTACTGAAGAAATTATGAGTCTGATTCTGACTTTTTCCTATATTGGTGGACAAAAATCAGGACTGTCTCCTTAGCTACCAGTGGAGTCACATGTGCATGACAGAGGAAGCAATCTTTGAAATATTGCAGATATTACTCGGAATGTGAACTGAATAATGAATTATATTGCAAAATGATGAAGGGTTTTAATCAAAATGAGCATATTTTATAAGCAAGGTTTAAGACATATTTGAAATATATCTAGGGGGATTCACAAGGTGGAGAGGATTTACCAGGGTAAGCTATTGTTTGTTTCTCATTTCTCTAGTTGTCCCTGCAATGAGTAAAAGACGATTTTTCTTAGAAATGAACATTTCACAAATGTTCTTTATTTGACTGAATTGGAAAACTCATTCATGAAGAGAGAGGTGATCTTAGTGGGTTAAAGTAAACAGATTTTCAGAATAGGTGTTCTACAGCATGAATACTCCATATGCCTGATGGCTTAGGACAGGGACAGTGTATCAATGTGTCCTGGCCTCTTGGCTGGGCTGAATCTTTTAAAATATAATGGTGTGTTGCCAACCAAAGATTCATAGAATCATAGAATAGTTAGGGTTGGTAGTTCCAACCCACTTGCCATGGGCAAGGACACCTCACCCTAAACCATGTCACCCAAGGCTCTGTTCAGCCTGGCCTTGAACACCGCCAGGAATGGAGCATTCACAACTTCCCTCAGCAGCCTATTCCAGTGCCTCACCACCCTTACAGTAAAGAACTTCTTCCTTATATCCAATCTAAACTTCCCCTGTTTAAGTTTTAACTCATTACCCCTTGTCCTGTCATTACAGTCCTTGATGAAGTGTCCCTCCCCAGCATCCTTGTAGGCCCATTTCAGATACTGGAAGGCTGCTATGAGGTCTCCATGCAGCCTTCTCTTCTCCAGGCTGAACAGCCCCAACTTCCTCAGCCTGTCTTCATACGGGAGGTGCTCCAGTCCCCTGATCATCCTCGTGGCCCTCCTCTGGACTTGTTCCAACACTTCCATGTCCTTTTTATGTTGAGGACACCAGAACTGCACACAGTACTGCAAGTGAGGTCTCACAAGAGCAGAGCAGAGGGGCAGGATCACCTCCTTCGACCTGTTGGTCACGCTCCTTTTGATGCAGCCCAGGATACGGTTGGCTTTCTGGGCTGCGAGCGCACACTGAAGCCGGCTCATGTTCATTTTCTCATCGACCAGCACCCCCAAGTCCTTCTCCTCAGGGCCGCTCTGAATCTCTTCTCTGCCCATCCTGTAGCTGTGCCTGGGATTGCCCTGACCCAGGTGTAGGACCTTACACTTGGCATAAACTTCATAAGGTTGACATCAGCCCACCTCACAGGCGTGTCACAATGATTATCTTTGCACTTTGTGATTCTAATAAACAGCTTTAGTGATTGGTTTAATTACTAGGGGCAATTGAATCAAGTCACAGCTGCTGTTTCATTTATGAAGCAGTTAGGATCATCCTCTAAACCCATGGGCTTTTGAACAAGATAAGCAAGTGTGGACACGTTCTTTCTGCCAGGTGTCATTCAGTAAGTATTGCTGTATTACGTCTTTCAGTCTTTAGATTAGTAACGTGCATTTAAGTAAATCAGTTTATAGAGCTGTATATGTAATAGTATCTGACTTTCAGAAGGCAAAAACTTTTTTGCCTCAAGACATCAGTACTAAAGCGAGTGAAGTGCAGGTTTGCGGATGCACTGTGTTCTGACAAGGCAATCATATTCATGATTACCTGCTTTGTGTCATTACTTTGATGTGTCCGTTCACAAACAGTCCCATAAGAGGGGCCAGCTGAGATTAGTTTTATACTGGCATCTTCAAATGATGGAATTGGTGGATAAAAATCAAGTTTATTTCTTTCAAATACAGTTGCTGTAGTAGATGCTGTACCATCCACAATTGTAATCCCTGTATACAGGCGTACTGAACTGAAGAACAGAGCAAGTGCATCTCTGGAATAGTCTTTCCACCAAACAAATGTGTCCTGGTATATAGCCATCAGCTGGGGAAGTGCTAGTAATATATGGACTGAGCCTGAAGAGTTAGCAGTTCCAGAGATCTGATCTTGTGTATGAAACACACTGGACACTAAACTGCTGCTACTGATTCCCTTCAGCCTGGCTGCTTATTTGAGGTGAATATGTTAGGGCTGTATTTCCAAACTGCCTGGGTACCATAGCATCAGGAGCATTGAGGGGGTAAAATATGGGATTTGAGCATTGCCTAAAGACAGGGCTTGGTGTCCTTTGTAGTGGAGGTACATTTCAAAATGCTTATCTCACTTTTCATAGCTGTTAGTTTGCATATTTGAATGTAAAGGTGTTTGTGACTGAATTGTCAAAACAACTGGTTTTTTGAGGTACAACTATTGCCTCAGATGAAGGAATCAGTGGTTAATATGCTAACATTGATTAGTATTTGCCAAATTATGAAATGAAATTAAATTATTTCCAAATGAAGATTGCAAAAGATTGTACAATTCCAGTTTCCTCTAAGGCAGGCAGGGTTTCCTCCTGATGAGGAATAGAATACTGTTTGCATAACACTGCTGCTTACCTTATTTATGACATTTTCTGGACCTTTAGATGGAATATATTCTGTGAACAGTTGCATTTCCTCCTTCAGAAAGAATTCTGCTACTTTATAACACATGACCATCCTGGCAAGCTTCATGAAACTGTGTGAAGGTAGAAGTGGAAGCTATTTTATTTCAAGATGTCCTTTCCCCTATGTTGCTGGAAGCCTTGGGAGCTATGCATTTACACAGGCAATGCCCACTCAGCAGGGACTTGCAGTCTAGCTGTATTTTCACATTCAATGGTTTTAGTTGCTCCTATTATGAATACTATGAAAGAAATATGGTTTAATTTTCTATTTAATTCTTGATTTAAAAAATCTACAATTTTAAAAATATAATTCTAACCCCTCAAGGCATGCAGTGTTCCCCAGTCTTGCTCCATTCCATTGTCCCAGTCAATTCAGAAAGGTCATGAATATCCCAGAAATCTACAAATTAAGACTTCAGTGCTTTCACTGGCAGTTTTTGATGATATTTGTAATATTTCTTCTTAAGTCAATGATACTGAATTATAGAAAGCTTTTGTATACATGAAGGTCACTCAGAAAATAGCCTTAATTGGTAGGTGTCCCTGAAGGAAAGTATTGCTTTGCTTTAAATAAAGATATTAAAAGACATTCAAGATGTCAAAGAAAAGCACAGAAATGTAGGACATTCCAGAATTAAAGCCGCTCAAAGCCTAATTTGCCTAATGTGTGCATATATTTTGTGATACTGTTTTAATTACTGTAATGATACTTTTTCTTCCCCTTCAAGACCATCTGCTGGTTTCAACATCTATTTGGCAAATTCCATCATCTTCATCTTTGAGAAGATTCCAGCTTCTGTGCTTAGGGGATGTATTGGTCAAGAGATCTGTTGCTGGCTTTTCAGGTGGTTGTGGTCAGTGGGTTGGAGGACGTAGAATAAGGCTGTTATATCCATAAATAAGGCTGTTTCATACAAATCCCTCTCAAGCACTTGTCTGGATCTCGACCCTCTGCTGTTAGCTGAGGCCAGAACTCTAACTCCCAGTGCTGAGAGCTGCCTCACCCTTTATGGGAGCTCTGGTTAGACTGGGATGTCCAGTTCTGGAAAGGTCAGATTTTTTCGTGTCTAAAATGAGCAGCCTCTGGGGTGCTGCTTCAAAGTGTGGCATTACCTCCACTACCATATAGAGCCGAATGGATGAATAGCTGGATGGCATAATACCTCCCGGTGGGGAGGACAGAATGGCAGCTTGTGTCAGTGACGCTCAGCTTCTGTTCAATAACGTGATTTTTAGCCTGTTTCCTGTGTTTACATCCCTGCTGATTGAACATTCAATTCTGAAGTGACAAAAGCTTGTTTGGATTTCAAGTAACATATTCTGGAGGACAGTAGTCTGCTGCAGCTCTATACCTCCGATGACTTCTCAGTGCTCATTTTCTCTTGCTATTAAATCAAGACATTTCAGATCCGCCATGGCATTTTACGTGGGTCTTCGTTTAGGAAGTGAAACTGTAAATGTGAAATAACTATCATGATCATTATGCAAACAACCCCACAAAGTTCACATTCTGCTTGGAGCAATTTAAAACCTTTCCCTGTGGTTTCAGGTGTGTTGGCCTAAGCAAGAGGATTGTTTGAACTTATTTCTAATTCCTCTATATTTAAACTAGTAAATTGAGCTTTAGCTCCATTCAAAAAGAGGCTGTGAGATGCTGCATCAAATAGTCATTAATATAGCACGGAGGCAGTGGTGTAGCAATGTGTTCATTGCCTGTTTCAGTGCTTTTACTTGTGTAGCTCCTGGTTAATGTTTCTTTCTTTATAACCATTACAGAGACAAGCTATCTGGATTTTCAGTGTGAAATCTTCTAGTCCCAGTGCTGACAAATAGGAAAGAAGATAACAGTGAAACACCAGGCTTACAAGTTGGGAGACACGAGGACTTATTCCTCAGCCACTGACCTGCCATGTCTCTTAGTCTGTTAGTGCAATTTCTCCTTTCTCTGTCTCAACTGTTTTGTAAGCTCTTGAAGCAGGACATAATCTTGTTTTGCATTTGCTCAGGGTGTAAAAAAAGAAAAGCCTCAAGACAAAATATTTCCTTTTGAAGCTACTTGGAATGGAAACATATATGATGGAAAAATTATGGTAACAGAAGGGCAAACAGATAGAGACATTTCTCCCAAGCACTTAAGAAGGATGGGCTATTGTTACTTTTTGATTTCTTGAGAAAGCCTGATCTTTTGATGCCATATGCTTGGAGACTAATAGCTGACATCTTTCAAAGCAAAATGCTGTATGGTGTTGTAACTGATGAAAAAGATTGGGTGTGAACATATTGAATTTTAAATTCTTTATTTATACTCCTAATAGAGGCAGAATGAGATTATTTTGTGAGTGAAATACAATCAATTAAAACCCGAGCTGTAGAGGGAGAACTGAACTGTTTTCCTGTTTAAATTCAACTCGGTATATTCGTCAGACCACAAAAAGTGGAGGAAAATATTCAAGTGTCCAAGTACGGCATCTCTGTGAATTTGAAGATAACTTTGTCTTCATTTCAAAATATAATTTTTCTATTAAAAAATGAACCTAAATTAAATACACAGCTCTACCTCTATATTCTTGTCATCTTTTGACCAAAGCAATCTAAACTCCCCACCTACTTTGCTGCAGCTCAACAGAAAACAATTATTTTTCAAGAGGGAAGCCACTTTTGCCCACACTAATGTGACCAATATGCATTCATTTTTCAATCAGCCTAAGTGGCTATACTCATTAAATCTCCATCGTTTGTTTACTTCTAAAACATGTCCGTATCTCTTTTCATTAAAGAGAAATATGACAGCTGTAACAGTCCAGTGTATTCCCATTTCAGATTTACTTTTAAGGAAATTAAGCAATTATCTTTAAGGCATCTATAAATTGGAAAATGAATGTGAAAAACTGAGCTAAGTAAATGGCTTCATAATTTCAGCAAATCTGAGATGTTGGACAGGGAATCTTATGCTGACAAAACACCAAGTCCCTGCAGAGTTACTACAAAGTCAAAAGAAACCTAACACAGAGGTGCTGAAGCACCAGCACTTTTAAAGTTGCTCCCAGTATGTGAAATGGTGACCTAAGACTGGAAGGTAAATATGGAATGAATGCATGTACTGTGCTCTTGCTCTGGATATAATTATGTTCAAGATACAAATGAACCAAGATGTGAATTACAGTGAGGGACTGGGATGTGCACAGGGAACCGAGCTTCAATAGATCTCTCAAGTGTTTTTTCATCTTGGCAGAGCATGTAATGGGAATTAATGTTAAACTGCTTTCTAGCTCTGACATTGTTAAACATAATTTCTCATGTGTTTGAATAAGTAGGCTCTGAGACTGACTGCAAATCTGAGGTTACAGACACCATCCCCTGGAAACAAGAACTGGTTATCCTTCTACCACTGATATGCTGTGCCCTACAGACCACAGCAATGGGTGGTCTGTGACAAGACCAACAGCGGAACACCTGTCCAGAGCTGGTGAGCCAGGGCTTGGTTAACATTGGGATGGAAGCCAAATGCCTTAATTTGCCATCCTTGATGTGTAGGCAAGGACATGTTACCTGCCCTGGGGAGGAATTCTTGACTGTATAGTACAGGAGACACAGTAAATGTCCATTCAGATAATTGTTTGGAAATTTCTCATCTTGCAGTATTTTATGGTTATTACAGGGATAAGTGCGCTGAGTTGTGTGCACTCACTAGAGACTTAGAGGTATCACACTGAAAGAGCAAAAAATTACTATATTAGAGAAACTATCATGGGGATAGCTTTGTAGCAAGGTATGGGAAATAATCCTATTTATTTTGATGGAGTCAGAGCTACAAACTGTTATAGCCCAGCTCTGAGTATTTAGTTTTAGCTTCCTTTTGTAAGGTCGGGCCCCTCTGTTCAAGAAGGACAGGGAATTGCTTGAAGGAGTCCAGCGCAGAGCCACAAAGATGATTAAGGGATTGGAACATCTCCCTTATGAGGAGAGGCTGAGGGAGCTGGGTCTCTTTAGCTTGGAGAAGAGGAGACTGAGGGGTGACCTCATCAATGTTTACAAATATGTAAAGGGTAGGTGTCAGGATGATGGAGCTAGGCTTTTTTCAGTGATATCCAGTGATAGGACAAGGGGCAATGGGTGTAAACTGGAACATAGGAGGTTCCACGTTAACATCAGGAAGAACTTCTTTACTGTAAGAGTGACAGAGCACTGGAACAGGTTGCCCAGGGGGGTTGTGGAGTCTCCTACACTGGAGATATTCAAGGCCCGCCTGGACAAGTTCCTGTGTGATGTACTGTAGGTTACCCTGCTCTTGCAGGGGGGTTGGACTAGATGATCTTTTTAGGTTCCTTCCAACCCTTGGGATTCTGTGATTCTGTGATTCTGTGAAAGTGGATAAGAGCTCACTGCCCTGTTCTGGGAAAGAGCTTCCTTGTAGGCCTTCTTTTTAACTTTTTAGGGGGAACTTTTTCAATATTAGCTATTAGGGACATTTCAAACCCATTAGGATGAACACTGAATCAGTAACCATTTTGCTGTTTTCTTCTAGGGATCAAACCTCAGTCCTACATAGCTAATATTATGTTTTAGTGCAGCAATTTACCCATCTGGTATCTGTATAGTGTTCATAGCTTCATTTACCAGCTTTTAGAGCAGCATGTAGAGTGGATATCAAATTATGAAGGAGGTATCTGCAGGTTTTCTTTTACAGGGTAGCTACTTTGGACTAGATGGTCATTGTAGGTCACTTCAAACCGAAATACTCCCGTCTTCCTTCCTTCTCTCCATGGCTGTTCATCTCTCTCCCCACTTTATTTCAGCCCTCCAACCAACTGGCTATGTCTTCGGTGCTGAGTGTCCCCTTGCAAAGGTGAGCTGCTAAAAGCAGTATCTCATTCATGTACTGGGTGCTTCTGGGTCCTATATGTCTACAGAATACAGCAATTCAGACACCTTATTTGCCAAAACTAAGTCCTGGTCGAGTCTAAACATTTTCTTAAGCTCTTTGTCTGTCCTGTACTTTCCATGTCAAAGAACTGGCTTTAAAATAACACTTCAAAGTTCTTCTACTGTAGCTACAAACTGTACAGCTTGCACAGAGGTAAATGGGTCTCTTGCTGTCACAGCAGATCTGTTGTTTGATGTGCCATAGTTGTTAAGCTGCTCCATCATCTATGTGTAGACTACAGAGACAGGGAAGTGGTGAATGAATTCCTTGTTTTGCTTTGCTTGCCTGCTTGGCTTCTGCTTTACCTATTAAACTGTCTTTGTCTCAACCCATGAGTTTTATAATTTTTACTCTTCTGATTCTCTCCCCCACCCCACTGGATGGGGAAGTGAGCAAGTGGCTGTGTGGGGTTTAGTTGTTGGCTGGGGTTAAACCATGACAAAGACATACAAAGTAGTTAACCTGTAAGCTGGACTTAGAAAAGCTGAGAAAAAGACAAGAAAGAGGAAGAGAATACAAAAGGAAGGATAAAAGGAATAACAAGCATAAATCAGTATTCATTCCACTGATTTTCATTTCACAGCTTTTGCTGAGGATTTTGACTTTGTTCTGCTCAGATTCAGCAGAAGAGCTCTATATAGGCAATGTTAAGGAAAAGCTGTCATGTTTTTCATATGCTAGTGTGGTTTGTGTGGTTTGTATGTTCATGTTTCTCACAGTTAGAGGTAATGGGAAGAAATGCAATCCCAAACTTTCAGTGAAAAGGGGAAACCATTGAAAGAAGCTCTCTGGCTGACACAAGGCTAGAGAAGTTATTTTCTTAACCAAAATGAAGATCTTTAATAAAATCTCATTATCAGCCTACTAAAGTTTTTTATGCCAGTGAAGAGTTTGACAGTTCATCCAAAACTAAATACAGAGACAGAAGCTCTTATAAAAGAATAAAACTTGACGTCTACTTATTTTCAAATCTTAGATTCAATTAATATCATTACAGAGCCCAGAATCCTCAGCTTAGGTTCTCCTTCATGCACACACCACTCTAACCTCATAGCACTTGCACTCCTGTTCGTGCACAGTCAGAACTAGATGCCTTCTTCCTGTCCCCAGTTAGGTAAGCTGCCTTCTTGGTTCAGTAGTGAGCACTTTTTGTTTCATGCTATTCTAGATGCTGGCAACATCCACTGGTTATTTGGGCTCTAATAGTTGTTTATCGTGAGGTTATTAGAGTGGGCATAGGGCCAAGTGTTACTTACATGGACACCATAGCTTCTGCGTTACTCAATTACCAATATGGACTTTTCTGTGCTTAAGCCCTTCTCAGTTAACTCTGAGAACTAGGACCTGATAAATGTTGTACTTTTATGCATTTTCCAGTCTCAAGTGAATAATCCAGATGGATAAACAAGAAACACACTTTCCCTATCATATGGTTAAATCATTTATAGAATCTTATTTGGTGATATTCCCAGAGAGGCATCTGGCTTGGAATAATCAAAATTTGACTTGGTGTTAAGGAAATACATATTCAGATCTGTTGCTAATCAAGAAAAATATACACATATTGAAATTTGTCAAGTAATTTTGATAGAACATGGTAACTAAGCTGTGTAAAGAATGAAAAGGCCAGCTCCTGTTCCAGTAGATTAGTTCAAAGTGGTAGTCACAAGTACAAGCAGCTGCGCATGTCTCCCTCTGGACAAGTCCACATCTTCCCTTCTACTACATGCTGTTCTTTGGATCCTGAAGGCCTTCCTGGGAACCGTTTATTCCAGTGTCATGTCATCAGTGTTTCAGCATGGAAGCATCTCAGATGGTATTCTGTTGCAGCTGCAACATTTCCTGAATTATTTTTTTTCCCCTTTTTCTGTTTTAAAGATTATCATCTCTCTCCCCATCCCCCCCCCCCCGACCTTTAGAATTTTCCTAGAATTGGTCTATTTAGAGGGACAGAGACTCCTGAATAACCTGTTCCTATGAGGATACCATGGTTCCATTGCTTTCTACTTTGAGCTGGAACCATCTCAGTAAACTTGCAGTCAAGGTGCCCATGAGTCTCCATAACCATTTCAGTGTTAAGGGCAGGCTGCCTTCAGCAATTTCATTTTACTTCTTAAAAGTAATTTCTGGAGATATTTGTTCATTATGAGGCTGGCAGTGCCCTGGGACTGTGCTTTAGGAAGAGTGAGAATACTGCACTGGTGGGCACTGCTTAAAGAAAGGTGGTGGTTTTCTGATCCCAGAATGCTGAGGTCAACAAATATAAATAGATTATTGCACTCACTAGTGCTTTTGTGCACATAGGGACTTATCGACAGTCACATCCAGGCAAATATCCGCAAAAGATTTTTCCATTAAATATGAAAGACTAGGTCCTTTCCTCCAGTCTGTGCTATTTTCAAGCTTGGCAACATTTCAATCTCTTACCTCATAAATCTCACCCTTCTGAAATCTCACCTCTCCTACACTGGGCAACCCTTTAAATCCCAGTCTTTTAAACAACTATCATTCCCTGCACCTATTTATCTTGCTCATTAAGGCCAATTGCCATTGGGAGTCTTTAATAGGATTGGATGACGTGGGAAAAGGATGTTGCAGCATACTTCTCTGAGAAAAAGGGGATCTGTAGCTGCTCTTATATTGTAAATTCAGGGTTTTGGGAACTGGTTAAAGGACAGTGAGTCAAAGTTATGGCCCACCTTTTCCATGTGAAAGTGCGGAGACCTGAAAAATCATTATACAATTTGGTGTGTTTGTTCTCAACATCCCTTGATAAAAAAGAGCAAATTACAAGCTGTTGTGATACTTTGTGGCTTGAGTCTCCTGGCAGTACTACTTCCGCCAAGGCTGACCCCGCTCGTTTCAGGGTGTCTGTATCTGAAAATTTTAAATAGCCTTGTATGGCTATAATGAACTTCAAATAAGCCTTTTCTTTATGAAAGCCTCATTTCCCATTAAGCAGCTTTTATTTCCAAATTACATGATAGCTTAATAATAAAATATGATAATAGTTATACTTACTGTGACTAGAATCACAAAGGAGGTAAGTGGTTTCTTTTTCATAAATGCACCTGAGTTAATGTTTGTCGGTTGTTTTTTAAACACTTTTCTTCTCTGAGGTTGAAAAAGCTCAGCTATTTACTGAATGAAGGGTTTAGGGGTTTGCAACTGATATCTATTATTAGTAGTACATCTGAGATCTTTCTGTGTAAGTGACTGGTAAGGATCTTGTCTTTCATTTTTCTGAATTACATTTTTTATTCAAAATTCTTTCCCCACCCCATTTTTTTCAAAACAGCCTTTTTCTCATCTTTGTGAAATAAAATAATTGTAACGGGAGGATCTTTATGTGGTGCAAAACTAGCTGAAGTCTTTGAGGAAGTAGACGTAAGTGCACACTGAGTGATGCACAGATGTGTCATAAGGGATCTTCAGAGACCTGTCTTGGCTGTGATACTCTTTAGTACTTTTATTAATAGACTGAATGATGGTACAGAAGTGGTACTTACTCACCTTGCAGTTTCTCTGGATGGCTGCATGAGTATTCAGCCTGATCTTGACATATTGACGAACAGGATGCAATCTGATGAAGATGAAACCCTGCACTTGTTGAGAAATAGTCCCATATAGCTACATATATATTTTCTAGCTAAAATAGGTCCCACTTGACTGAAGGTTGGCAAATGTGAAGCCTGTCTACAGTAAGGGCTGGAAGGAGGTTCCAGGCCTATCAGCCTGACTTCAGAAGGTTATGGAGCAGATTATCCTGAATGCTATTATGCAGCACATACAGGACAACCAGGCTGATGATCAGGTTCAGTCAGCATGGGTTTAAGAAAGGCAGGTCCTGCTTAACAAACCTGATCTCTGTCTAGGACAAGGTGACCCATGTGTTGGATGAGGGAAAGGCTGTGTATGTTGTCTATCTAGCTCATGGCTTGGACAGTCATACACTTAGCTGGGTAGAAAATTAGCTGGTTGGATAGCCCCCAAAAGTGGTGGTGACTGGAATTAAATTCAGTTGGTGGTTGGGCACAAGTGGTGTTTCCCAAGGCTCAGTACTGGGGATCCACATCAATGATGTGGATGAGGGGGTCAAGGGCACCTTCAGTGTTGATCTGCTGGAGGGTAGGAAGGCTGTGCTGAGACACCTGGACAGACTGGATCGATGGGCTGTGGCCAGCGGTATGAGGTTCAGCAAGGTTGAGGCCCAGGTCCTGCACTTGGGTCACAACAACCCCATGCAACGCTACAGGCTTGGGGAAGAGGGGCTGGAAAGATGTTCAGCAGAAAAGGACCTGGGTATGTTGGTCAACAGCCAGCTGAACATGAACCAGCTTGTGCACAAGCAGCCAAGAAGGCCAACAGCATCCTGACTTGTATCAGAAATAGTATGGCCATCAAGACTATGGAAGTGGTTGTACCCCTATACATAGCACTGGTGAGGCTGCGCCTCAAATACTGTGTTCAGTTTTAAGCCCCGCAGTACAAGAAAGATGGGGAGTTGCTGGAGTGAGTCTGAAGAAAAGCGATGAAGCTGATGAAAGGTCTAGAGCTTGAGTATTATGAGGAGTGGCTGAGGGAATAGGGTTTGTTTGGCATGGAAAAAAGGAGGTAGGGGGACAGAGGACACCTTATCGATCTCTATAACTACCTGAAAAGAGGTTGTGGTGAGGTGGATGTTGGTTTTTTCTCCCAGGGAACAAGTGACAGGGTGAGAGGAAGTGGCCTGAAGTTGTGCCAGGCGAGCTTTTAGATATTAGGAAAAACTTCTTCACTACGAGGGCTGTCAAGCACTGGAACAGGCTGCCCAGGGAAGTGGTTGAGTCACCATCTCTAGAGGTGTTTAAAAGTTGTGTAGGTGTGATACTTATGGACATGGCTTAGTGGTGAACTTGGCAGTTCTAAAGGTTGGACTCTATCTTAAAGGTTGTTTCCAAGCTCAAGGATTCTATAGGTAGCAAAACTGTCCTCAGAAAAAGGATCCATCATATAGAATGGCCCACACATCAGGCATGAATTGATAATGTAAGCATGTCAGGAAAAAAACAAACATTTTTCCTGATAAAATGTCATCTGAAACAAGTCTTTCTGCTTTATTGGGCTCTAGTGGAAGTGCTATATTCAGTTTGTGGCAGAACGACTCCGGAAGGATATTAATAAGAGCAGTGATAAAAATTGTGAAGCTAGAGAATGTGGTCTGTGGAAACCCCCAGGATTTTCTTACCTTCAAGGAAACTGAGAAGCAGCATATTAAAAGTATTTTAGTATGTAACTGGAATGCAATTGGAAGTGGGAGTTAGAAGTTGATCTCCCTCTCCAGAGCCCTTCTCTTTGTATGAAACTAAGAACCAAGGAAGTCTCTAAAGGAGGAGAACGTGAGGCTCTGTTTTGAATCTTACATGCAAGGCATACATTTACAGTGCTCTTTTCATTAAGAATACATTAAGAAATAAGATGTTATTTTGGAGAGCAACATTGAGAAAAACAACACTTGCAGATAAACTGATCACATTTCTGTGTCATTCAGGTTTCAGATACCTAGATTATCAGGGATAGGAGAATATGTTTAGTATTTAAAAATATATAGCTTTATTTCCCCATGTATAAAATGAGAGATGTAGCTGGGTCCGGTGACTGATAACATGGATAATGAATCTAGTTTGCTGCTTTATTGCATTTGCAGCCTGCATGTAGTTATTGGTTGCACTGTTCTGGCTACATATGTTGCCAGAAAATACATACAGAAATTGTCTTCCCCCTGCCATATTAATAAATTCACATCATTCCCCTCAACGTATATCAGTATGCTGGCCAAGTCTTAAAGAAATTTGTGAATTGATATCAGGTATGGTGTTTAGGAACAAGGATGAGGCAAGAAAGGGATATGGTAAGGTTGTATTTGTGTAATAGATTTTTATGGTTACATGACTACAACGTTGTCACCTAGGAATGAAAAAGAAATAGAAAAGGGCTTAAATTATGCACATTTTCAGACCACTGTTGTCAGAGTATTTAAAGCAGTTCAGTTTGGTCTATTGGAAGATATCACAAGAATCCCTTTGAGTAAATATGTTCTAGATCGGTTGAGCTTGCATAGAAAACATTACCTCTGCATCTCATGTGTATAACAGCAAGAACAAAAAAATCCAACCTTTTGTGACTATTAAGGAGCCATTTATCTTCTATTTGGGATTCCTGTGCTGAGATAGAGTGAAAGAAATTGCTTGCTTTAGCTGTAGCAGCAAACATAGTGTTAGCCAGTTGAAGGTTCCTTAGCTCCCATGAAGACCAGTGGTGGTCTGGAAGCCTCTCAGAGTTTGCCTGAAGACCTGACCCATCGCAGTGGCATTCCTTGTCATCATTGCACTTCCGTGGGGTGGGAGAAGCTGCTATTCTGAGCTGTATGCAGTTGCAACTGCCTAAAAGGCCACAAGAGGAGCCAAGGTAAACTGAGGTATGCAACAGTGGATTTGGCCTCCAGAGAAGTTTTTCTTTGGGGCAATCCATGTCATCAGCAAAGAATAACCAAAGGTGAACCACTGCTTATTTAAGTGGAGTGGGCATGGGAGGGATGAAAAACCTCCCTGGTGTTCTGACCTGTTTGGACACACCTGAAATTAAACAGCAGCACTAACAATAACATATTGCTAGGCAAGAACCATGTACTCACGTACTGTGCTTTTTGTTAAAACAAAAATCTTAGGTATGCAGTACATTCCTCTTGCCCTGATGACATTTCCCCCATCCACCAAAGGAATATTAAGATACAGGTCTGGTCTATACTGCCTTTTGCTACATCTTTTGACTGTAGAAATTACGTCTAGTAGACTCCCCTTGAAGCAAGTGAATCAGTGTCTTTCAGTGTCTTTAGTGGTGCAAGTGAAAGGTCAGTGGTATACATTTATGCACTCATGTATGAAATATGACAACTAAGATAAAGTTAAATGGTGTCACTTAAATTTTACATGGAGCCAGGATCTCATGAGAAGTCAGCCTGCAAGAGACCTCCATTTCAGAACTGGGTTAGCTGGGAGGTCAGACCAGGATGCTCAGGAATTTGTCTGGGTTTGGTAAACCTCTCCAGGACATGAACTGCCCTTCCGAGCAACCTGTCTCACTCTTTGGCTGTCCTCCCAGTTAAGTTTATCCCTATGTCCCGTCTGAACCTCTCTGGTTTTGATGTATGTCCGTGTCAGGGTCTAGAGGCTATCTCTTCTGAGGGCTGAACAAGCCCAGGTTCCTCAGCCTCTACAGAGCTAGCACTTCAGCCCCATTGCCATCCTGGTGATCCTCTGCTGAACTCCTTGCAGGATTACTTGGAAAATAATCATCTGAGAGGAGAGATGTCTTCTATAATGGACCAAACACCACAGACCTTTTGTCTGAGTTCTAAAAACCCCATGTCCATGGCACTGCCTCCTGTTTCAGACTTTTTACCTCCATTTCCAGAGGGTGTTTTCATTGGTAATGCTGGTGTTTAGCCTGATGATGCTTTGTTATAACATTTTTATTCATTTTAGTCTAATAACTTAGCAGCTAGCGCATGTTTGGCAATTAGAGATAAGCGATGATAAACTAGGGCAGTTTCTTGATGAAATTGTCTAGAACATCTGTAATGGGAGCAAAGTAACTAAGTAAACTACTAAGATGCATTTTATTCATGTGATCATATATCATTTCATCATTTCATAGTTTTTGGTTAATAACTTTTTATGTATCAGTGAGTCTTCCATCAGTGAGTCTGATTTCCTTAGCCTTTTTTTCTAAATACCTCAATAAATCCCCAGCACAACAGAAAACAATAAATATGACACTAATAAACGAAAAGTCACCTACAGCCTTTTGAATTAAAACAAATAAAGGGGATACGGCTGGATAAATCTGTAAAATCACAACAAAATTATTATAGCTACCTTTATTTAAAGATAAATACTACTTCCTCCTTGAGTAATTTTAAATCAACAAAGGATGTGTAGCATTTGCAGTAAAAAGGCAGCATAGGCAGTTGTGCAAAATGCAAGTAAACATTTCCAGCTCTGGAATTGCTGTTGCAAACTGTTTTATTCTGGACAGGTATTGAGTGTCTGTGCATGATCTGCAGGCAGAACCTCTGCTTAAAACCAGCTCATGTGTGCAAGCAACCCTGGCAGAACAGCAAGACATTTGAAAAAATTACAGGCCCTTATTATCCAAGTACCATTCATTCATCCAGTGAAATGATGATATCCCATTTCTGGCCTCACTGTATAACTTTTAACATTGTATGGCCTTTGGGAGAATATGATCTGAGTACACAGGTGGGTGGCTCTGACGCAGTGACTTTTGCTTCTTACCCTTTGCTGCTATTCCTCCTCAGACTACGTGGCTGGTCACAATAATCATCCTCAGAAAGATATCTTATTCCCTCTTGCTTGGAGATATTCACCTTAAAGCCTTTCAGTAAATCCTGAGAGCCTGTGGAATTGCACGATCCACTAGCCCCCTTGAATCCCTGTTTGGGACCTGTCTAAAGCAAGGGCAGTTCTCCTGCAGCCTTTTCTGCTTTCACATAGTTTTTGTTTCAGATCCCTCTGGAAGAAAGCTCTGTTTTAAATTCCTCATGAACAACAGTTATGTTTTCATGAGAGACTTTGCACAGTGGTTTCTATAGCGTCTTTGTTTCTAGGCAGTGTAAGGCCATTGTCTGATCCCAGGTGTGTTTATGGTTAATCTTCAAATTAAACTATGAGCAGCTAGAATAGCTGAAGACTTTATGCGTCTCATAATAGATGAATATGCGGGCTTACTGCCAAGGGGCTGTAGTTTCAATGGTGCAGCCCCAGTAGAAGAAGTAAATAAGTTAGGAACTTAATTACTGCCTCACATGATGTGTATTCAGAAGTTTCTGTGCGTAGCAAAACAAGTTCAGGGAATTGCAGTAATATCCTTTGCCACTTTATTTGATTGTGCAGTGATAGAGAGGGAATGAGGTAACTTAATTTGCATTAAAATTATTATGATTTCTGTTTCTCAAATCATAAATATTCACTGAGATATGGAATAAGAATAAACCATCCTGTTCAGGTGTTTTATTTGCAGTGTTGTTTTGCATCAGTTATAAGTGCCAGCTACATTCCATGAACAGTACATTAAAATGCCTTGTAGTAAGCAGATGTTAAGGACACACTCCTAAAAATATCGTACAGGTCAGTTTTACAGTGGAACTAGCCAAAAGCTCTGTGACCAGAAAAACCTTAGGATAAGAACTGGGGACAGACTCCTGCTAAAAGTCTGTATGGGAAGGGAAGTATTTGCAACCCAATGCTTACAAAAGTGATTAAGTTAGAGGCCAAAGATGGTACCAGAACAGATCATAAATCATGTGATTTTAAAAGCAGATGACATCTGAGATTTATTAATTTGTTTTTCTGGTGTGGAAGCCTCTAGGGTGTACATTTTCCACTTATCTTCTGAAGCCACAGGTACTTGGAAACTTAGAATCATAGAATCATAAAACTTATGTTTTATTCCGTAAATGAGAGCTGAGATTATAATATACAGACATGAGTTAGGAGCTTGGACTCCAGAAGCACCAAATGCATTACGAAGCAACTACAGAGAGTTTAAAATCAGCTTGCTTTCTTGTACTCTTTCTGTCCTCAAACTTTCACGTAACCAGCGTACAGGCTTCAGTGCATGGATTGGATAAATGTAAATGTATGAACATTTGGCTGAGCACATTTTGATGATAAAATGAAGCTAACAGTAGCAACTGCCTCTAAGGACTCCACTGTTTGTCAGACAGTTAAAATCCTGTAGACTCCTGTACAATTTTGTTTCAAGTTTGAAAGCAGCTGTCCTAGTTCTAAGCTGAATTACATCTCTTTTCCTCTTTGATTTACAGCTATGTCAGGAAGGATTTAAGCTTTGTGTGAGTTTATATTTACTTTGGGAGGCTGTTGGACTGATTTCTTCTGTGAGCCTCCATATGTGTGGAGAAACATATTTCGATGCTGTAGGAAACAAAGTGACATCATATTGGACAAGCTGCAAGAAGAGCCTTCCTCGTCTGAACAAGTACAGTTCACATGGATTGAGAATAAAACCGTAGCTTCTCAGTGCATCCCCAGTCTGTGCACGCTGCCTGAGAAGGACTTGTGAAAAGAAGGACTGTCCCATCAGAGCAAGAACATTGTCTTCTGCCTGTGGGTTGTCCAGAGCTCTTCTCTGGAAGTGCATCTACTCCTGTCTTCCTTGATGAAACTGAGTTAGAATACTCTTTCAGATTACTCCTACTATGGAAACCCATTGCACAGAAGGGTTTTGACTATTTTCCCACACTCCAGCCTTTTATTTTGGTGTTTGGCCCCCAGCTCTGATTATTACTATGGAAAACAGCACGCATTTTAAAGACTGCTTTGCGTTTTTAGTCCCTGGCTCTTCCAGATACTAAAATGCTGCAGCATGGCCTGATGGCTGCCACAATAACTCAGCAAGAGTTTCAGCTTGCAAGAAAAATAGTAACTGAATCATGATAGGAGGAAGAGCTGAAACAGTAAAAACTCCCTCTGGTGAATATGGACTGAAGCTTAAATCAGATTTCTGTGAGGGAGAGCTGGGTTGGTGAAGACAGGGAATAGGGTTTTGGGAGACCACGCTCCACTCAAGAACTGATAATTATGTCTGCTTGAGCACCTCATTTTCCCTTTTTTTACTTGTTTTGCTTATGTAGTTCTGATTAGAAACTAGCTCTTCTTTTTTATCTGTAGCTGTTAATGTTAGCAAAATAAAAAAGATCCATTATCTTTGCTAGGCATCCTAGGCATTATCGTAAACATGTATATATATAAATTCCTGCATTATCTTTCAGAATTAGAGCTTCTGTTCTTGCATATCAATACTAAAATGAACACGGAAAAGCCTTAATCTAATCCTTTTTTGGTTTGGGGGGGGGCTGGGGTGTTGGGGGGGGGGGAGGGAACAAGAATTTTTTATTGAAATCCCTAGCAAATACAGTTTTAGTGTAAAATTCTGGTGGGTTTTTTTTTTTATATCATCTTAACTCTGGAGTTACTGCTGTGAGGAAAACTAGACTATGTTAGCAAACTGAGAATGCGGCACTCTAAATTTTGAAGAATTCATAAAGCACTTGAAATGAAACACAGAATTATAGGTGACATCTCAAATCAAACTGCCTCTAGTCTGCCTGTGTGCCTTGCTAACAAGCTGAGAACGGTGAGCTGAAATAAAGAAAAGGTTAAAATGGGGAAGAGCACAAAATGAAACTCACAAAGGGGAAAAACTGCCTGTGGTGTTGTGTGGATGAAGAAAGGAGAGGTAAGTACAGCTCACTGAAGAAAGCAAAGGGTAAAATGCCCATTACGCCTGGATCAAAGGCTTAAAAGAAGCAAAATGACAATTGAGATAATGAAGAATAAAATCAAAGGGCTTTCTGCAGGTAGTAAACCAGCTTCAGATATCAGGGACATTTTGAGCAGGGAAGCAGGGGAGATTTGAGAAGTATCCTAGCTGTAAATAAAGCCATTGATCTCCTGAGGTACATCACTTCTGAGGGAAAGCCAGAGTGGAAGTGTAAAGTGGGACTGATACTGCTTCTTTTTGGTAGTGAGCTAGGTGTGAGTTTAATTACTTATAGTGTGATACCACCGCAGGCATCTGGGACATTGCTTCCAAATTCAGAAAGATCTTTAAAGGTACCTAAATCTGTATTTAGGGATCTGAATACACAGGTTACCTTAGGGGCTTAGTTTTTCCATTCTCCTTTCTCAGACAAATATCAGGTGTATGTATTTACTTGTGGACAGAGGAAAGATAGAGCACCAGTGTTTGTTACAACAAAATGTCTTTATTCTGCATGCAAATAAAGTATCATGAGGCTCACTGGGCTGCATGTTAGCTGTTTGGTTGCTGTTGGTAAAACCTCTACTATTTAGCATTTGGCTCAGACCATCGTAGTTTTCCAATACAAATAGTAACATTTCAGTGACTATACCTCAGAAATGGGAGAAAACAAGTATTCCTTTGGAGAATGCAGGTATTTTTGTATAATTCTTTCTTTTCCAGTGGTATTACTGCATGGCAACAACAACAACAACAACAAAAAAAAAAAAAGCTAGAAAAAAATCTATTCCTTGAATTTATCCATGTAATTCCTTGATAGTAAAAATGAAATTTAGAAAAAAAAAAGTAGAAGGAACATAATCTGTTTCAAAGAATTTTAGGGAAATTCTTAATATTTTTGAAAAGGAGAATAAGAGCATGGGAGACTTTTTAGATTTGGAGAGTATGTGTTTGCACAAACAGTGCAGTAGAAAACTACTGACTTTTAGCTAGAACACCAGCCTAGCCAGCTCTGAGACACAGGAAAACATTTTGCTTGTCAAAATGTTTTTCCTATGTGAGACTATTCCCATTAGCTGTAGAAAGGCAGTGTGCATTGTAATGTGCAAATGCAAAGTCTTGTAAGTGCTTTTCTAATGGGTGACTATGAGCCAGTTAGGATACCTCTAGACATCTGTCAGACTTGATAAGGACTTGATAAACTGAAGTGTTATTCAACAGCATTATGGAAATAGGAGCCTCCAGACCATTTGATAAATGGCTCCAGTAAAGTCCCAATCCTTACCTGAGATCCTGCTGGAATAACAGTTGCACTGGTTTCACAAACCGTCCCCCAAACAGCTGAAGTGCATCAAGAAGGATTGGCAGGGATGGGGCTACAGACTGCGATATCTGCAAAGATCTGAAGTGATAACCATCTGCTGTGGTCCAGCGCTGGAGCTGTGCTTTCCAAGCAGCAGGCTGCTTACTACAAAAGAAACCTTGAGTTCTAGCAGGTTATTTCTGTATGCCACGGCGGTTGCAGTTCAGATATCCTAGCAGACAAAATGCAGGTGAGAGGTGGATGAATTGATTCTTTTAAGTAGGTGGTATGGTCTGGTTACAGTCGTTGCTTTCATCCTTGGAAATCTTATGTTAATGAGACATGGTAGCCTCTTAATGCCAGACAACCTTGAAGAGATATATAGCCTTAAACTGTGTTTTTAAACAATGTTTGCTTTTGATGTGGGTTTCAAGGAAGCTGTTAATGTAAAGGCACATAAAACTGCCATATGTACACAGCAGTTTCTGAAGAAATATTTCTCATTTCAAATACTGCATAAGGATAATGGACTGCAACAGCTATTTCTTTTTTATTGTGAGGGAAATAGCTTTTCAAGCACTTTGCAAGTCCAATGTTCATCACTCCAGCTGTCAATCAAACATGGGTGAGAAAACATACTACCATAATATAAACCATAACATAATTCCAAAGCATAAACCTGCAGTATCTATTTCCCCTTCTGAAAAAACAAAGCTCACTCCCCGTGGCTTACATGGTTCTCCACCCCTGGGATGAGATTAACAAATGCAATTCATCTTTCCTTTCATTAAACATGCTGAACTGCAGTAAACTGTCCAGCACTGGAGCAACATCAGCCACTCCCTGAGGAACAAGATTCCATCATTTGGGCATACCATGGTGGAGGAATCCTTGCTGCACTTTAACATTGTCAGACCCTGTCGTCTCCTCAGCAGTGAGACAAGAAAGTGGTGAGGCACTAACATGGAGCCAGCAGCTTCCAGTGACAACAGAACCCTTTTAGAGCTCTGTTGTGCATTAAAAGCAACTCTCCCATGATGTTCAGAGAAAAGTTGCTGGACCAAGAGCACATGTGGTGATAGATGGAAAATCAGAATGTAAGAAAAAGGCTCTTTAAATAGTACCTTTTTTATTGTCATTTTTTAAAATATTTTCATCTTCCCCTTATTCAGGGCTGTGCTGTCATGATATTAATGAGCTCTCAAGATTTAACGGATCTAGGAATCTCATTATAGGGTAAAGTATTAGTATGAAGGCCTAAAATTTAAGAGTTTTCATTATTTTAATTATGTAATGCAGTAATGGAGAGCTCGAAAGAGTGTGCCATAAGCACTCAGACACTGCATTAATGAGCAAGATGACTGAAGTCCATCAAAGAGCTAATAAAGGCATACACAAGACAGCTGTGGTGTTGCATAGAGGATGCGCTACTTGGGTAATGTCCAATTTTACATCTCTGTGACCTGGGCTGATTTATCCACTAAGTTTATGATATAAATATTTCAGCAGCTAAACTGGTGATTCTGGTTTTCCTTTATGGGAAAATTGAACTTTTGGGGTTTAATTCACCTGAATTCTACTTTAGGATAAGAAAAATTACACCTCTAAAGTGCTTATGCTTCACCCTTAAAGTATTCATCACTGTGGTCAGTAAATGGTGGCGTATGCAGTAAGATGATACTTAACCAATGAATGCATGTTATAGTACATAAGAAGCTGATTAAGTTATAAAAGTTTATAAATTGTATTTATTGAGCTGAAGCTGCCTAACAGTTAAATACTGCCAAGGGCTGTCTGATTGCCACTGCACAAAGGCAGGCATCTTTTAAAGCCCTGAAGAACTGAACCACATGAAAAGCATTATAGTAAGTTGGGCTTTAAGGCAGGGAAAGCCTGAGTCAATCTCACCTTTAAGTAAGACTGGAAAAACTATTGAAAGAGCAACTGCAGCCTGTGGGTGAGCAGCTGCATTTAGACAGCCAGTTGTGGACAAGTCCCTAAAGCTCCTGGTCAACCAATATACCTGCACTGACAGATGTACTTGGTAAAGCAGAGCAATAGGTGAGAATGTGCACCACACCGAATGCAGGTGATGTTCTTTATGACTTTCTGACTATTCTTATTCTGCAGTAATAGTCTGTTGTTGAGATCATGGTTGAATTTCACTGAAGCCTGGTGAAAGAAATGGGGCAGAACTCTTATCTTTGGCTCCATAAATATGCACTAGATATTATTTCAGAGAGGATGCAGCTTTGCTGCAAGATAGTACATTCATTTCAACATTTCTGTGCACAAAATTATTCTTGTTTTCACATTTGTATTGTCTTCACCTTGAATCCAATTAAATTTAGAAAGGGGTCCTAGCAACAAGATTATCTTTTTCCATCTTTCTGTTGAGAATTGCAAAATGTTATATTGCTGTGCCCTGACAGTCACACAGAGCAGTTAGCAACTGCCATGCTTTAAGCTTACTGCAAGGTCAGAGCTAACAGCAGTACCTCAAAGAGACTATGCAGATTGTTATGATGGTGCTTTGGTAGATGAGGATTGGGTTAGGGATCAGCTATGCAAACTGGACATCTGTAAATCGATGGGTCCGGATGGAATGCACCCACGGGTGCTGAGGGAGCTGGCGGAGGTCATTGCTAGGCCACTTTCCATCATCTTTGGTAAGTCGTGGGAAACGGGCGAGGTGCCTGAGGATTGGCGGATGGCAAAGGTCACACCAATCTATAAGAAGGGCAAGAAGGAGGACCCGGGTAATTATAGACCGGTCAGCCTTACCTCCATCCCTGGAAAGATGATGGAACAACTTATTCTTGACTCCATCACTAGGCATATCAAGGATGAGGGGGTCATTAAGAACAGCCAACATGGTTTTATGAGGGGGAAGTCATGTATGACCAACCTTATAGCCTTCTATGAGGAAGTGACTAGGTGGAGGGATGATGGTAGAGCGGTAGATGTAGTTTTTCTTGATTTCAGTAAGGCATTTGATACTGTCTCCCACAGCATCCTCATAGATAAGCTAAGTAAGTGTGGGCTTGATGATCAAGTAGTGAGGTGGATCGAGAACTGGTTGAAAGGAAGAAGGCAGAGAGTTGTGGTCAATGGCGCAGAATCTAGCTGGAGGTCTGTGACTAGTGCAGTCCCTCAGGGGTCGGTGCTGGGACCGGTGCTGTTTAATATTTTCATCAATGACCTGGATGAGGGAACTGAGTGCACCATCAGCAAGTTTGCTGATGACACAAAACTGGGAGGAGTGGCTGACACACCAGAGGACTGTGCTGCCATTCAGCGAGACCTGGACAGGCTGGAGAGTTGGGCGGGGAGAAACTTGATGAAATTTAACAAGGGCAAGTGTAGAGTCTTGCATCTGGGGAAGAACAACCCCATGTACCAGTACAGGTTGGGGGTTGACCTGCTGGAAAGTAGTGAATGGGAAAGGGACCTGGGGGTCCTGGTGGATAGGAGGATGACCATGAGCCAGCAATGTGCTCTTGTGGCCAAGAAGGCAAATGGCATCTTAGGGTGCATTAGAAAGGGAGTGGTTAGTAGGTCAAGAGAGGTTCTCCTCCCCCTCTACTCAGCCTTGGTGAGGCCGCATCTGGAATATTGCGTCCAGTTCTGGGCCCCTCTGTTCAAGAAGGACAGGGAATTGCTTGAAGGAGTCCAGCGCAGAGCCACAAAGATGATTAAGGGAGTGGAACATCTCCCTTATGAGGAGAGGCTGAGGGAGCTGGGTCTCTTTAGCTTGCAAAAGAGGAGACTGAGGGGTGACCTCATCAATGTTTACAAATATGTGAAGGGTAGGTGTCAGGATGATGGAGCTAGGCTTTTTTCAGTGATATCCAGTGATAGGACAAGGGGCAATGGGTGTAAACTGGAACATAGGAAGTTCCACGTTAACATCAGGAAGAACTTCTTTACTGTAAGAGTGACAGAGCACTGGAACAGGTTGCCCAGGGGGGTTGTGGAGTCTCCTACACTGGAGATATTCAAGGCCCGCCTGGACAAGTTCCTGTGTGATGTACTGTAGGTTACCCTGCTCTTGCAGGGGGGTTGGACTAGATGATCTTTTTAGGTCCCTTCCAACCCTTGGGATTCTGTGATTCTGTGATTCTGTGCAGACTTAGATTGTTGACTTACATTTAGCACAGAACATGAAGTGGGAATTTACTGCCATCCTTGTGAGCAAGATCTTGTCTGTGGTTTTAGAAATTTACAGCTCACTTTTGTCTATCTGTAAAATACAAAGCAACTTCAAAGGAAGCATAGGCACATAATAACACTAAGACGGAAGCACAACTCCAGTGAAAGGATTTAAAGAGCTTCTCCTGTCAGAGTGTCTTTAGTCCAACAGAACCATGTTTTCTCTTTAGCTCCAGGTATATTTTGTGGTAGCATACAAAACAGTTCATAAAGCAGAAAAAAGAAAAAGGATTGAAAAAACTCTGCTTGCCCCTTCTTGGCAATAGTAGACATTGACAAACTGCATTGCCTCTTAATAAACCAAATTATTCATGCCAAGTTGAGCATGATCTCCTGGGCAGTGTCGTAGAAAATACCTGGAGTGTCTATGTGGTGTAAAGAACAATGAAGAACCTTTAATCACATAGATGATATGATTATTATTCTACAGACACTGTTCCAGAGTCTTTAGGATTCTTGTCTCAAAAGTGCATAATTCTGCTTGGAAATTTCACTGCAAAGAAAAGACAAGACTGTGGTTTGTAGAGTCTTTTCCACCTTTTGCTGATCGCACGTCTCTTGCCAAGAAATCCCACTACAGGCCAGGTGTCAGAGTAGCTACTGAACGGTGGGGAAAGTTATCGCCTTCTCTGATGCCATAAACGCAGGCTGTTATCAGGGGAGGTGGAGAAGCATGTTGCCTGCCTTTCCTCCATCGACACTCATGATGTCTATTATGTGTTGTCCAGGGAAGGCTGTACAGTCTGTTTCCTTCTCCCTCTGCATGGAGCACGCTGGAGCTGTGTAGGAATATGGCTTCAGTGCTCTGGCGGTGCTGGACTTTTCTCCATAAGAAGGCTGAGTGCTAGAGCTGGTGCTCAAAAGCTAACTCCCACATGCACAAAATGATTAGGCCCTTGAACTGCATTGCCCTTCACGTTATTTGTCTTGTTACTCCTCTGTGCCGGAAAGCACCCTTACTGCTCACAAGAGGAACCAGTCAATTTGCAGCAAATTAGCTAAGGAAGATACTTAACAAGGTTCTTGGGGCAACTGTCACTCCCTACCCCAGGTCACCTCCCATGTTCACATCCTCCTCTTTTGTGGCCTCAGCTGAGGGTAGGCAGCAGGATTTTTGTGAAATACTCATGAAAGGAATAGCATTTCCACATATTTCACTAGTATGACATTCAGGTGGAAAGGAAAAATAACTTACTTTCCTGCCCCATATACTGTTCAAGCAGATTAAAGGCAGCTGTCTTGTCAAAAGGGATAACGGCATAAATCACACAGGTATTGTTACTAAGGAAGACTTAATACCGAAGGGGTTCTTGTTATCTATCCAGCATGACATGAACTGAAGGGAAGGGATGAGACATGCACTTTCTATTAAGTACAGCAGTTACAGATCTCTGAAGTTTTTAACTGATGTTAGCATTAAGGAAATTAAATTTAATGTTGCTGTGGGAGAGGACAGATATAACTGAAGTATTTGTAAAGTGTGCACAGGGTTGAAAAAGGTGGATGCAGATGATCAAAGGGAATCCTTCGTCCTTCACAGGGAATGGAAAGAAGAAATGCAGCTGAGGAGAAACCTTTTCCTGTTACATTAAAAAGAATGGAAGAGACATTTCTATACACAATTTTCTGTACACAAATCACAGAACTCATTATGTGTTTTCAAATATATTCATATATTTTTAAATGAACAGAACCAGTGGTATCTGAGAAACCATCACAGAAAATTAAAGAAAAAGCAAAGAATCTGCATCCCAGCAACTCCAGACTTATAAGTATTTTAAGAGCTTATTTGAATGATTTGAATGTCTTACTTCTCTCACCTGCTGAATATCTGATGGCAAAAAATTTAGCAGACTGCATTTTATTGAGCTCATCGTGGAAGTGTGCAATTCATCTACATGTTCAGCTTTCCTTTCCTGAGGAGTAAAATGGTACCTAAACATGAATGATCGGTATCCGCTATTGTATTAGAGGAGTATGCCTGCTTTAAAATCCATACATTTTTTGTTTTTATTTGGCTGTGAAGTGGTAGCTCTTGCTGTAACCCTCCAGATTTTGTGATCGGAATGAAAGCAAACTTGTTTGTTCAGAAAGGAATCCCATCTATCTGAATTTATCAACATTTCTGCTTCTTCCAGCGTGCACTAAAAATTGCAAAGTACCTCTAATGGCCTGAATACATGAAATTATTAATTTGTTAAAACCATCCATGTGCGGCAATATGATGTTGACAACCTGCAAAGGAGGAGGTATTTGGACTGCAGCTGTCTTCTTCTGTCTTGAAGCCAGTAATAGCAGCAAACTTTATTGTTCTTGCAGAGAAATAAGACCAAGATGCCTTACTCTGGTACTTTCAATTTTTCCTTCCCAGTCTCTAAATCTCTCTCCCACATCTTGTCAGCTTCACATCTCTAGGATCTTCATTCTGGCAGTTGTATTTATATTCTGTTTTCCTCTCCATGTACTCTTTTCACAAAGGAGTCTAATCACTTCCTTACACTGATGAGTCCCCAAAAGTCTTAATTTCTTACGGACTTCTACTTACCTTTGTCCTTTTTCCAAGTTTTCTCTGCTGACCTTATGACTTTTGACTTTCAGAGCACAGTTTCCTCCATGCGATTGTTTTACTTGAACATTTAATTGCTTCTCATCCCTGCAGACGCTACTTCCCTGACATTTTATAACAGACTTAATCAGGACATTTCTACTCAGTTTTCTGGCGATAATCAGCTGGAGCCCAAGGTGTCTGTAGGAGGATCCCCACTTTGTGACTTTCTATAGACAAACTTTGAAAAAGTTTTGAAGGTATTAGAAGCATCTTTTGATAGCGTTTTGAAAAGATTTCTGTTTGCCAGCTGAAAACTACTTGAAAATTAAGTTGTCAGTTTATAGTAATTTTAAGGTGGGATGAAATGAAATACTTGAAATTATCAAAATATTTGCTAGCTGATTAAAAGGATTTTGTTTTTCAAAACTGCCTGTGCTCATAGGAGGGGAGGTTAATTTCTATCTCCAATCTGAAGCATATTTTTGTACTTTAAAAAAAGTATTCTAATATGGAGGTGAATTTATGACTTATGGGGAACACAAAAAGGGGCTTTTGCAGTGTATGTAAACGTTTGAGGGACTAACACACTGGTGCTGGCTCACACCTCGGATGCAGCCACATTTCTACAACTACTGCCTGCTCCATCACAACAGTGGAAATAAACACAGGGGGTGAATCCAGGCCTTGATCCCCTGGGGAGCAGCGTGGATCATGTAGCTTGGAAGACCTTGTTGGCCACATCACACTGGGGCAAAAGTTACCAAAGTGTGCAGCATTGCAGCTTTGTATGTTGTTTTTTTAAATGTAAGCCAAACTCTTTATTCTGTTTAATCCAGCGAAACAAACATACAGATGCTTTCCTTTTGTATCTGCCACTTGCATGTGGCACCATGTGTCTGCAACTCGTATCAGACTGACCTATCCCAGTGGCTTTATTCCACTAGTAGTGGGTCACTCAGCATTTAGAATAAATCAAGCTCTCTAATAAGCTTTCTCCGAGAGCTCTAATATTCCAGCCTGGCTGACGCAGTCTGTGTAGCTTCTTGGGCAAGATATTAGCTTTTACTTTCATTCTAGTGAAACGATTTTGCTCCTTCTCTGTTGCATGGCCAGGGTTCACTGGCTTTAGGTGGCTATTGATGAATAACCCCTGAAACTGGGCTCTCCAACTGATCAAATAAGCCAGGGACTGGAGAGACATATTAGAAATAAATTATCAGAGGCATGAAGTATTCCTAAAAGTCCCTGGTAAAACAACTGTGCACAGCTTTATCCAGTGTCTGCTTTTACGTAGTCAGAGAGGAGTGGAAGAATCAGGACCCTTCTCAGTATCTGTTCTCAAAAGCTTTCCTAACCTTTCATCAACAAAACCTTAAATGCAGATTATTACTCTGGTGTTTTGCTTACTTTTTCCTTCACTCTGCCTTGGTCAAGCAATTTGATGAACTTTGGATCCTGCAGGTTTGCTTGTTTTTATTTAGTATGAGAAATGACATAAACGCCACTGCCTTTGGTGGTGTCTTGTTTATTTAGTGGCCTCAGGAGAAATCCACTGGAGGGTAATGGGGTCTTTGTTCCCGGTCCTTATTCTAACATCAGTGTTCAGGCCTAAGAGAGTTATAAACAAGGCATCTATAGACCTCTCCTGGAGTCTGAACCAAGTGGTGTTTCCATTCCTGCTTTCCAATGTTCATTTTTGCTTGTATTTCTGTTGTTTCTTGCTCTCAAAGGCAAAGGTTGCCACAGCTGTGGTCTATGCTGGGGAGGGCTTTGCAGAGGATTTTGCATTATGCCATCACATAAGATGCTAACAGAGAGGCAGAGAAGGTAGTATGGCCTCAATATTGCTTTTGCACCTCTCCTTAAAAGTCTGGCCTGAACATAAATCTTCTGTTGAGGTGGTCTCTTCTGAATGCCTATTTCAGCTACAAGGTGTGATTATATAAAGATGGCATGTGCAATCAAAAAGTTCACAAAGTCATCTTAGGGGCCCTTGAAATTCATTACGGTAAGTGAAAAACATGGTAATAGAATTTTTAGGCATTGAAAATAGCTGGTTAATAAGCTCTTGGTAATTTGGTGGCAATCGTCACCCATTTTGAATTAGAAACAAAAGGCCCCAAAGATCCTTCTTAGTCTAAAGACAAAAAAGAAAGTTTGAGGAAAAATGCTTTCCGTACTTGTAGGGACTATAAATACTGCTGTATACTAGAATGCTTCCAGCCACCAATGATGGATAGCACTTGTTTCTAAACAAGAGGGATAGTGACATACTAGATTTAGAAACAATGTCATTTTGATTACTGTCCTCCTTTTCTTCTCTACTTGAATTATAATTTTAGTGGGTACTATATCAAGGCGTGCTGCAGCTAGGAAGGGCCAACTTACAGCCACGTGTTCCAACAACGTGAAAGGGTAGCATTAAACAAGAAGCACTTTTTTTCTGCATCCCTTGCAGGTTGTTCTCATACAGCCTGGCTAGATTTGCTGTAGCTCCACTCTTATACACTCTGCTACATCCACCCTATAGTCCCTGGGTATATGTACCTGTGGGGTATAGAGGGCCCTTAAATAAGAGTTGTTACGTTGAGACATATCAAGATATTGAGCTGTTGTGGAAAGCTGTTCAGGAAATGTGATGGAGGGAGGTTGTAACAACCAGGGTACATTTGGGTGTTGTGAAGCTATTCCAAAAGAATCTCTGGGTAGCATCTGTTGTTTAATCAAGTTTTGGCTTACACGCCCCTTTTGGCACACAGCTTTCTTTTTGTACTGTTATGCTAGAGAAGATTGACACCTTTTCTAAAGATGCTTGGCAGACATGCTTTTTCTTGCTGATTTGAAGGACAGCTTCAGTCTTATGTGTGGTTAGAAAGGATTTGTCCTGTGGTTTGTTTCTATTAAGCTTTTATTCTACTAGTAGTATTCAGATTTCCTAGTGCTTCTGAGATACTTGCCACCTGATTGTGACACAGTTTGTTTGCTCTGGTAGTGCCTTGTATATGCCCTCCTGATGAGTTCTCAGTAAACCATAATTAAGGAAGCAGGATAGAAATGTGACTTATTAGTCAACACATCAAGTGATGTAGGAAAATAATCATTTGGTGCAAAAAAAATAAATGTGTGGTGGAACTGGTCTTACAGTTGGACGAAGTTTTCCATGGGCTAAGAACCACTGACATTTCTAATGCCAGAGATTCAGCACAAAAGCACAAGTCACATCTGCCTGCCTAGCCGGGGCAACAAACAGTTGCTCAGGTTGAGGCTCAATTCAGTTCAATTTGTTGTTAATAAAAGATGAAGGCTATGTAGTCACATACCTGCATTTATTTCTGAATCTGCAGCTTTTTAGCTAATATCAAATTGGAGTCATTATATGTACATTCCAGCACAAGCCAGTCAAAGGAACATGACCAGACAGTGCAACTATCAAGTGGGAGTTCTTGTTTTCTTGATGGAAGTTTGAAATTACAGAGAAGCTGGGAGCACTGTTTTAAAAGCTATATGCAAAACTGACAGGGTGAATTTAGTTGATGTAATCCAGATGTTTGCATTTAAAGTGAGGAAAAAGAGACATCAATGAAAATTTATAAGAGTAGTGAGGACATGCATAATGAGACACTGGAGGGAAGAATATAAACCAGAAGTGTCAGGGAGGATTAGTGCTATGAGTGTTTTGCTCTATTAGTACGTGTATTGGTGCAGCCAGCCATGTTTGAATTTCAATTTGACATAATTTGGAAATGCATTGTATTGTAGCACTTTGTTAGACTGTGTACTGGGGATTTCAAGAGAATTTGATGGAATCAGGCACTCTAGTGCTATTGAAATCCATTGAGCCAGGCACAGCACTTCATAAATTGTGGTGACTGCAGATCTTTTCCATAGGTCTTTATCAAGTACTATCCTAGTGACATTAGCATGGGTCATAACCACTCCAACTGGGTCTTTACGTGATTTTCCTGAAGCCTCATCAGTTAAAAAGTATGTCTGGGAGAAGTATTGCCCATAATTTCCACCCCCTGTGAAACCAGTCATTGTAAACACCAGCATAGACTAGTAATGCAGTTTTGCCTGCGTGTCCACAAAGATTCACTATGTTGCCATGTCTCCCTGCACACAGACTGTATCGCCATTGCATCAATATCAAATTCACACTCAGACCTGGAATTCAGAGCTTGTCATCGACCCTGTCATCGCTTGAGATGGTACAGTTAACGTCTGGGTCCGTATTTCCGGTAGGACCAAGCACAGTCCAGGTGTTTTCAAGTCCTCCACAACAGCTGCCAATCCTATTTCATGCTTTTATTTTATGAAAAATATCATCACTTACCAGACCTTAGTGTTTATTTTCAGGTATTTTTCAGCTTTCCTGCCTGATACACTCAGGCTTGACTAGACTTAAATACCAAGGAATCCTAATATTATCTCTCAGTGAAGCTTCCTTTTGCTTTATATCCACATAAAGCATGACGATGGCCAGTGCCAGAGCAGGGAAAACATTTGGTATTCTGTGTTGTAAAGTCACTCACACAGACTGGTCCTGCTTTTTGGCTTCCAAATTTATTGAGGGACATGTTCCAATGGATGTGTGTGGAATTATATATCTTTTCTAGCAAGTGGGTGGATAGTACAAAGCAGCTTAAATGAATGCACCAGAACCAGTGTTCTAATTCCTGATTGCATGATATAGTCTAGTTATTTGTGTGCTGTATTTGTGTGCTTTTGCTTTATTTCGCTCTTTATGCTTTTTTTATTCTTAGTTGCCTGCTTGACCAGTAAGAAAAAGGAGGTTTCTCCCACCCAGAACATGTTAATAGCCTGCCTTTTGGTTAAAAACTACAGCGTTGCCATAGCCAATGGGAGATGTGAATTTGGGAGGGGGAGCCAAGAAAATTTGAGAATACAAAAAATGATTAAGGTTTAAACCAGAGAAAGAAAAAAATCTGAAGAAACAAATGGTGGTAAGCTTATGATGCTGAAATTTATCTGGTATCCTTAAGATACCTCTAAGAGCTGGAGTTTTTAAACAAAACATAGCATTTAACAACCAGTTCACATTTTAAAGCAAATATTTTCTAGGAGATAGTTGTGAAAAATGAAAGTGAGAAAAGTCCCCAAGTGGGCCTCCACTCACCCTGGCATCATAGGGAGCTCTTCATGATCGCTGGATTAGGAATTGGCTGGATGGCAACGTGCAAAGAGTTGTGGTCAGTGGCTCAATGTCCAGCTGGAGAACAGTAACGAGTGGTGTCCCTCAGGGATAGGTGTTGGGACCGGTCTTGTTTAACATCTTTGTCGCTGACAGTGGGATTGAGTGCACCCTCAGCAACTTTGCCGATGACACCAAGCTGCGTGGTTCGATTGATACGCTGGAGGGAAGGAATGCCATCCAGAGGGACCTTGACACGTTTGTAAGGTGGGCTGATGAAGTTTAACCATGCCAAGTGCAAGGTCCTACACCTGGGTCGGCGCAATCCCAGACACAGCTACAGACTGGGCAAAGAAAAGATTCGGAACAGCCCTGCAGAGAAGGACCTGGGGGTGCTGGTCGATGAGAAAATGAACATGAGCCAGCTTCAGTGTGCGCTCGCAGCCCAGAAAGCCAACCGTATCCTGGGCTGCACCAAAAGGAGCGTGACCAGCAGGTTGAAGGAGGTGATCCTGCCCCTCTACTCTGCTCTTGTGAGACCTCACCTGGAGTATTGTGTGCAGTTCTGGTGTCCTCAACATAAAAAGGACATGGAACTGCTGGAACAAGTCCAGAGGAGGGCCACGAGGATGATCAGGGGACTGGAGCACCTGCCGTAAGAAGACAGGCTGAGGAAGTTGGGGCTGTTCAGCCTGGAGAAGAGAAGGCTGCGTGGGGACCTCATAGCAGCCTTCCAGTACCTGAAGGGGGCCTACAAGGATGCTGGGGAGGGACTTTTCATCAGGGACTGTAGTGACAGGACAAGGGGTAATGAGTTAAAACTTAAACAGGGGAAGTTTAGATTGAATATAAGGAAGAAGTTCTTTCCTGTTAGGGTGGTGAGGCACTGGAATGGGTTGCCCAAGGAAGTTGTGAATGCTCCATCCCTGGCAGTGTTCAAGGCTGGGTTGGACAGAGCCTTGGGTGACATGATTTAGTGTGAGGTGTCCCTGCCTATGGCAGGGGTTTGGAACTGGATGTTCTTAAGGTCCTTTCCAACCCTAGCTATTCTATGATTCTATGATCCTGGATGCTGGGCTCTTCTGAAGGTTTACCCAAGGCTTGAACCAGATCCTGGTTTGAACTGAAGCAATTTGTGAGTTTCTTTGCTTCTGCCTTCTCCCTCAGCTTCTTACAAACCTTCTAGAAGAGAGAAAAATACCTTCAGCTCAGTGCAATCTACTTCCTTGCAAAGACTTTGACTAAAGTTGCTGGGAGGACTGTCACTTTTTTGGATACCAGCTGAAGACTTTGCCTATACCTTCATTTTACTTCAGAAATAGAATGATCCTGTGTCAGAGATACATAATTTTCTTCTGATAATTATAGGAAAATAATTCTCTCTCTTCTTTATCTCTGGGAAGTGTAACATAACAGAGATTATTGACACGTTTGATAGGAAATTGCAGAACATGCTTGCAACAGTGCTCCTATTACAGTATTTTGTAGTTAAATCAGTTGTTCATGTACCTCTGAGTTCCCTGTTTGACTTCCCATCATTAATTCCACTATGAAAGCTAGTTTGACGCTGAACATAAGCAACTGCTGATCTTCATATTCTGGAGAGATTCCCACCAGTATAAATAGTGTGGCAGGAACTGACCCTGGGTTAGTAAGGACGCTTGGGTTTGTGTGCACATTTGTTTTAGGTAATGAAAATATGGTTTGAGAGCAGTAATAGCAACTGCCTTAGATAAAAGCATATGAGTGATTGCCTGGAGAAGCATTGAGCCACTCACCTGTAAAGGGCAGCGTTTAAAGCATAATTTTCTCACCCACATTTGCCCATTTAGCCCAAAGCATCAGGGAAATTTAGTCCGCAAGAACTAGAGCCATGATTTAACATTTTCTTTTTTCTGAGCCAGTGTGAAGATGATTGAGCTCAAGGAACTTTTTTACATCTGTTGTCTCAGTTTTAATGAAAAACTGCAACTTCTAGACCTACTTTAGTTCTACCTAGCAATTATCAGGTTGTTTATTCTTTTAACACATGACACCTCTAAGTACATCAAAGAAAGGTGCAGTTACACTGCGGTTCGGTCGGATCTTTTCATCATTCTTTGGGGAGTCAACAGATTTCTGGAGAAAAAAGATTGCCCAGGAACTCTTGTGAACCACTCAATATTGCAATGAGATGTTACTAATTTTATGTCAGTGTGGCAAAGCCTGGTCATGGCTAGAAAGCAGTTCAAAAAAAGGGTTGGTAATTATAGACAGAGAATGCTACAGTGCTAAAGATACCTCAAAGAAGGCATTTGCCTTTCTGCTTTGCATGCCCAATCTGCCTGTTTCTAAAATGAAATCCATCTGGCGTTCCTACAGTTTTTAACACTATTTCCATCCCCAGTGAGAAAGCATGGGGAATCCAGAAGCCCCGTTATAAATGACAAGCAACAGTGCTTCCAGAATTTGTCTATGTTCACATCCCGGTTTTTTTCCTGTTTGAGGGCACAAAAGGTTTGGTTGAGTGATTGGACACACAAGATTTCACAGCCCAGCTAGGAGGAGGTGAGACTCACCGTTCTTGCTATGCAGATTTTCTGTGGTTTTAAGTGCATGAGAGGGCAGGGTTTGAAACTTTTATACTCCTGTGTCTGCATGTAAAGAGCACAGCAACGTCTGAAACTCTGTTTAAACAGGGTTAGTGGAAATTGCACAAGTTTATTTGAAGATTTACTGTGCAATCGTTCTTTTAAATGGAGGGCAAATAAATAATTGGTTGCCTTCCTCACAAAAATCTTTTCAGTGCTATCAAAATGCTCCATTACAGTAGTCTTAGTCTGTTTACATATTATATGAACTAAATGAAGGAAACACAATTTCAGAGGTCATAAATCTGTAAATAATTCCCAGTTTGTGCATAATGCTGTATTCTGTCTGGCATCATTGGTACTTATATAAGGTGGATGCTTCTGATAATGACTTTTACTGTCTGATGAGTAGGTGAAGGCCTAATGTATCACACTTCGTGCAGCATCACTGTTAAACATGTGAATTAAGAGTATACTGTTTTATTGGTTAACACTACCAGTATTTTGCATTCAAACACAGTGACAGTTTATACCACTCCCTGTGTATCTTTTTTGTAAGTGTACAGATGGTCATGCTGGATTAGATTTGTGATGGTGTCTGGATCTATTTTTGACAGAAGGCAAAAGCAGGTAAATGGGAATCAGCATAGAGGAAGATATATTACGAAAGCTACCAAAGGACTGAGTGTGCCCTCAGTGAGTTTGCCAATAACACCAACCTGCATGGTTTGGTTGTTACGCTGGAGGGAAGGGATGCCATCCAGAGGGACCTTGACACGTTTGTAAGGTGGGCTGATGCCAACCTTATGAAGTTCAACCATGACAAGTGCAAGGTCCTGCACCTGGGTCAGAGCGATCCCAGGCACAGCTACAGGTTGGGCAGAGAAGAGATTCAGAGCAGCCCTGCAGAGAAGGACTTGGGGGTGCTGGTCGATGAGAAAATGAACATGAGCCAGCTTCAGTGTGTGCTCACACATACGGTGTGCTCAACCGTATCCTGGGCTGCATCCAAAGGAGCGTGACCAGCAGGTCGAAGGAGGTGATCCTGCCCCTCTACTCTGCTCTTGTGAGACCTCACCTGGAGTATTGTGTGCAGTTCTGGTGTCCTCAACATAAAAAGGACATGGAACCGCTGGAACAAGTCCAGAGGAGGGCCACGAGGATGATCAGGGGACTGGAGCACCTCCCGTATGAAGACAGGCTGAGGAAGTTGGGGCTGTTCAGCCTGGAGAAGAGAAGGCTGCATGGAGACCTCATAGCAGCCTTCCAGTACCTGAAGGGGGCCTACAAGGATGCTGGGGAGGGACTCTTCACTAGGGGCTGTAGTGACAGGACAAGGGGTAACGGGTTAAAACTTAAACAGGTGAAGTTTAGATTGGATATAAGGAGGAAGTTCTTTCCTGTAAGGGTGGTGAGACACTGGAATGGGTTGCCCAAGGAAGTTGTGAATGCTCCATCCCTGGCAGTGTTCAAGGCCAGGTTGGATGAAGCCTTGGGTGACGTGGTTTAGTGTGAGGTGTCCCTGCCCATGGCAGGGAGTTGGAACTAGATGATCTTGAGGTCCTTTCCAACCATTCTATGATTCTTTGATTCTTTGGCCACTGTGTTTGAAGCACACAGTATTTTTTAAAGCAGTGTATAAGCATATGCAACATGTTTGCTAATGGTTCCAGTGTGTTTTGATGGCTAATTCTTTCTCAGCATTGTTGAGCCTTAGGTGGATGGCTGAGAAAGGAAAAAAAAAAAAAAAAGATAATTGCAAAATAAATTTATGCTCAAGGCTTTTTTGAGCATTTTGTGAAGAGGAATGTTCCCTTTGCTTTGTACCTGCAGTATGCGCTTGAATGCAAATTTGTGCTTGAGTCCTTTCTCCTTCCAAACATGTGTTGATCTCTCCTTTAGCAGCTGTTTTCTATAACTCTAGGCTTCCTCCTGGGTCAGACAGAATGAGCTCACAGGTCATTTTGTATGCTACTTACTTAAGAAGGGAAGGAAAAAAAGCAATTTCTAAGTGGCAACAAGGTTTTGAACATCGTATACACTCCAAGAGCCTGGCATGCTGGGACAGCATAGTAGGACAAAACCAATGATGTTTGTTTTTTTATTATTCACCAGTATTTCCATCCTGGTCTTGAGGAACTAGTTCTATCCAAACAGGTTTCTGGAGTTCTATTTTAGTTTTCAGCCAGCAGCCATTTTTCTGATGAAAAAACTGTTCTAGAAACTGCTAAACCAGCCTCTACTTTTGATCCTGGTGAGATCTTGGGTTCTTTGGATCTGAGTAAATACATGGCTGCATGTTATGATTGAATACTCTTCAGCTCTTGTATTGTCTGAAAACAAACGGGAACTGCTGTTATTCAGTTTGCTGTTATTTGTATTCTCCCTTACTGAAACAGAACAAACAGTTTGCATAAATTTGTGTAATGTTTATCACTCTGTTGTTATCTGAAGTCAAATCGGGCCATCTTCAAATGCCAGTTGCCTTGAAATGCCTTTCAAAGTAGGCACAGAATTTGACTCTTTTAGGTGCTTCAGATGGAGATTTCAAGGATGGACTGAATGCCTTTGCTAATTGCTAAGACACTTGATTTTTATGTTGGCTCCTGGGTCTCAGGTGTATGCTACATGCCCTTGTACTACAAGCCCCTGAAAACTTCTTGTTCTTTAATTTCTGAGTGCCCAAAGCAGAGAAGGTAGAACAATAACTGACATTAGTCCTTGTAGGATACATGAAAGAGTAATCACAGAGCACTCAGGACTGGAGGAAAAGAAGATGCAGATCAAAGCCAAGTGCTCAGATTCGCAGTATTTGGGCATGTAAGACTAAACCCACTGAGGGACCAGGGTAAATTATTGCCATGCTAGCCACTGGGGCCACAGGTCATATGCCACTGAGATCCTCATAGCCCTTGCTCAGGTCTTGCTGCCTGGCGCAAGAGATGCTGACGTTTCTGCCAGCCAGCACTCAACCCTTAATCCAGGTGCCACCGAGTGTCTGGGGGCCTGACTTGCAACAGGTTGATGTCTGTGAATCTGTTTTCAGTATGGGCCTCACACATATTACAGCTGAGGACAGGATGTGCTTACCACAGTGCCAGCAGCCTCCAGGCTTGAATAGTTTCCTTGAAGCCATGAGATTTCTTTTTACCTCTGCGTTGGGCTCTATGCATAACTCATTCTAGCCGTGTATCATAGGTTTTAGGAAAATCCTGTGTAAGGTCAAATCTGGTTTAAGAGACCCAGGCAGTCCAGCTCTTGTGAAAACACCCTAACGCGAGAACCCTGCTGCAGTTTAGCTCCTGGCAACAGAGAGGAGGGAGGTGACTGCGTGAACTGCACGAGCTCAGAGTACAAATGGCTCCCATTCGATATCTTAGCAGGTTTAAACTTCTCTGCAGACATACATTTTTTTTAGTTCTTCCTTACCTTGCCCAGCTTAATCCCACCAGTTACTTCTACCCTCTCAGCCTTTATTCCTGCCATTCCCTATGGCTGCGATACTCTACCTGCTGTGGACCTACATTTTCTAATTCAGGCACCTATGTTGCATGTATATATGAGATGTCCCCACAAACTGAACAAGCCAAAACCTCTAATGATGTAAATTGTCACAGCACCAGTATCAGCAGAAGTACTACAAGTCTGTGTGATGGGAGGCTTTAAGTCTAGAAGTCCTGGGCTTTAGTGTTTCTGCATCAGGAGCAGAGAATTTAGCAGCCTTTGAGCTATCCTTGCACATGTAATTCATTAACCCATAACTACTTATTGAGTGTTGTTTCTACAATGTGCCTTAAAGCTAATGTTTCTGTTCTATTGTGTATTCTAGTTACACTCATCATTAAAGACAACTTTGCCTTGCTGAGTACACAATTTTTTTTCCATCCTCTGCCATTTTAGGTTTGTCACTTCAAAGATCTCTTTGAACATGGATTTGTGTTAGCAAATGGCACAGAACCTCTCTGCATACAACTCAGCAAGAATAAAGCATATTAACAAGTAGACAGGTTTGTTCCCAGCAGGAGGTTTGTTTGCTGGTTCTTCTTGCAGTGGTATAGAAAGGTCTCCCTCCTTTACCAGGGATGGTACTGTTGTTTCCTTCTCCAATTCATGTTTCTGTCAAGGAAGAGTTCTTACAGATGGCATCCGGTCTGACACAACCATGTTAAAACAACCAAATAATCTGGAAGAGCAAATCCTTCAGTGTCTACAGGTGCGCGCAGTCACAGAGGTGTTGTTTTACTGAGTATACTCAAAATGCTTTTTCTTTCTGTTTAAATATTATTTTCTTTTAAATACGCTTGTGCCCTGGGTAGGTTTAATGAGGTGCTGGCTGAAAAGTTTAATGGTTAAGTTAGTTTAATTTTAGAATTTGCAAAGTCCTGTTGCTGAGTTGTCATTTTCTTCTTTCTCAAGTAAGCTGTTGTAGTTGCTGAGTTCTTGGCTGAAATATGATTACTGGCACATCAAACCAGCAACAGTAGCCTTACTTTTGCCTTTTTCAGCTTTATGAGGACTTGTTTGTTAGACACATACACCTTTGGGAAGGCAGAATAACTGTTCTGTATCTTGACTGCCTTTCTTCTTACCTTAAGATGCAGTGGAGGGATAATCTGCAAAGGAACTGGTAGAAATGTTCTGTGGTAGTTATTGTCAGGCAGTCTCACTGCAGGAGGCCAAGAGGAAAGAGAACAGAAAGATTCTTTTCAGGAGTCATAGGTAGAAGGTCTCTTACCAATGAGATGGATGGGGATGTCGGTGTTAAAGCGATGTTGAAAAAGGAAGAACTTGTTGGCCTGTATGAAACAAACATGATGTTCCCATCAGCCAGCATGCTAATTTAGAGTATCAGTGGCACCACTGCAGTCATAATAATGTTATGGGCAAAAAGGAAACACATCCTACATGTAAAGCCAATGTTTTACTCCTAGTATAATTGAAACCTTCAGAGTCTCATCCACAAATGTTTATAATCCACATTTAATTACCACCAAAAAAAGAAAAAAAAAGTAAGGAAAATAATAAAGAAAATGGATACTGCCATGCAGAGCAATCCTTGGTAATAACAATGCTGTTAAAATTGTGATACACTTTCCAGCAGCTCCCTCTTTCCCCGGTGTAATGCTCACCCTTTCACAACCCTGCTGGGTCCCAAGGTCGATGGCTTCAGCCTGGTGCATATGCAGGGAAAGGTGAGGTATCAGTATCATGAGACTGTTGCTGAGAGGACAGTGATAGCAAGTTAATGGTTTCATTTTCTTTATTCTGCACTAGGGGTAATATTTATGTTGCTAACATGCTTTTACACCTTGGTCTTCCTTTGTCTGCAGCTCTATGTTACATCTGACCTTACTACGTATGGTACCTTTTATGTATACTGGATATTATTTGTTTGTTTTCTATGCTTGTTGGGGTTTTGTCTACCTTCAGGTTTGCACTTCTCTAACTGACAACTGGTGAGTCATTTATAGCTTTAAGGCCAAGCTGTGTCCCATCTTTTATCATCAAATGCCCATATTCCTTTACAAGTCATCCTGTAGTCCCTACAGAGGAGATAGCCAGCTTCTGCTGTCAAGCCTGACCTGTAGTTTGCTTAACTATAACATGTTAGAGTCATAAATGGCTCATCCTACACAGAACAAGTACTTGTTACTACTGTCTATATAGAAGTGTCGTGGTTTAACTCCAGCTAGCAATAAGCCCCATACAGTTACTTGCTTACTTTCCCTGGGTGAGATGGGGAGAGAATCAGAAGGGTAAAAGTGAGAAAACTCATGGGTTGAGATAAAGACAATTTATTAAGTAAGGCAAAAGCCGTGCATGCAAGCAAAGCAAAACAAGGAATTAATTCACCACTTCCCATGGTCAGGAGGTGTTCAGCTGCCTCCAGACAAGCGAGGCTCCATCACATATAACTGTTAATTGGGAAGAGAAACACCATCACTCCAAATGTCGTTCCCCGACACCCCCACCCCCCGTCCCCCCGTCAGCTTTGTATGCTGAGCGTGACATCATGCAGTATGGGATATCCCTTGGGTCAGTTGGGGTCAGCTGTCCAAACACCCAGTTGACTGTGTGTTCTTGTTCCTGAAGGATCCAAGCGAAACTGTATTCTGAATATTGCTTAACTTCTTGAGAAATTTGCTATCTATGATATACTGTCTTGGTTAATCACAATACTACTCATATATCTGCTTCTTGTTGTCTCATATGTTCTTTTTGTGGAGCCTCATCCACAGCAATCAAGGGTTTGATTAAATTTATGTTTCTCTGTATGGAGAGAAAATGCAGGACCTGACCTGTCTTCTAAGCTGAATTGGCCCTACGTACACAAAATGACATTATCATGGTATGTTCACATCCTAAGAAATTGATGCTTCCTGTATCAGTTACTGATTGAAAACATCTTTGTATACTGACACAGGAAAAACAAACACCAGAGCTCGAATCCGGATCCTGGGAGGGAATGCTGTTCTCCAAATCCTTATTAGACTTCTGTAAGTGAAACACACACAGTTACTGTGAAGCTTTAAAGCAGAGCCCTACTGAATTTTGTATCATATGGTACAAACTACTCTGGAGGTACAAAGCAGGTTTTGAGGTGTCAAGAAGCCTGATTTTGTCATGTATAGGCATTCACAAGGGGAAATTGTTTTTCATATGTCTCCCCAGAAATCTTTATATTTTCTACACTAACCAGTTCTTTGTAATAATAGAGATGACATCGAAAAAATTAAAAAAAAACCCCAAAAGCCAAACCCCAAGAAAAAAGACATTTTATGACTTTACTACACTCGGAGTGGTGAAAAAGGCCATTTTACTCCGTGAATTAAAGTTGTATCAGTGGAAATTGGCCTCTCATGTCTACAAAGCTATTCCAATTAATTTCTTTAATTTTCCATCAGGCTGTGATAACATTGTTGTTTCCATTAGTTTCAAGAAACTATTCTTCCATGTCTGCTGCTCTGCTCTGCTGCTCTGCTCCCCAGAAGGCAAGGATATATCTATTATGTTGCCCATTTCTTTGTTCTTACTTCACTGTGTTCTATTACTTAGCTGATTGACTTAGTGATCTTTCCAGTAACATGGTTAGTATTATGGAAGGAAGAGGGGAAATATGAGGGATTAAGCTGTAGAGAAAGATATTTTGGACTAAATTGTAGTCATTCAGGGTCTGGTCTGAGACTCAGTTCTACTTCAGCACAGTGTATCATAGTTGTGGGCTGGCTGAAGTCATGACTGGGGTTATATGAATGTCTTGCATGAAATAGACAATGAGAAGCTGCTATATTGCTATTTTTCCACTGTTCCAGTGAGTGAAAAATGTTTTGCCATTAGTATTCCCTTTGTTTAGCATTTATTCCATTCATTTAGCAGGGACAGACAGAGACAGAAGACACAATATAAATGAGGAAATAATCATAATGACTCAGTGCATGTACGATAGTAAGAAATTTCAGTAAGAGCACAAAGGCACGGACTGTTGAAGGAGCAGATGCAGACAGGACAATGGTTCACATACAAATTGATGACTTGTTGGTGGCTCAGAAACCAGAGGTGTTGTTTGAGTGACAAAGTCAAAACTCTTTTGGTTAATGAAACCCTTTCCATCAGAGAACTTGATTTAAGAACTTCAGTAGAGGTGGTTTACGTGCAGAACTGTGTTTCCTTTTAATATTGATATTGGGACAAATAGACCGGATTTGCTCAGTGATTGGTGGAAATTTGAAAAGGCATTTGGGAATTGAGGCTTGTTTCCTGCCATTTAAACCTCTAGCTTGTGGTCGAGCAGTGGAGTTCTGATTTGAAGTAAAGACGAATTTAAAAACATCCAGTAGAGAAATAGGCTGAAAGCATTTTAGAATTTTCTTAGGGAGATGTTGCCATCTCTGTTCTGCCAGGGTGAGGAGTTTGCCCATGCTGTGAGCGTGCAAGTACTGTGCTTTCCACACTTTAGACAAGAACAAGAGCAATTCAGCATTGCAGTTAGAGCTGTTTTGAGTCTGTTACCTTCTTTTAGTCACATTTTGATGCCACAGCTCCAAGAAAACCCCACCTTCTGCAGCAGTACAAGTTCTGGGTAACAGATTTTGCCAGTGAAAGCTGAATTTTCAACATGGGAGCCAGATATTGCCTTGATCTTCACAGTTTCCTGATGTCCTTTTTGTTCTCTGTCACCATCTTGCATTTTATTAAAAAAACCCCCAACCACCCACATTTCTCTTCACGTTGCTCTTCTTACTTGTTTTTCAGGCATCATGGGCTGACTTGTCAAAGGACATGGATGGTGGAAAAGGGAAAGAGAGCATCCCTCTCTCCCGAAATGCAGTGAGATAGGGCATAGATTCATTTGCACCACATAACAGGATGTAATGTAATCCCCTCAAAGGAAGAAAACTTGATTTCCAGTTAGCTCTGTCCCTGATTTGAACAGGGATTTGAAAAAACCTTTGCAGAGACAGAGCAAATCAAGTGTGCTTGGATGGGGCTTTCCCAGTAGTGTCCAAAGTTGTTTCATTATAAATGATGTGAATGGTCATTAGCAGAGGGTCAAGATCCTGCTGTTCCCAGGGAAGCGAGCTGACCAAAACACTATAACAGTATTCGCCCTCCATGAATCTGAAGGTGATAAATATTAGGAAGATGCTGTTTGCAGTAGTGGTGAGTCTGAAAACTGCAGCCTGGCACCTTGTGGCTTTACTTCTCTGGCTGTTTCCTCTGAATTTACCTACAGTTATACATAGGTTAGGAGCAATGTCTCAAGCAGAGCATAGAGGTAAGATTTCTGTTTTCTAACAAGGCTTATTAGTTTTGTTACTGCTGTGTTTGATATGCACATAGGTCCTATTTTTTATCATTTCAAGCTTTACCAAGAAGGAAATCCATTCATTATGAAAATAATGACGTGCAACACAGTATCTAAATTACTTTCATAATGCAACTCATCCAGACAAAATAAGAGTTTATACTGTATACCAGTTCTAATTCTCGTTTCCTATGCTTCTTATGTACACACATAAAACCATGCAGAAAAGCCCATAAACACATGTGCACATACTCTGAATGGATCTTGACACACTTTCGATTGTTTAACAGCTCAGGTGTGTAACTTTGTTGGCAGTTGGTTATAAAAGCAAGCGCATGGCACCGCACACCCATTTAAAGCCTCAGCCAAAATCTATTGTGGCCAAGAGGCTGGTTTGCATTGACTTCAAATGGAACTGATTAATCAGGCAATTAAAATTCTTCTATCAATTGCTACCATTTTTAACCTTCTACCTTTGAAGGGAATACAAGTCTCTGCTACATTGCTAGCAGTCTTGATGTACTTAGAATACTTCTGGAGAATGGTAACATCAGACATACAGCAATTAAAATACTTTTTCTGGTGGGTGAATATATTTGTCTTCATTAAATGTTCATTTCAAAGTGTAACCCAGAGGGAGTTTGTAAATTAACCCAGATATGAGCTTTTATAAAGCAAATGCAAACCTATTCTTTGAATAAAAATCACATTCCACTGAGCTTATTTTCACTGTCGGGGAGTGAAGATGCATTACTGAAAGGCCAAATGAAGTGCTAGTCACACCAGGCGGTTTGCCTTGGTAGTATCAAACAATGCTCAGCCTTACTCTCCCATGCTGTATGACTTTACTGACATCCTACTTGATTTTTAGCTTAACAAATCTGGTGATTTTTTTTTCTGTAAGAAAGTCAGCAGGGCTATGCACAATATGATGCTTTGACTATAGAAAATTTACCTGTAAGAATGTTTTTAATGCTGTACTCACTGTAAAACATTTGTTTCTGTGTTACATCAAAATGCCCCAGAGTAGTTTTGGGGTTTTCTTCTATGTTGTTTATATGTATTTTCTAAAGAGCTGTGCTCTATTCAAGGAGTTCAATACCGTATTTACTATGCTTTCATACCTAGCCATGTTTTCTCCTTGATCACAGCTGGGCTATTACATCCTTTGAAGCAAAATTCACTTCACGGCATTTCTGCCAGTGCCTTGCCTAAAGAGCTCATTTGCTGCACATCAAGTTTACACAAATTAGATATTTTTTAGGCTTAGTTGTACATGCAAAAAAGACCAACCCAAACCCCGCTGACAGAGGTTTTCAGTGTTTTGTGCTCGGAATTGTATGAGTAGGTGACTTGTGAGATTAAAATAATAACAGTTTGCAAAACCTTCACAGTTCGACGTCTGTGGAAGACAGACTTTCCAGATATACATTGTCTAAGGCTGGAGGTGGATAAATAAAGAAAACCTGGATTCTCAAGTGCTCCTTGTCCCCTCTGCTATTCCTAGGGGTGCCCCCATGCTTGTAGCTTGTTGTTTCTCTGTGCTCTTTTAATCAACTTACTGAATGCTTTCAAATTGCCTTTAGTGCAAATATGGAATGTGCTAATCTTTGGCTCCAAAAGAGCCTTGTGTCTTATGAGCCAAGACTACAAAGTTGGTGTTGTGTATTACACTATAAAGCAGGAGAAGCTGGTTCCTTTCCTGGAATATCATCCATCTCATGCAAATGGCTCTTTTGTGTCTGTTATAAATGAAAAATTATTATCACTCTTGTGCATTCAGGCAGGCACATTAAATAGCACTGAAATATTTTCATATCTTTAGTCCTGTCGTGCTAGAAAGCTGAAAAGAGGGAAGCACTGTTATTCCATTTGGGTTTTAATTAAGCATATTAAACACGTATTAATACTGTTGGATGAGTTTACCAAAAAACTGTCCAATGTCCTCATTTCACAAAGTGTGCAAAGGAGCGTGTCATGCTTACTCTTGGTGGGACACATTCATGGGCTGCTCGAAAGAAGCTGTTGGAGTTTCTCTGCAACTGCAAGACACCTGAAGCCCAGAGAAGCTGCACTTCTACAGCAGCTGATCCATGGGGAGCTGCAGCTGTGACTTGCAGAGCTACAAGGACGAGCTTCCTGAAGGTCCAGAGGGACAGGCTCAGCACTTACACTGGCTCCTGTCACACTTCCCAGTCCAGCCCTATGACTTATTTTCTCATTGTGGCAGAACTTCAGCAGGGAAAATACTGAATGTTTCTCACTGAGCTCACCTCAGAGCATTTTTGCTTGAATATCTCCTGGAAATGAAGTGAGGAGCCAGGCTGAGAAGGAACATCTCGCTTCTCAGGGCAGTGTTTTATTGCTGTATAAAAAGCATTCCTTCCTTCACCTCAGGAAATCAAGAAAAAAAAGGATACTCTTCACTGCAGTTTAAAGGGACACCAGTTAATGCATATGAAAGGGCCTGCAGGGTTGAGGTCCATGGTGAGTTTATGGCCGTATCCTAAAGTCAGGATTTAGAATAGGCTGCTAAGGAAAACAATCATAAAATCATAGAATGGTTTGGATTGGAAAGGACCTTAAGATCATCTAGTTCCAACCCCCCTGCTGTGGGCAAGTCTAACCTGGGTCAGGATGTGCAGCTGTAAGAAAAAACCCCAAGGTTTCACCATGGTTTGTGAATTAGTAGAGCAGTTTTCATACCAAGCAAATGAAATAACTATGTATAGTGCGTGTGTGGGTCTGGAGTCACGTCCAGTGTCTTCCCTGACGAGTCTTTGCAGCCCAGCTATGCAAGCGTAGCCATGCCTTCCCTCAACCCCCTGCAGCCAACATAAACCTCATTAACAGTTTCAGCCTTAGGTAATGAAAACTGTAAATCTGTAATACTCCCCTGCCCAGGAAGGAGCTGCACTGGCAGAACAAAATGAATCAGCTCACTGCACTGAGAAATAGTTTAATCCTCCTGCAGTGGGGAAGGTGGGGGGGGGATGAACAAATGTCTTCAGGGAGCAGGGCCCACTTGTAGCTCAGTGGTGAAAAAAATGCCTTTAAAAGGAATTTAATTTTCCAACTCTTGTAAGGGAAAAAAAAAAAACCCAACCTATTTAACACTCTTGGTTCAATACTGTTTCTTCTATTGGTAAGAAAGCCAAGCTGTAGCCTACACGGTTTCTCTACAGCTCCTTATTCTGTGCCTTCTGACAGTCAAAAGCAGTTGTGCTATTTCCAGGATATGCCACTGTCTCAGGCAGCAGAGGAGCTCATAACCAGCAATGTGAGTTATCAGTAGTAATGACATGGTGTTAGAATATCCAGTCCTCATTAACAAGAAAGATAAATATAGCCTCACACACACTAGAGGGTACAGGTAATGGCAGAAAATAACTTATGGAAAGTTTTTGCTCCATTTCAAAGCTGGAGAAGGTGGACTACTTGTAGATTTCATAATAGATCATTATGTAGATTACATAGATTTTTTACCTATCTATCTAAATAAACTTTATCTGTTGTGGTCTGTCATAACCCCTCTGACCTGCCCAGATGGCAGGGAAAAACAAAATTCACCGAATTCAGACCTGATCCACATTCACTTGCCTGTTAAGTGCACACTTCTGTGTACATGTACATCTATCTACTTGCATATTATGAAGAAAGCACTGTACAGATCTGAGGATATTTGTGACTAAGTTGACCATTATTCTGAACTCAATGAGGTTTCCTGATTTGATTCTCTTTACTAATGCTGTCTGTGGTGGGGAGCATGAAGGAACCTTAATGACTTGCAAAACTGATGAAATTAAGACTAAACAGGCTGAGGAAGTTGTGTAGCTCACTTTCAAATTCATGTTAAACTTTTCAGTAGCACAAAGGAAACCTACAGGATTCCAGATTTTGTTCTGACAAGGCAAATGTAAGTTTGAAAATGGAGATTCACTTTCTAAAGATTACTTTTAAATTGATTCATTGAATTATGCAACTTGTAGAAAAGGCATCTGCATGAGAGACAAGCAACAGAAATTTGCAAGGAGAATGGGCGTTTCATTTGATAGAGAGAACTCTCCATCAACGCACAGTGGGAAGAAGAAATTTCCACAAAAATCTCTGAAGCAAAATGTATTTAAACTGTGCTTAGGGTGAGTTATTTCTGGTGACTTACACATTATATTATACACCAAACTAAAAACTAAAGTGTTTATTAGTGATTGAAATATCAGTAACAATAATACTATTTCATCTATTTAGTTTTGTATATCCTGTGCTCTTCATACTTAGCACCTAAAACTGAGCCATAATATATTTAAAAGGATTACTTAAGAAAAATATCTTTTGAATTGGGTTATTTAAGAATTACAATAGCAACTAATAAAGTATTTGAACTCATACCAGTGTAAATGACTTCAAAAAATATTCGGGAAGCGTGTGTCATACATTGCTTCATCAGTGCAAGGTGGCGCAAGACCAATGCTATGAAATCAAAGAACTATGAAATGGGCTTGTTAGCAAAAGAGCTGAATGGGTGCCATCCTTTTTCTGTTCTCATTGAAATAGATTAGAATGGATTTTAATTATATTTATTACCTGAATATTTATTTAATTTTTTGCTGCATGGATCAGACTTTATTTGTACATTCTAGTTTTGAAGTAGGGGTGGAAAAGTTTTCTGTGCCCCACTCAGCAAACCTCAGGGCAGGGTTTGCCAGCCAAGTTTAAGTTGCCTGTAGTCAGATTTACTCAAGATCAAGAGGACTCTCCTATGTTTTACTTCCATGGAAGGTGGATGTGTTGAAGCTGTGTTGTCTTGTATTTAGCAGGAACTAAAGCAAACGATGATTTTGTAGCATACTATTTGAACTTCCCAGATCTCCAAACTATAGGAGCAACCCCAAATCAACAATTACTCTGTTTGCATGGATACACTGGGCTTTAACATTTTATTGTTATTGCGATTTCTATCTTTTCTATCAGCTTCTCTGAACCCAAGAGGGGATGCTGGCCATATTATTTAAATGAATTAATTTATTTCATTTAAATATCTTTGTGATCTGTATTCTTCCTAACCTGACTACCTTTCTCATTTCTGTCCAGCTGACGTCAGCACTAGTATTTCTTACTTTTTTTAATATATATTAATATATATAGGGATGCTGGGGAGGGACTCTTTGTCAGGGACTGTAGTGACAGGACAAGGGGTAACGGGTTAAAACTTAAATAGGGGAAGTTTAAATTGGATATAAGGAGGAAATTCTTTCCTGTTAGGGTGGTGAGGCACTGGAATGGGTTGCCCAGGGAGGTTGTGAGTGCTCCATTCCTGGCGGTGTTCAAGGCCAGGTTGGATGAAGCCTTGTGTGGGATGGTTTAGTGTGAGGTGTCCCTGTCCATGGCAGGGGGGTTGGAACTAGATGATCTTGAGGTCCTTTCCAACCCTAACTATTCTATGATTCTATGATTCTATATATATTTTGAACAGTATTCTCATTTCCTTCCCTTACTGAAGCTGAAATTTATAGTTCAGCTGATTCAGCCATACTTGAGTCTCTTTTGCCTGTCAAGGCCAAGTTCTTCGTAGCACAATTCTTACAATTGCACCTCTCTTCTTGGGTTTAAGCTTCTACTTCCCCTTGGATATCTCATAGCCCCACTCTACCTGAATGATCTTTTACATCCACATCCTCATTTCCTGAACTAGAAAGAAACTTAAATAAGCTGTGGCATGTCCTGTGCTGGAAACACTATGAGTCTTTATTAGTCATTAAAGATGTTTTACCCCTGAAGCTATGGCTGTGCGAGTTTGACAAAGTGTAGCTTATAATGACTGATTTGTGGGGAAAAAAACCCAAAACCAAACCAAAACCCAACCCAGTGGTGGGGATTCAGAACTTTAGACGTAGATGAAAGGCTGTATTTGGCCCAAAACAAATTCTCCTGTTCTGCTGCATCAGGGAAACCTTGCAGACAGTTGCTGGAGTTCAAAACATGAGTGTAGGAAACACAGTCACTACCAGGGTTTGGAACATGTTTTGTTGCTCTGAGGTTCATCATCTCTCATTCCTTAGTCTGTCCTTGGACAAAAAAAATAAAGGTATCTGCAAAAATATTGGGAGTATTGTGAGGCTAGTCAGTAAGTTAAAAATCATGAATCTACAGACTAAACAGTTGAAGTCTATAGGGCTACAAAACACAGGAATTTCTTTGGACAACATGTACTCATAGTTCTGAATCATTCCTGTCTGAAATGTTTCTTTAGACATCTTTATCCTTACTTTTCTTTATCAGCTGTATTTATACATGCTGGGCAAGAAAAGCACTACTATTTCATGTTTCCTCGGTACTACAGAACTATTCTTCAGAGGACTCCATAGTGGTTTTAAACCTTTTCAGTGTCAGAAGTTGTTTTACCATCTCTAGCAGCATCATTGAGATGTGTGTACATGATGACCTTACCACACAGTTCATATTTCTTTTGCAACTGAAGCAGACTCTTACTGTCAGGGAATCTGAAAACTTTGTGGATTAAACAACTTGTTTATATGACAAAAAACTGAGTTCTTCCTACCATTTAGAGAGCTCTTGGAATGCAAGAATGTCTGCTCTAAAGGTGAAGGCCATTCATATCTTCCTTAAGGTGTGCAGTCTACTAATAGCTATTATGCCCTAATTTTTCTATTTATGTATTTTTCCCATCATTTATGGTCCACCCCTCTAGCAGGTTCTTCCTTCCAGACACGTGTAACCTCTGTAATTCTCAGGTCAAATAGTTCTGGGAAATCAAGTATATTGCCATCCTGCCCCAGTTATAGGGGCAAGTTGCAGTTATCTTGGAGCTCAAAGCTGTAAAAGCTAAAGGATGCTGGAGACCAAAGAAAATTAATAAGGGATAGAAATGAGAATACTCTTGGAAACACATATATTAAGAAGAATAAGAAATTCTATCTCTGACATCGGTTGGACAGAAATGAGAAAAGTAGACAGGTTAGTAAGAATACCACAAACATGTAATGGATTTCTCGTCTGTGTTTGATATATTAAAGAGTATATTTGAAGGTACTTTTTATTTTTCTCAGTTACTGTTGGAATGGAAAACAGCTGGTATTAAAACCAATTATTTTAAGAACCAATCTGAAATAACTTGAATGAGAGTTTTTAAACAGTCATCCAGGGAATTTTCTTTAATAAGCTTTACTACTAAGTAAGGAAGTTTCAGAGGATAGGCAGAATACTCATGTTGGATCAATACTGAAAAATTATATAGAGGAGGGTTGGGCAATTTCAGGCCTAAGTAATAGCTTAATAGCCTGTATAAGTTAAACAACAAAGTGATTGATGCATGACTCAAATAGTAAAAAGTTATAGGGTAAGAAATATAAGTAACAGCAATGAAGGTCTCCAGGAAATGGGATTAATAACTGCAGTGAGATGTAATAGATTTATTATGAAATTTGATTTTGCAGTTTGACCTGGAAATTCAAAGATAGAGCTTACAATTATGAATAATGGTGAAATTTAAAATGAAGTTACTGACAAGTTTTCCTGTGTACAGAGAACTGCTATACCTGGTTGTTCAGGTGGCTTCCAGAGGTCTCTGTTGCATACCCACCTCAAGCAACATTCAACAGAGGCTGCTATGATTCTACTTCTGCAACCCTGAGGAGCAAAAGGAACTCATAGTCATCTTCACCCTTTAGAACATGCATTTATGTTAAAAGCAGTTTAGTTTGAAGCTTATGGAACATATTTTGGTTCTTATAGCAGGAAGAATATAAAAATTACCCAGAACAAAACCATTGGAAAAAACCCACACAAATATGTGAAGAAAACCATACATTTGTCAGTGATATGACTGATCAGCCACTGTAGATAGTGGAAGTTTTGCTGATAGTAATGTGTATGATCAATTGTTTCATCTAGGCAACTTGGAAAAGATATAACAAATGCATATCTAGCTTTCACTGGAGAAAGAGCCCTGTGCTACGGATAGTGTACAGGTAACCTCAGTTCTGTTACTATCAGAAAATGCAATGGTGTGAGCAAAAATAGATGGGTGAAGATTTCCTCATTGGAGGTAAATTTTCTTTTATAGACTCACCACAGTAATGCTGGCATGCTTGTCTTCATTTGATGAGTAACCATCAGCTTGTGTATGTAAAAAATTTAACTGTTTCACTGTTTGCGACCATTCCTTTAGAAAATAATTTCAGTATACAGTGTGTTTACTCCTTTGAGGTACTTTTCCACTTGCTGTGTTTGGTTGTAACATATTTAGTAGATAGTCTGTTTAATTTGTGTGAGAAATTATAGTAGATATGTGGGGAAGAATTAGCTGGCCATGACTTTTGCCAACTTGCCAGCTAATGCTGCCTAATGAGTACCCGAGAAGGTACAAATAGCAAAAATTAATGTTTTCTGATCTAACTCATAAAGAAAAGCCCAAATAAAATATTTCTTCAAATACATGCATATGCAAAAATTAATTTCTTGTGTATTGGAAGGGCTGAATCTTGGTTTGTTTTTGGTTTTGTTGTTTTTTCTTGTGATAGTTTATTTACAGTAAGGAATAAAAGAGAATGCTGAAGTAGGCAAAAGAGGTTAAGAGAACTGTGAAAAGAAAATAGGAAATCCAAGATAAGCCAGTTTGATAGACGACTAGAGATATCACGCAATGCAAAGGCCAAGTCACAGTTTGGGTTTTTCTGAACTTGACAAATGTTTGACCAAGAAAATAATCTCAGAGAAGGGTATCATTAATGTGAAAGACTGTAAATATGTCTGTCCTTTTCAGGCCTTTGCAGAAGCAAAGGTAGTCAGAAATTTTTCCCTGATGTTATATAATATATCAAACTTTTCTTTTTCAGTGCCATTAAAAGTGAGATGAAAACGATCTGCGTCTTGTTGCCTCTTTGCTTGGATAGGTATGTGACAGTCATATAGTTAAGTATCAATTCTGAACACTTTTCAAGACTTAGACCAGGTTTATGCAGCCAGGTCATTTAGACGTTTGAATTCCAGGTAGTCTCCAGAAAGCTGTTGACTTCTTTCACAGAGACCTTTAGCAGGTTGTCTGGCTGAAGGAACATATTAAAATACTGTATTGCAGGTGATGCAAGTGGATCAAAAAATTAATTTGTAAACCCACCGGAGCCATTCAGTGGTTGCCTTCTAAGTCACGGTGATATTGATCATGATGTACCATAAATCTAGGACTGAAAGTTTTTGTATCCACAACTCTGAGCTCTTCTCCCAGGTGCCCATGGCTTGCTCTCTTGGCTGCCTTGCCTCATGTCCATCTGTTTGGACTGCAGGACTGGAGTACTAACCTCTTATTTTTCCTTGTACTCCGCAACATCTGTTGGCACTAAAAAGCCAAGGCAGCATAGCTCAAGGGTGAGTAAAAGAAAATGTGAGATTTGTAAATCCTAGCATAAGGTTTTCTGATAAATAGAATTACAAATGGGATAGATATGAGAAAACTGTAGTTATTGAATAATTCTACTTATTTTTTCTGGAAGAATTAACTGCATGCAGTGCTGAGCTCTAGAGACTGCCTGACCATAGTGGATGAAAGATCAGTTTGTTTGGTGGGCAGCAAAAACTGAAGTAGTTTGAACTGGATCTATCCATCAGATGATGTTAATTGTTTAACCAGGGGAGTGTATCTGAGGTCTACAGGCATAAAGAAAACAGAAGGAAAACCGTACAGATAAAATCTAATCTATGGATTGGTTTTGTTCTGGTACAGTTTATAGCAGTTCTGCCTCCTACCACTCGACCGGACTTTGCTCTTGTGGTTGTTCTTTCTTCACATAAATGTCATACAGTTCTCACGAATGCAACAACAATTCCTCTAAGTTATCTCTGTCAATGCAGACAATGCAGTGACTCTTTCACCTATCTGCCTTTTAACAAGCGGTAGATTGATCCTGGACTGAGCAAGGACAGTTTTCCTGGTGTAGGCCCGGTGGATAATGACCTTCCAGGGATTGGTGTCTGAAACAAAAACTAAAAGTGCAAAACCCCAGTAAACCAGGGTTGGCTTTATATGTCTTGTCTAACCTAAACCAAGATACTTTGAAAAGAAAATATCTTGAAGGTAACCAAAATATTTATGGCAATTTTTAAAAAATAGTTTGGTGAATTTCTCCTATTTGTTTTCCTTTTTTTTTCAACTTGTTGAACCTTCAAGCTAATTTATGAATAACCTTTTTTCTTCCCAAGATTGTATTAATTATTTAAGGGTTCCATTTTCTTTTGGAAATAAATACGATACGTGTATGAGTCTGCTTGTAAGATTAAAACTAGTCCACCAAAATTAGCCTTACAATCATGCTGTAATCTCTAAGGCAGCCACTATATCTCTGTACAGATCACCCAAACTAAGCAGGATGTGAATAGAAATTTGCCAAGGAATCTCAGGAATTTGGTGAGGTAATCAACCAACCAATACATTCAGATATGATTTCTAGGGAGGAAAGAGAATAGTTTCTGGACTGTGATGGCTGTAGCCTAAAGAGTTTAAATTATATCTTGAGATTAAGCTTTGCAGTGTTGGTTTCTGAGAAGTGAATGGTTTCTGCCAGCTGTGCCTGTAAGGGTCCTGCTGTGCTTGCTCACTGTGAAGAAGAAACACTGCCAGAGTACAACCTCTGCCTCATCACTTTTTAATTTGGCCCTTTAGCCCAGACCTGCAAGCCAAAGTCTGAGCTTTAGACTTTCTAAACCAACAAATAGGCATTGCCAGCTTCCAAAAGACAAACATCTGATACCCTGGGGGTCCAGCTCCCACGGGTGACAGTGAGGACATCATTAGGAATCCCCCAAAGGAGTTAATGCTTTGAAAGAAGGAGCCTATGAACCAAGAGTAAGTGTAACATTAAGGACACTTGTTTGGCTTTGTGTGTGCAGACAGCTTAAACTACTTTTGATATCCACATAGTGGCTTGAAATGGCTTCGCTGTTACTTAAATTTTTGGGTCTAGATTTTGAGCACTGGGCCTCTGGGTACGATGTTCCAGTAATCAAAACTAAAGGTCCTGGCACCACCCTGTGCAGATGTAAAAAATCCCAACCCATCTAGTATGTCAGGGCTAAGCAGGAGTGCTCACCCAGTATTCCTAGGAAAAGCAGGAAAGACATGTGGATGTTTATCAGCTGATGATAGGGAGCAAGCTACATAAGTTGCTCCCAGTATCATCCCTATCCCTCCTTGCTATTCTAGAGCCTAAAGCCAGGCAGAGGCTGCAAATGCTTTGGAGACGTCAGTTTCATACCTAATGAACCCATGGTCTGCGGTATGGCTGTAGGCTGTACAGATACTTGATATTTTACTTTTAAAAGACCAGCAGGAATAATTGTCAGCAACATATCATGGAGGTAGAAGTGAGAAAGAAAGCAAGTTATCACTGCAGAACACAGTTTATAGCAACACACAGTTTAAGTTGGCCAGGGAAGGTGCTGGTTTTGTTTTGCCCTTCCTGCTTTAGCCTAGACATGATTTCTGCCATCCAGTGCTGGCTTTCAGCTGATCCCAGTAGGAGCTAAACTGGGGAAATGTTGGAGATGAAAAATTAACCCAGGAAAAACAACAACCAAAATCAAACAAATAAGGGTAGCTTTCTGGTAGTTGTGTGGATCAATATCAGAGCAGATAGCTGCCATTACCAGCACAAGAGAGGAGACTGACTGCTTGAAGGGAACAGCATCACGGGCTCAGGCTGCCTCATATTGGCATGCTATTGCTGTCTAAGGTTCAAAACTAGACCACAAGTGTGCAGGACTTCATGCAGGGCTTCTAGCAAGAGAGAGATTGAGCTGACTTACTTGGAGGCAGCTGCCTGGGCATACAAAGAGATAGTGGTTGTTAAAGGGAGACAAAGATTTATCAGTCTCATGGCAAGTTCCAGGCTCACAAATTCCTAGTTGAACCATGATCAAATAGTGAACAATTCAAGTGAAGCAAATTGTGATATTTTTAATAGTTTAGAAAGCTTGTTTTCATTTCTAGTTTACACTTATTTATGATCAGTTTAGACTCGTCATTTTCTTCCATCATTGTCATTACCCTTTAGCCTAAATAGCTTTCTTTACTTCATCAATGTATTTAGAGAGAAAGAATATTTTACTCCTCGCAGCTATGGTTTAACAAGGTTAAACAAACTGCTGAAATTAGCAGAATCCCTCAGAAATTAAATGCTGGCTACTCTGATCATGTTAATATCTTTCTTGGTTTTTTTGCGTTATACTAATTTCAGTTCATCTTACTTCAGTATCTGTGGCCAGGATTACTTATAGTGTAACAAAGTTTTACCAGTGACTTGTAAAATGGCATTAATAACTGCCTGTCTCTATGAAAAACACTTTGCCTGATATATTTTAGAATTACAGTTGTCTTTTTCATGTCTGCATCACATTGATATCTCATGGTCATCTCGTGATTGACTGATGCACCTACCTTTTTCTCATTCATAGTCGCTTACAGACAGGAAGCCCATAGTCTGTGGCAATAAATTCTTGTTTCTGTTCCTTATGGACATGACCATGTCTTTTTTAATATTACTCTGATTTTCAAGATCATATAGTTCTTCTGTAGGTTACTCCACTCCTTCACCATATAAACTATACTTCCCATCTTGTGCTCTTTGCAAGGAACACTTGTATTCTTTGATCCTTTTTATTTTTTAGGCAAAATAAATCCTATTAAAAAAAACCCCAACAAAACTATTTTAAGCAAGTTCTGTGCCTCTGAGTGAAGAAATACATTGAAAGATGAGCTAAGCTGAAATAAAATCTCATCCGTGTCTTTTTATGTGTTACATTTACTTATAAAGACTCAATTCTACCATTCTGCTATCTGAATCTTAAAAAATTAATTTTTCCACTGTTTGTAATTCATCACAGAGAGTGACAAGAAAAGCTATAGGAAGGACGACTTTAATAGAAACATACTGTTAATTACAACTGCACTTTTGTAATAAAGAACCTTATCTCTTTTAATATTATTTAAAGCCCAGTTGTGAATGACAACATCAGATCATCAAAGACATCAGCCTGAACTATTTCTATTAAAAAATACATAAATAAAAGCCACTTTTAAATCAAGTTGACCTACCTAATTATTTTTAATGAAAATTAGGGACTAGGTAATTCCATGCTAGATAATTGAGTGTTTTATTTGTTTGACTAGATTGAGCTTGTAGGCGGGTAACCCTGTAATGATAATGTTTTTGCTTCATGTAGCTCAGCACTGTATTTTATCTCTTTAGTAGTTTTTGATAATAACACATCATTCTTAGCTCTGTGATAAAATATTTTCTACATTTTACATTGAAATATGTAATAAAAAGAAGAAAGAGACTTCTTGTGCTGCATTCATATTGACAGGTTTCTAAGAGGTAGAAGTGATTTTTGTCAAAGATGAAGCCTTCAGTGGGGCTCCATGGCTGTGCCCAGACAGCACTATAGCTTGTTGAGAGATCAGATTTTATTTTCTTTGTTCCTCCTTTCTAGGGATACTGAACTCGTGGTTATTTCCCTTGGGAGGTAAAAAAGGTTTTACCAAATGTCCTGTTTCAACACATCCCTAGAACTGAGCAAGCATTGGCAGCTGAGCAGATGTGTTTCATCTGGCATAAGAGTGCTGCAAAAGGTATGACAGTGCCCCAGCTTTCTGCATCTGGAGATTGCCCATCACTACACTGTTAGACTGCGGGGCTCTTGCAGGCCCTTCAGGAAATTGGACTGGAGTTAGCTGTGCCAAATCCCTCACCATCTGTCACCTAGTCCTCACCCTGATTGCTTGCTGCCAGGCCTGGTCTTGCTCTTTTGTCTCCATTAGGTACACACATTGATTTGGTTTGCTCCTTTCTGTAGAGCAAGATGTTTTGTGAGTTGGTAGAAGCTTTGTTTGTTGTGGTGAAGATCTTGTTAATGATACATGAGCTGTTGAGGAGATGTTTGATGGAGATGGGATGAGGCTCAGTTTATCTGAGGAAGGAAAAACGTTTTCCTATGTGGTAGTGATAGGGGAAAAGCCATTGGGATTACAAATGAACCTGTCAACACCCTTAGAGGAATGGGGAATGGGGAATGGGGAATGGGCTGTTCAGGCTGGCAGAACTCTGCTGGAAGAGGTGTTCCTTCTCTTGTCTCTTATCTAATAAAAGTGCTCCGTGTAAGGGCCAATTCAACTACAAATCATTTTGCTTTGTGCCCTGGTAACTGTTACTGAACTATTTAGAGCAAGGTGATTACTCCTTTTATAAAGCCAACAATTGCCATTGGAAGAGGCAGAGAATGGACATAAACTTCAGGTTTTCTTATCCTGTTTTCCTGGATGCAAAGAGCTTGCTTAACAACTAGACTAACACTCCCTTTACTTTTTTTAATCTAAGTGAGAAAATAAAAGCATGACAAAATGCAACAATAAAAATAACACTTAGGAAGAAGTCGCTATAATACTTGCATTGCAAGCAGATACCAAACTGTAAATGCGACCAAAGTGTCAAAACTTTCTTAATCTGAGGACAGCACTTTCTCCTCAATTGTTTTTTCCATAGCTATAATGATCGTGTTTGATTTCTTGCTGTTGTGTCTTCAATTGCAACCTCTGCTTTCATGGAGGCAATCGTACACAATAAAGTAATTGAACACAGTAACAAAACTTGGTCTCTACTTTGTGGACAGAGTGCTTCTAAAACAAGTTTATGCTGTAACTGCATGAGCAAAAGTGGCAGATTCCTCTGCTAGGCATTTTGGTGAGTATGCCTTGGTGTGATAACAGAACTGGTAGCCTATGGCAGTCTCATGGCTACTGCAGCTTCCTTGTCAAAGGATGCAGTATAAGGCATTGTCCTGGGTTTACCAGGAGCTGTTTTGCCTTTTTTGCCTTGGAACTCTGTGCATGAGCCTCATTCTCATCACTGACTTGTGAATAAAATTTCACATTTGATTAATAATCTCTTGTTTCACAAGGCATAAAGACAGAAGTCCTGCTTTATTCTCATGAGAAAGAAGGCACTGCCTATAAAGCAAAGTTAGTTCATGAAGAAGCGCAAAACATTTTTGGTATGCCCCCATGGATGAGATTTGGATGACATTTAAAATTCTCTGCTGCTGAGATTAATTGGTCAATGTTCCTGGAAGGTCACCATTGGCCCCTTCATTTTCAGTCCAGTATTCTACTATGAAATAAGGTTGAGCTTGTAAACACCACTTCCAATTCCTCCTTCAATTAACCAAATTAGCATGCAGCAGTGAACTTTGCAAGAAGGGCCTGAGCTCTTGTATATGTTTAATGATGTTCTAACATCTGTCAGTTGCTTAATTTCCAAAGGGGGCACCCCTTCACTTCAGGAGTGTTCTCTCCCCCCAGCTCTCAGACTGGTAATCATCATTCTGCACGCTGTACTCCAAACAAAAGCACTCTGCTGTCTTGCTCTGACATGTAATGAGAATGATTGCCCTCCCACCAAAGTAGAAGCATTGCTAAGCAGCACCAAGGCAGCGATTATGGAAATAACGACAGATGTTTCTCTGCTTCTGTGAGAAGGTAGTGATGGGTCCTTAAGGAACAGCGATCAGCCCTGTGCAGGTGAGGCACAGCTCAGTCGTTCTGTATTTGTTTAAAGCTTCCTGGGAGATTTACATGTTACCTGGTCTCCCAGCCAATCATTTTCTGACCAGAATTCTCCTGATTTCCATTTCTTTCATCTGTACACCTGCAGGAGAGTCAGTGTGGACTTTGTTTAGATCAGAGATTATATCTGTTGTGACAGAGAGACCTGACAGGCAGTGGAACAGGCTTTCAAACTCACTGAGGCTCAACTGATGTCTTGAGCCCTGGCCAGCCACTGCCTTAACCTAAGTATTACAGGGGATCATAGAATCACAGAATCATAGAATGACAGAACAGTTTGGGTTGGAAGGGAACTTACAGCCCATCTAGTTCCAAAGCCCGGCAACAGAGAGGGACATCTTCCACCAGACCGGGTTGCTCAAAGCCCCATCCAACACTTTGACTTTGAACACTTCCGGGGATGGGGCAGCCACAGCTTCTCTGGGCAACCTGTTCCAGTGCCTCACCACTGTCACAGTAAACGGCTTCTTCTTAATATCTCATATAAATCTTCCCTCTTTCAGTTTAAGGCCATTACCCCTTCCCCTATTACTTCACGCTCTTATAAAAAGTCCCTTACCAGATCAACTCAAAGAAATAATTTGGAAAACAGACTAATAAATATCAAGACTGCTCTAAGGTTGCACATATTTTTAACTGAATTGGTTGGGTGTACCCTGGTACAGGGTTCAACCAGTTCACCTGTCTGTGGTCCAGGGCCTGATCTGATGCTGCTGAGCTGTATGAGTTTTGGTTCACTTTTGCTGAGAAAGTTGTCAAAGTGTGAGGGTGACCTTCCTCCTGGCCCGGCTGCCTGGTCAGCAGCAATTCATTGGGGCTTCACTGGGGCAGAAAGTCCAGTAATGATTAGCCTCATAAGACCTCACTCCTAAGCCTAAAAATACCTTACTCCTGGCTGTTTGTTCTGTTTATCAGACAGCAAATAAGTGCTTCTCACTCCAAAGTTGCATTCTTTTCTCCTGCAGAATCTATACAGGGAAAAAGATGGTCCTCCTCCCCTAAATATGACCAGGTGATGGCTGCTTAACAACAAGGGTTTTAGCAGAAAGGAGACTAGAAGGGAAATGTAAATAATTCCCATAGATTTCCAGATTATGAATTGTGCATGTTTATTTTTATTTTTTTTACTTTTTATTAGGAATTATGGGGCATGAGGATACAAATCTGGTTGAGAGTCAAGTCAGGACACTTTCCAGCCTCTGGTGCAGCTCAGAAATTAGGTGATGCTTTGCTACATCAGATGGCTGAGCCTGGCATCCTCAGACAGAATTGTCTCATCCACACATCGGAGAGGTATTTAGCTTTGTCTCATGGTCCAGCTGCAGCAGGGTGTGATAATAGAGGCCTGTCTGTTCTGACACTCATAAACTGCATACCTACCTAATCCTAAGAAACACACTTTAACTTCTCTACCACCCCCCCTCAAAATCTCTCTTTTCTAATTCCATTTCTTTTTCTGTCAGTTTTGGGAGGAGGGGAGCAAAGGAGGAAGGGTTCTGATGATGAGCTTAGCAGTTTTGTAAATAAATGGAAATTGTGGCTTTGTTATTTAAAAAAGAATGTACAACATTGAGGACAGGTCGGAAATCTGTATTTCTCCTGGATGTGGAAATAAATAGCTGCATCTGTGGTGCATAACTTATTAAGAAGGGAAAGTTTCAACCATAAAAAAATAATAAAGTGGTGTGCTAGAAAAATAATATGCTGTGTCACATCTAACCAGTTATGCACGTGATACATCATTTCTATACTCCATTTATATGCATGTTAGCATGCTTAAGCATCTGTAGGCCTATGTGCTTGAATGAGGCAGTGGTTTTCCTACAGTGCTACTTCTCAATGAAGTGACCCAAGATCTAAGTAGCTTCCTGGGGCAGACAATGCAGTACAAAATTCTATATCAAAAGAGGTCATTATGTGCTAAACAGAGTTGCAGGCTGGATGTGGAGAAGAAGGGAGGATTTCTGACAGCAGTTTAGCCTAGGTCATAATATGGAGCAAAATTATATGTGGGCAAGTTTCCGTCTTTATCCAAGGATTTATTGTATGATGCTGGGTAAGTCCCTTAATTTCTCTCAGGTGGATCGTTGCCACCTAATTTTGAATTGCATAAGAAACCTAACATCCTAGGCTTCCTGTATGGTAAATGGAGTATGGGACCACCAAAGGGCAGTACAATTTCCTTATCTTGGTAGGTGTTCCATGGTGCTATGGCCAAACACTGCAGTTCTTAACATGCAACTGGATGGGCTGAATCTTTCCCTCTGTCACTTCCCTGTCTAACAGTACAGATATTTTGATTCTGTATTTTTATTCTCTAGCTCACCATCTATCTGATGTTAGGGCTGCTACCTTGCACCTCTTTCACTCTTAAAGCAACATTATGCTGGAATGCACTGAAGCCGCAGGTACTATATTAATGCAGATACCTGTACACCATAAACACTTAAACACAAGCTAAGAGACAAAATCCTGTCTTTTTGCTAGTCATATTTTTACCCCTGTCTGTTGAGTATTCTTTTAACTAGAAAGGTAAAGATCCTTTTCACTGCAACCTTGTCACTTAAACTGAAAGAACGAAGTGAAAACTCTTGCAACTCTGAGCAGTTTTTCCTCTCAATTAGTTAACTCTCAGCAAGTCATATATGCTAAGGAGATATTAATAGTAGCGATCAAAGAGAGATATCACAAATGTCAAAATTTCTAGATGAAGGCATAATTACTCTAAAAAGCTTTTTATGTAACTTTTTTGCTGCATCTGCTGGAATTTATGAATCACAAAAGAGAAACTAATCATCTCAAGAATGAAATGAAAATGCAGAGGTCTTCTTATATTTTATGCAAACAGAAGATTTGTTACATCTGGCTGAAATTCAGAATTTTTTTTAATTAAGTAGTTTGTAAAATTGGTGGAACTAAAGTAGTGCCACATTTACAGTATTCAGGGAACAAGCATACAGCATCCCAGAAAGATGTGGTGACCAACTATTGGCTTGCCTGCAAGTTGCCATAGAAACAAGATCATCTTCCTTCAAAATGGATGGTGTCGAATATTCAATATTTATGTGAAAGCTTTGATATTACAAGTAATATAAAGTCAGCAAGGACCTTTAGTTCATCTTACCTGGACACTGAATTTCTCATAATATGCCCGTTATTTAACCATTAACTTGTGTTCGTCTGAAGTATGATCTCCAGAAAAGAATCTTGTACCGATCTGAAAGCAAAAAGTGAACCTAATATTAAAAATGTGTGCCTACATCTCGTCTGAATTTGAGTCTGGCTTCTGTTTAGCCAGTGGTTCTTATTACACATTTGTTTAGATTAGATGTCCCCTAGTACCTGTGAAAGTTTCCTGTCTACCGTAGTCAAGAAACCATCTAAACTTCTCTTTCTTAAACCTTATCTCCTGCAGTAAAATGTTTATTTAGCTGTTAAATAATTTCTGTGGATTGCTTCTGATATTGAAGAACAGCAGGCTGCATGTTGGGATTCAGAAGTTAAACTTTCCCCTGTCTGTTTTTGTGTGTGTGATCTGAAAGGGGGGAATGCCCGACATCACCAGTCTTGTTGCATGTCGCAGTGTTTCCCTACAGGAGAGCAGTTACTGATTATATGACAAATGCAGTAAGAGATGTTGATGTGGAATTTGGGGCTGTTTCAGACATATATGGTTTCAGAGGAGCAGTAATTATCTTCCTTTAAAGCTGCTTGGTAAGTCCACCTAACTCCAGGTCCTGGCTTGCCACCCAACACACTGCTCAGTCTCATCATGCTTCTCTTCTTTCACCTATCATATGTCAGAAATGCACAGTGCCATACAGAGCTGCCCTGTGTGGCACAGTGCTCATATCTATATGTGAACTTCAAGTATCAGGATTTATGGCTAAAAGTGAGGCTACGCCAAACAAGTAGATTTGTAAATATATGACTGCAGTCCCTCTAAAAGGCTTTGTGACTTGGATTTTGCCTCCATGTCTGTTCTTGCAGCTTCAGAAGTTTAGTATTATGGTACACATTATTACTAGACCAAAGTATCTAATGTCTAAAGCTACTATAGTGAACGTGTGTATTGCTGGAAAATTTAGTCATATTAGAGGACTTCACACATCCAGGAATTTCAATATTTTGAGCAAAATTGCTGCAGTGTTGAAGATTTCTTTCTTTTTAGAAAACAAGAAGCATTATAAAATATTTGAAGGTAGTATAAAAATTTTTTAGCTTTACAAAATGACATAAATGTGAAGAGAAAATTACCTGGGGTCTGCCTCTCATTTTTGTTTCTACTTTCTGCCCAATTAAAAGTTCATTGCTCATAGAATTTTCATGATTGCTTTCAGTGCTGTCAAATTTAATACCATAGACTCATTTTTCCTCATCAGATCATAGAGACTAGACTGGACTGGATTGCAGCCAACACCATGTTGATTTTTTTATGTGATTTTTATGCATTGAAATACAATCGTACATTTTAACTAAACTGCAATTACCTAAATTGATCAGAACAGCGAATACATAATAGAAAGAAGAAACAAACCCCACAACAAATCATAGGAAAATGATCATGTAAACATAGAAAAGCTGCTCTGGAAATTGTATTTACCAGGCTCATTTCTTCTGTTCAGCGGCAGCTCAAATGGCATCTAAGAAAGCTCTAGATTATGTAGATTACATACCAGCCCCATCCTCCATGCTTGTTCTCTGCTTAATAGGGATAGCTGGAAAATTAGCAGTGGGATACTTTGGAAGACTGTCCATCTATCTTGCTGATCATGGGGAAACACTAGCAGCATCTTTTTTACCAGGAAAGCTGAAGGTTTTCCACAGGAGTGCACTTATACGCTTGCCATGTACTTATGAAAATGAAATATTTTCACTGGCTTGGGAAAAAAGACCGAATTAATATGTAACTATAACTGCTTCTGCCTTGAGAGCTTATGTTTACTTTCACATAGCTTTTCTTGCTGTATTAATGGAAAAAAAATGCATGTAGCTTCCTTTTTCAAATATAAGAATTTTCCAGAGACTACAAAGAGCTATGAGAATATTAGCATACTAGCTAATGAAGATTATTTTGCATTCTTAATGTAATGCATGAGAGAGCTATACAGGGAATTTGAAGAATCAGGTATTTTAAAGGAGATTAAGCCTTAACAACATCAGAAATTAAAAGCTTGGTCTTCTTGCAAACATGCGCATTTCAAGAATATTGTGAGAAGCGGCTGTCCTCAAGAGGTAACAACAATCCTTCTGAGGTTGTGCTGGCATTTGCTGCCTAACTGGAGAAGTCAGAAGCTGTAACTCTACATCACTTAATGAACAGCACCAATGGAGTTCAGAAGGGAATTTAAATTCCATCTGAATGTAATTGTCATTATTATTATTATTAGCTTATGTTCACATGCCTTCCAAGGCAAGGATCTCACTACTTAGCTTGACATTTTCTTCAGCTTCATTATACAGTAAATACCAAAGCATTCCAAAGAGTCATGCACTAATTTCGGGAATTTTGCTTCCCTGGTCTCTACAGTCATTGGAATCAAAGCTTGCAAAAGGCAGAAAAGAAAGATGTACTATGTATAAGCTAGACAACTCCATCCCACCCCAGGAGGAAATCAAACCATGTAATACCATTAGGCCTAGCTGCTGTTTTCATGAAGTGATGCTGTTCAGATTTGTCCTCACCTTAAAATGCAGTGGTATTCAAAAAAATCAGAGCCCAGAAGCATGTTAGTGACTGCTATATCTCTCTCAATGTAAATAAATGCCATTCTTTCTTCAGTAAACCCAAACTACTCTCCTTGTTCCAGGCTCTTTGGTGCACTATATGGACTCATTTTCTGCATTGCAAGAGTAAAAATCTCTAAGCTGGCAGTGGTTTGATTGCTCTGTTAATTATGTACAATCAGTCCTACTGTCAATCCATCATAAAAATGTAGACCTCTGCATGCTACATAATGGTGTAATTTAAAGGGCTGGAAAGTATTTGCTGTATACATAGTGTAGATGCACATATCACAGAAAGTAGCTATATAAGAATATATATATAAGAGTATGTAAAACACTCATATATAAATAATTTCTGTTTATCTGGAGCTAATGTGATGAAAACTGCATCAAATCATACCCTTAAGATATAAATTTCAATCACTTTGTTGAATTCCATGGTATCTCAAATAACTGTGAGCTCAGAGGCGATTCATTCTTCCATTTGCAGTGTTACCAGGGAGAGGCATCACTCAGAGCCAACCTCACTGCTCTTAACTGTAAGCATGGACTAGTCTTTACAATCTGTAACATGAATATTTCCTTTGCAGTTGCTCTGAAATATGAAAGATTTCTTCAGGAAATCAGGGAAATCCTAACAGTTTCAAACAAAAAATAATTAAGATCACAGGTTCAAACTTAAACAGGGAAGTTCAGGTTAGATATAAGGAAGAAGTTCTATATTGTGAGGGTAAATTAGGTACTGGAACAGGCTGCCTAGAGAACTGGTGAATACTCCGTCCCTGGCAGTGTTCCAGGCCAGGTTGGACACAGCCTCGGGTGACATGGTCTAGTGTGAGGTGTCCCTGACCATGGCAGGAGGGGTGGAACTGGATGTTCCTAAGGTCCTTTCCGATCCAAACCATTCTATGATTCTATGATAAAATCCCAATGCTTACCCTGTTTGAAACTGCAGTAAAAGCTGAAATCTCCTTAATAGTTTTCAACAGGAAATCCAAAGAAAAAATAAATTGGTCTCATGAAAACAAGATTTTAATGTTTGAAAACCACTGAATTGTGTACTTAATTTCATTTTTAAAATATTGTTTTCAAGAAGGGAATAGTGTAGAAAACTTGAAATTATTTATTTCCACAATGTTAGAATTTGTTCAAACTTATTTTAGTGTACAGGACGTTCCAGCTCTGAAACCTCATCAGTTAGCAGGGAAGAGATCTTTTTTTCCTTTAATTTTGCTGTTTTGGAAAAAAACACTTGCTCAAAAATAAGATCCTAGTTCATAATCTGGGTCTGCTCTGGTATCTGAATTCAACACCAAGATGCAACTGGGAATCACTGTCCCAAACCTACTCCTACATCTTCCACGTGGATGACTCTCATTTTGTTTTGGGTTTTTTTAGCATGTGTAGAGGAGGAAGAAGTCATGTTGGCAGTACTAATATGTCTGGAACAGGAAGGAAATGAGACAGGTAAGTTGAGATCAGATCCAACTTGTCCAGCTCTTCTGTGCTTGTCTTGACACAAATTACGGGTGCCAAGCAGGGAGAGGGGCTCTGTGCCTGATGCTGTGCACAGGGCAGAAAGGGAGGTGAAGTTCATGGGATCACAGGGAGAAGGCGCATGGATGTGTGGCAGCTTTTCATCTCAGAGGAAGGAGAATAACTGTCTTCTGTCTTGCTCTCAGAAGTTTGCTCATCCTCCCTCCTTGCTGGTGCAGTGTTCAGTGAACAGTGCATGATCCAGCCTGTGTGCTTTCTCTCCAGCTCCATAAATACTTCCTGCATTTAAGCTGTTCTCTGCTGGCTGTCATAGCACATAATTATAACAATTTAAAACGTGTTTCTTTAGCCCTAGAGCTGTGACTGCTTATTTCCTCTTATGCATCTATGATACAAATCAGTGATTATCAAAAAATGCCTTTTCCAGGCTCTGTGCACTGTGCAGCATGGTCCTCCTGGGAAAGACTCAGTCATCTTCATTTTATTGCTCACATCCCAAAGCTAAATGAAGAGGAATCTTCTAATTCTCAGAAAGGTGAATTTCCATCAGAAGTCTGATACCCTAATGCTACACTTCATCTGGCAGCCAGCACTTAGCGTAGCACTCCAGAGACAGTGAAAGGAGAGGTGGGGAAAGCAGATGTGAGGGATTTTACAGTGACATCAGTGTAGGGCTGTTTATCACAATTATTAGCATGAAAATCTTATTTGGCAGAAATCCTGCCCCTGCTCCAGATTGATAATAGTTGTTTGAGTGTATGGTGAGAGGAAGAGAAGGTAATCTAGAATATAATTTTTAGTGGTAATTCTCTTTAATTAATATGTCAGCTCTAGGAAGAGCTTTATGACCATGGTGAGTTAAGGTGTATATGCTGTATTTCTCATGATAAAGAGTTTTTTGGTGGCAGTCTGAAAAGGAAAATGACCTATGAGAAAACCCTTCATTCTGTTCAAGAATGGGAATCTACCTGTGGAAAAGCTCCAGGGGAAGCTGAAGATACAAGCCTGTGAGCAGCGGAGAGGATGAAGCAGCCATATTTAGAAATGAGCACTGTGTGGTTGAGCTGCCTGGCTGATGGACATGAAAAGTAGGAAAATAGCCTTGGGCAGGAAAAGGTGCAAGCAGCAGTGGGCTTCCTAGTTGTGCAGGGGTAAGAATGATCCATTGTTACTAAAGCAACAGGAACTGTGTTTTCTTCCTTGGTGTCTCCTCTTGTTTTCAGTGATTGTTATCAAGAACTAAGGCCTGGGTAGAGCCTGCATACAGCTTCTTTGGATTTTAGGCTGGCCTAGAGTTTAAGTCTGGAACAGACATATTCAAAACACACTTTGAAAGGAACAACTGCAAACAAATGATAGAACAAGCTTTGGGGGTATTTCAGGTACAGAGCTACAAAGGCTGAAAAATGCTTGGTGCTATGTTGTAAGTGGTTCTTTAGGCTAGTATGGTAAATTGTCATGTAAGCAGAAAGAATTTAATATAATTTTTACTCCATGTCCCTTTATAGGGGACAGGCAAAAGGGAATCAGGTGAAGAAAAAGCTGTCATTGGTTCCAGATACAAGAAAAATACATTTAAACATTTGAGTTGGTCTGATATATATTTGAAAAAAAACCCAAAACCAAAACATCTGTTAATGATGCAAGAGCCTTGTTAGGATTTAGAGAAATCAAGGGTGATGCCATATATCTGTATTTTATTTCATGGCTTGTTCTTGTATGTCATTATAAAAGTATTGTGGTCCTTTCTGTGCTCATACAACCCTCATAATTTTGAACTCACTCAAATATTTGAATATACACCTCCAATAGTTTCTCAGTTATATTTTATTTGTTTTCTGTGCCCGTGTCTTTCCCTGAATAAATCCCTACTGAAGCTTTAGACTAAGCTCCACGTGTAGTAAAAAGCCTGATTTCTTCCTCACACCCACTCATTACTCATCTGAGGAGGTGCTGAACTGTTGAGATGACAACTGTATCTGACCAAGACCAAACGGTTTATTTGTGCAGCCTGAAAGGTAATGTACCATGCTCTGGGATTTGATTACCAAGCTCAAAGGGCAAGAGATGATGTCCTTCAAACTTAGTTTAAAAAGAAAAAGGAAAAAGAAAAGAAAAGAAACAGCCAAAAGCCCCAACCTCTCCTCCCAGCTTAACTTTCCAGTAAGACGAGAACTGAGTGAGGGAACATAAAACTACCCCCTGAAAAAGAAGCGTGTAAAATCAGATTATCTTTATCTGGAGACTGGAGTGCCGGCTGCTGGCGGTATTTAAACAGGATTGTTTCGCAGCTGGGTGCAATACACAGGGAAGAGGACTGTTGTTTCCTCCTCCTCTCACCATACCTAGGTACCCATTGTGCACCTTCAGATCAGGACATTTATTCATCACAAACTTAAATGACATCCCTAACCAGAGAGATCAAACTCCATCATCACTCCCACTTTCAGCTGCCCAGTTTATGTTTCACAGCGGATTTATGGTACCTGCCTGCCTCATTGCCTGAGTTCTCCAAGCAATTTATTCCATAATGCCCTTCTTGTAAAGAAATTATGCCTGAATTGCTCACAGGTTAGTTCTCCTATGGCTGCACTCCATGCCCTGGTACTTTTCAGTCACTCACCATTTAAGATACCTTGAAGGCAAACTGTGATAGGGGATTTTGATTATAATGTCCAGACTTAGTGCAGTTAAACCGGAGAGGGAAATAAAGAAGACTGGATATATCTTGGGTTATTAAATGAATTTCAGTTATACAACAGTAGTGTGGAACTCACAGAAGTCCAAAGAATTGCTTGGGATTTAAGAAATGTGAAGAGTTGAATTTGATATACTATCTCAAGCTAGGAGGAAAGGGAGTTGAAATGCTGCAGACCTTGAAGCACCTTATAGATGAGCTGTTTAAGGCTGCCAGTGGTCGGAGGAAACGAAATTAGAAAATATTTTTTTAATCCTAGTTTTTTGGGTTTGGCTTTTTTTTTTTTTTTTTTTTTTTTTAATAAAAGGTAGTATCTAGGGCTGGATTTTATTTTAGATCCTTTTCTGTTAATTAGTTCTGTGTTAGCCCCTGCATTGTGATTGGCACTTCAGCATTTAATAGGACTCAGGTCTAGACAAGACTGACCGAAATGCAATTCCACAGAGTGAATGTGAGTTTTACCTCTAAATGCTGTGCATTAGAGGCACATTGAGTTGCAAAGACTGCAAAGCCGTCCTGTTGTGGGAATTTGTTATGGTCCTTGAGGAAACAGAAGGAAATCCAAAATCTTTTCCTGAGGCAGAATATGTAGAAGATGATGTAGGCTGCCACTTTGATCTTACCTGCATACGTATGACCCAGACAGAAATTAAAAGAAAGAACAACTGTGGCCTGGCCCTATGAACAAAGGGAAAGACCTTGATAACATTAGTCTTAGTTTTATTTCGTTCCATGAGTAGCCCAAATAAGTTCAATGGTATTGTTAATGGCATAAAAAAACTACATAAAAGAACATTACAATGTCTCCCTAATGTGAATTCAGAATGAAAAGTTACTGCTCAAACAGTAAAATAAAATCTATCATTACAGAAAATAAAATTAAAAAAACAAAAATCTTGCATAAGTAATGCTGTCAGTATCCTATTATTGTGCAGCTCCACAGCTGCAGAATTATTTTGCTCCTAGTAATATTTCTGTAACAATATTTTTACAGCATTGTAAAGTTTGCTTTAAAATCAGCCCTAAAGAAAAGTGCAGAGCTGTGAGCAGGTCTGACAAATAGGAAGCAGAATGGGAAGTGACAGGGAACAGAGCATGAAGTGCAAGTCCTTAGTGCTGGGTTTCTCTTTCGTGACCTGGGAATTTTTGCACAGTAATGCTCATGTCCTAAGAACCAAGAAATCCAGGGCAGGACTTGAAATCTGCTCTTCACCATGGCAGGCGACACAGCATAGCTCATTCCTGCTGTCTACCTCTATCCAAGCCTCACTCCAGCAGAACTCAAACTGAAATTGTTAAATCCTCCTGCTGCATTCTGGAGGCTTTGCTGATGTGAGGGATGTCAAAGTGTCCATGCACAGAGACAGAGGTGCGGTTGGGATCAGCTCTGCAGCTGGGCCTACACGAGGTCCACCTTCTTGAAAATCTCTCCACCACATGAGCCAAAGCATGGGAAATAGGGACAGCTTTGGGATTTACTTCATCCTCCTGGTCTGAATAAGATACTACCGCAGGTGCAACCTAAAGGACAACCCACCAAGCTAGGAGCATGCTTGTGTGCCTGCAGGACTCAGGGTACATTTCTGCACTGCAAATGCAGGATGTAACATTTAGAATAAAGATTTTTGCTACAAATGATTATGGACATAGTATTATGCAGTTCTGGCTTCATCAAAAGTTTGCAAGATATCAGCCTGTGGGATTTCTAAACCGTGTAACTGCTGGAAACACAGTAACTTGCTAACACTCGTGTCTTGCTTCAAGGAATCATAGAATGGTTTGGGTTGGAAAAGACCCTAAGATCATCTAGTTCCAACCTCCCTGCCATGGGCAGGGACACCCCTCACTAAACCATGTCACCCAAGGCTCTGTCCAACCTGGCTTTGAACATTGCCAGGGATGGAGCATTTACCACTTCTTTGGGCAACCTGTGCCAGTGCCTCACCCCCCTCACAGTAAAGAACTTTTTCCTTATATCTAACCTGAACTTCCCCTGTTTAAGTTTAAACCCATGACCCCTTGTGCTATCACTACAGTCCCTGGTGTAGAGTCCTTCTGTCCCTCTCCAGCACCCTTGTAGGCCCCCTTCAGACACTGGAAGGCTGCTATGAGATCTCCACACAGCCTTCTCTTCTCCAAGATGAACAGCCCCAGCTTTCCTGGGGCAGAGTTCCATACACTTCAGTCTATCATTGACATAAATAGCTACATCCCGTCCTCATCTGCCTGGCCTGTCTTTCTTAAAGAACCTTATAACTTTCCATTCCAGCACTCCAGTCATAGGACCCATCCCACCAAAAGGTGGCAGAAGACTGTCTCTCTGCTGGAAAGTCTGGAGAAAACAGATTTCCAGGGACAGATCTTCTTTAAAGACAAGAAAGTAAAAAAGAAAAAAGGCAAAACAAACAAAAAAGTGGTTTTCCAGGAAGGATTTTAAGCCTCAGATGGCTCACTGAATTGCCAAGAAAGCATCATATGTAGGCTCCTATGTGGTATCTTCGGTGTTTCCTGGGTTTTGGGAAGTATTTCTGTGCTTTGCTGAAGCGCAGCTGAAAGCGCTAAACCAGCAATATATGTGTGCATATCAGGCTACTGCAAAAGTTGAGAACTCACTGAGAAAATAGGGGTGAAGAGGGAGCAGGAAGACGGCAGTGAGGTGTCACCACCAATACCAGGCCCTGGGAGTGGAGACCCCAGTGCAACTATCTCGCTGTTGCGTTACCAGAGTGCTTCTTTAATCTGGACTTCTTTAATCTGAGTTTACTTTCTCCCAGAAGTCCACACAGGTTGGGAAGCCAACAAAACAGATACAGAGTTCCAAATGGATGTAGGCAAACAGAGGAACAAATATGATTTGAAAGCACCAATGCACCTTGCTTTGTCTGAGAAAGAGGTCTGTACAGAGAAAAGCCTGCAAATGTCTATTTTCCTTCAACTGCTGTCATACTGATTAGGAGCTTCAGGTAGGGTTTATGAGCCTTTTTTCTTCTTGTACAACGTTTCCATCCTGCCTTTCAGAGTTCACATCTGTGGCGCCTTTTAAAATTCTCTGGTGACTTTTCAGTTCCCTCTTTTTCACTTGTACCTCTCCATCTTGTCTGAGAGATTTCGGCTCACTCATCATTCCATCCTTTCCTTCAGACATATAAGAAAAATATGAGTTCTCTAGGTGTCTTTCAAGCTCTACAGCATACTAATTGCTGTTTGTTAAAGCCCAATCATTAAAATGCACAGTCACTGCAGAGAAATAGATGTAATGACCTGAGATAAAGTTGTTCCCTCTGTCCTTCCTGCCACCCCTCTGCAGGTGGTTACTGCCCCACAGTTCTGCTGCAGAGGACGGTGGTTTACTAAAACCCTGCTGCATGAGCTTCTTGATTATTACTTTACTTACATCAGCTCAGTACAAATGGTAGTCAAAACAATGGAAGTTTAGAGACTGTCGTCCTCTTCTATTACTACTTCTCAGATAAATTTAATTTTCTAATCTTCTTCTAAACCTTCCTAATAGCATTAACTTGAGCCACCTTAACTTGTTCAGTAATTTTCCTAATTTTCCCTGAAGTGGGTGAAGCTGATCCCCACCAAAGGTGGTGGTACCTTTCAGGTTAATAATGGCATGAGCAGTGGAGAGGATTTAACAGCCAGACGTGAGTTGTCAGATATCTTTAGCTTGGAGGTTATATACACACAGGCTATTCAAAGATAATCAGTTTTGCTAATAATTTTGCATACAAACATTAACATTGCATTAAGCATGTTTTCTGAAAGTAGACAATCCCTCCACCAATTCAACCTAAGGTCTAAGAAATTTCTGGTTTGAACAAATATAAAGTACAGAAATGTATCACAGTTCTAAACTCATGACATCTTTGTGATTCCCCCAGAGTGCTCGGCTTTCACATAAATAGTGAGTTTGTGTTTTCATTCAAAATGTACCTTCTCTCCATCATGCTGCTTTCCACACAGTCAGTTATTTACAATTTAGGCATCTGTGACATAACCAAAGGTTTCACATGCCAATTTTGACCATCAGTTCATCAGTTCTTTCAGTGGTTTTATCTAGGTTTAACTGACCTGAACTTTTAAAGCAATTCTGTTCATGAGGTACAAGAAGAAACAAAATCAGATTCTCTTTGTACTTTTTATTTTCCCTCAGGATTCCAGAGAAATAAAAAATGTGGAAATATTTATCATCATTTTTATTCCATAGCCCAGGTCTAAGCAAACTCAGCTTCACAGATTGCCTGTGCCCAAGTGTGTGTGGGCTTTGAGAGACCTCTAAATACCACATTAAATCTGCCAGAGATAGAGTTGACCCACAAGAGGTTAGTTAACTCCCAGATCATGGGAAAAATGATGCTTTTCTGTGCACGTATTACAGGGTTATGAGAGCAAGGCCTGTGCTAAAGGGCAGGTAGATTAATTTGAGCCTCAGAAAGCAAAATCTGTGAGAAGACAGTTTTGATCCATTTTGTCCCCTACCAAGATAGTTCTGCAACACTGACGTGATACAGTGTCCAGGAGTACCAGGCTTGCTCTAATAGCACTGCCTGATTGTCCTCCTGCTGCAAATAACTTTTCCCCTCCCTCTTCTTCCTGAGAAACCCCAAACTGGATGCAGTGTTTCTTAGTCATTAGAGCTTGTTCGATGGGTTTAGTAGATCTGAGCTCAACCCAAGACAGGGAACTACTGTATTGTTCATTAATGCCCCCAAGTATCCCAGCTGTAATCAGCTTCATTTTTGTACTGCAGAATATTGAAGATATGATGCTAGTAATTGTGCTCTGAAGAAAGAAAGAGGGGAAAAAGCAGATGGTACAAGCAAATTGGTTTTGCAGTTACAGCGTAAACTTTAGAGATCTATAGTATTATGGAGCCTGCTGCAGTTTTAGCCACCTTTGACTAGACTGCTCAAGAGTGGATAATAAAAGGATCAGAGAAAAACAGGGAATCAATAAGGCTGTCAGAACTCTTTCTACCTACTACAGTGTTTCACATTTTCTCTGTGAATCGCTCTACTTCACAGTATTTCAATAAAGCAGGAAAATGGCCGGTCTCAAAACTGAGCACTACAATTTACTCTTCACAGGTTACTAACTACTGTTTTAGAGATTTAGTACATGTCTAGACAGGGATCCATTTTGAAAACAAAAATTATAACACTATGTTAAAGAGAGTTATTTCTGTGCATGCTAATGTTCTAAAGGATCAATACCCCTCTGTTCTCTGAATTTAACTTTAGTGCAATTTCAGTGATTTTACATAGTTGTCTCTTCAGAGACAGGAAAAGTGCAGTTCATTAGCAAGTATGAATATATCTTAATATATCATAAATCCTTTAGGGGTTTATGTCTCATCTAGGCAATTAAGAAAAAGCAAAAGCTAAACAAAAAACTAAATCTATTCTTGTCTAAAGATTTAATTTGGAAGGGACCCTGTGAGCTCCACATTTTTGGGAATGCTGGTTAGGACAAATTTTTACAACATGGGAAATAGTTATATAAAGGTGCTTCATACCTTTTAGTGTGGAGCTATGTAGAGGTGGGAAGGGAGAGGAAAAGTGAGATAAGAGTCTTGAATTCGGATGAATGTTAGTAGGATGTCCCTGCACACATATCAGATGTGGATATTTTTGAGTTGATGACAGCAGATACAGAGCAGCCAGTAAGCCATCAGCTGTTTCCTTTCTGAATTCATTTTTATCTCTTCAGCTTCTTCTGACTAGTCAAGAAAAGCAGTATCATACTTCTAAAACAGTACCTGGGATCTGGGAGCATTCTCACAGCTTATCTCAGTGCCATCTGTAGCAAGGATAGGCAGACCTCACAAGACAGAAGTCTTTGATTTCGGTCAAAGCGAAGAATTGGAGAAAAGGAATTGCCCTTCTACAGATGTTGCCAAAACCCCTACCCACCCCTTTGTCATTACTGTGAAGTTGTACTGAGTTGCAGATCTGCACCCAGCTGTCTCTTCCCTTGCTCATATCAAATGCCATCCTCCTCTCCTGTTGTTTATTCATCAGGGAAATAACCTGGTATGCTTTGGCTGGAGGAGTCTCTTGGGGTGACTCCTACAGGGTGACACCTTTCTAATTTATCTGTCATGGGCTGATAACAAATTAGCGATTGTCCAAAGTCTATGTGGAGTCCTCTGCTGCTGGACAGAAATATTTCTTATAAAATAAGTATGGGGCGAGAGTTTCCATCTTACTTCAAGTGATAGACTTCACAAGATCTCAGTTATATTTGTAGGAAGACTAAACATTATTTTGGGTTTCTCTTCAATTACATGTGGTTGCCAAGGCGATCTCTAGCTGAGTCTTTCTGAGTCGCTGCAGAATCATAGGGCAGAAAGGGATGCGAATCTTTTCTCTCCTGGCATCTGTAAGCAGCAAGGGTTTTACTTAAGATTCATGTGACTGAAGCATGAGAGAGCTCTCACTTGACAAATACACTCAGTAGGAAAGTTCTCAGAGAAGCAGCAGATGCTCCTGTAAGCAGTGATGAATGGGAGAGTTAAGTGACTTTTACATGGTGAGAAACAGCTAACACAGGGCCGAGGAGGAGAGTTAGCCAAGAGAGAAAACCACAGATCTGATTATATCAGTGCATCTGACCCAGATTACTGCTCAGGTGAATTTAGGACCAGATCCTGAACAGACCTTTTTTACATCTTTTGTGAACTGACTGCTGTTATTTGTACTATGTTTCCCGTATTGACATTGCACTGTTATCTGCATTAACAAAACTGCTGTACAGTGTAGTGCTTTCACAGGTAACAAGTGGAAGCTCTGTTTTAGGTGAGCTGTTTGTATGTGTCTTAAAAATGTTAATATATGTTTGAGACTTGAATGAGACCTACAGGCTGAAACTGCATGATTTGAGCCTTTTTTTTAATGGATGAGGGTATGCGAGAGGAAACGTCAGAAGAAGCAGGCAGAGATTATGATTTGAAAGGTGGAGAACAATAGGAAATAAGATGTTTTGTTTATTTGTTCATTTTTAAACTGGAAATAAGCACTGAAACCCTGGAATATCTGTGATCCATTCTGTGAGACTTGTGCTCACAAATAAAGACAGTTACAATTGATATCTTTACTGATAAATCTATGAAAACAGGTCAAAGAAAGAATTACTCAGAAATGAGCCAAGTGAGTAAGATGTTATTTGTAGTGACTTGCCCTCAAGATTATATAGTTCACCTGTAAACTCACACTAGAGCCAAGCATTTTTTTGCTCTAAGTCGAGTTTATTTTTAAAAGCATTAAAATGAACCATAAAATGAATATTCCAAATAACTCTAGTGATTCAGCACTTGAAGGCTTCTCTGGTACGATTGACTTTTTCAGTGAAATGTAAGGATTTCTCAATTACAAGATTTCTGTAAGTGCTTAAGTTATGAATGGTCCAGCATCCTCTGAGTTCTAATGGCCTTTAATGGATTTTAATACGAATATCTGCTCTGCCTAGTGAAGACTGGAGAATTTCCAGAGGTGTGTACTGAGAACAAGACGGTACCTGTCTTATGCACTGCAAATATTATGCACTTCACTGCAGAACACCAAAGAGCTGAATGTTATAGATTTTCTTGTCTTTTTTACAACTTGTTACACAATACTGAACCACTGTTATCTAATTACCTTATTTTTCACAGTCTTGTTCATTTTATTAGGAGCCTGAGAGGGATTGGTTGCTGAGGCAGTCTGAAGTCTACAGTATCTCCCAGGGTGATACTATGAGAACTCATTATGGTTCATGAAATGCTCACAGATTATGGCATTCAATGCTACAGAAATATCTATCGGGGGAAAACAAACAAACAAAAAAGAAACTTTGTTTTGGAAGGATAAGAAAAAAGTTATACCTCCCAGTGAATATTGCTTCTTTGCTGAACCACCTAAGTGTTCTGTATTAAATGAAGCATGTATCCAGATGAGGAGGAGAATGTTATATCATCATTTACATAAAGTGTGCTTTATAAAATGGATGCACAACAGGGAATGGAGTTCAGGCAGCAGAGCAGGCGATGTGCCAGAGAAACCAAAGAAATATTGCTTTACTTTCCCACGAATGTTGCCACATATTGACCAATGTACCTGGAGCTGTACATAAAAGACGAAAATAGTTTTCTAACCTTAATTTAAAACTTACATGGCAACGTTTTTGCTAGATAACAAAACAAGTCATTGGGCTCCTGACCAGCAGCGCCTCCAATGACCAAGCTTATTGCTGTCTGCAGCAATTTCCATTGATTCTCTCCCCTTCTCTTTAATCTCAGATTTTGGTTGGGGTGGAGCTGACTCTGTGGTGACAGTGAATTTCCTGTGAATAGATGCACTTTCTTTTCTCAGCTCCCACATTTATCAACAGGTTTGACTTTAGATATATTTGGGATCACCATTTGTAAAGAGGGAAGAGAAATCAGATACATTTGATTTGAAAATAGTCTCAGGTACAATCTCAGATATAAGCAGTCTCAGAAACAACAGTTCTGTTGCCTCCTTTTCCTTCTAAATCTCCCTTTCTATATTTCTGATGTCCCCCGTGCTGCTCCTTATAGATCATGATATAAGTGGACTAAAGCTCAGAATTACAGGGATGTAAACTCTGAAGCTTATCTAAAATGTTCAGAATCATAGACTCATTGAATAGTTAGGATTGGAAAGGACCTTAAGATTATCTAGTTCCAACCCCCTGCCATGGGTGGAGAGACCTCGCACTAAATTATGCCGTCTAAGACTCCACCCAACCTGGCCTTGAACGCCACCAGTGGTGGAGCATTTACCACTTCTCTGGGCAACCCATTCCAGTGCTTCACAACCGTCACAGTAAAGAACTTCCTCCTTATATCCAATCTAAACTTCCCCTGTTTAAGTTTTAACCCGTTACCCCTTGTCCTGTCACTACAGTCCCTGATGAAGAGCCCCTCTCCGGCATCCCTATAGGCCCCCTTCAGGTACTGGAAGGCTGCTATGAGGTCTCCACGCAGCCTTCTCTTCTCCAGGCTCAACAGGCCCAACTTCCTCAGCCTGTCTTCATATGGGAGGTGCTCCAGTCCCCTGAGCATCCTCGTGGCCTCCTCTGGACTTGTTCCAACAGTTCCGTGTCCTTTTTATGTTGAGGACACCAGAACTGCACACAATACTCCAAGTAAGATCTCACAAGAGCAGAGTAGAGGGGCAGGATCACCTCCTTCGACCTGCTGGTCACGCTCCTTTTGAGGCCGCCCAGGATACAGTTTGCTTTCTGGGCTGCAAGGCTAGGATAAAAATTCACAAAGAATCTGGAAAAGCAATGATGAGAGAAAACATCTACAGACAGTATGAAAATATTTTCGGTTTTAAGCACAAAAGTTGGACATAAAGAGTTGCAAAAGGATCTAATGAGGCTGAACAATCTATACTACACTTTCGGATGAAATTCAGTGTTGATTTGTGCCAAGTCATGGGAGGTAGAGGGAAGGAGTCAGGTAATCGACCCTAACTATACAGGAAAAAAGGCTGTAAATTAGCTATTACAATTCAGGAAATATATCTTGGCATTTTTGTTGATAGTTCAAACAAATGTCAACTCAATGCTCAGCAGTGGTCAAAAAGGCAGATGGTGTATGAAACAATTAGTAGGAAGACTCCAGTGAACAAATCAGAAAATATCACTGTATCACTCTAAAATCCATTGTGTATTTGTGTTTTGAATACTGTGTCTTTGGTCTTAGGTATAGGTTGTTGAAGATGATAAAAAGCACAGAACAGTTGCTAGATAAAGGGAGGGTGAACAGACAGAAACATGTAAACCTACAGATATACAGAAAGTGAATACGGAACAACTGTTTGTTATTTCTCACAGGATGAGACCTGTAGGGCAGCAACTGAAATGATCACACAGTTTTATAGAACATACAAAAAAGTAAGTTTTTACCAGGTAGAAGCATTTCCATTCTTGCATTGCTACAGTACGGCGTGGACGTTGAAAGCTCAAAAAGGCTTAAAGACGTATTCCTGACAAAAAAAAAACCAACCCTCATTAAAAGCAAGGACACCGATACAAGCTGTGATTTAGGACGACTCTGAAATGCCTTTTGACAGAAGGTGGGAGTATGCAGTGGGAAAAACTTCACAATGCTATTCCCTGTTCATTTCTTGTTTTCTCTAAGCTTCTGCTGTTGGTTCCTGTCAGAACCATGTAGCTGGGTAAGAGATTTGTTTTGCTCATCTTGGGATTTTGAAAGAGCTGAAAGAAAACTCAGCCAATTTCAGTGAACACTTTTGAGGGATTTGGCTTCTTACTCACCTAAGAACATAGAAGAGATCCTCACCTTTTGTTCCTGCTTTCTCAGCGACATGCAGGAGGCTGACCCTAGTTTTCTTGGGAAGGGGACTCTGTTGGTGATGAGGTCAGCTGCCCTCTTTGATTTCTGTTGGATGGCCTTTCTTCTGAGTGAAGGCTATGCAGCTCACTAGCCCCATAAAACAGAAACAAGTTGGGTGTTGCTGAAGTCCAAATGCCTCCTTCTTCAGATGAAACCTTTCTCATTCTGTACTGCTCCAGAGAAGGTGACAGATTAGAAGTGAGAGACAATGAGAGTGAAACCTAAAATCTTTGCAGCAGTATGGGGATCAGTGGTAAACTGGATGCTAATTGGCTCAGAGGGAATAAATTATCTTCAGGACAGCAACGAATATTGCTCTCTGACTGTTGCAGTTCCTTTTCATACTTTGCTTTGGAAAAGGTGAGTTTTTAGCTAGGAATATTTTCAGCTGCAAGAAAGCAATTGGGAATTTTGCTTTCTGGTTAAGAGTGGGACAGAGAAGCTAATGGAGTGAGGTGAGATATGAGGATGAATAGTATGCAATGCTGCTCTGCCAAGGGGATATCAAAATTGCTGTCTTCAAGGCCAGTAGGAAAAAAATAAATGTTAAGCAATGACTAAGATGAGGGAAGTCTAAGGATTCTGGAAGGTGAAATAGAATGCCAGACACATTACAAATAATAAGTCTGAAACTCCTGTTCATGTTAATTTAAAAAAAAAAAAGGTAGTATAAGTGGATAAGTAGCACCTAAGGACAATAAAATTAATTCATTTTACCTCTTTAAGAACTTAAATCCAAAGGCACTCCTTTCACATTGAGCTTTGCTGATATTCAGTACATTTATTTTGCGATTCGTGAAAATGTTTTCCGTTTCATTTATGATTTTTATAATTGCAGATTAGTTTGGCAGACCCAATCAGACATACTTACTGCTCAATTCATAAAAAAAAAGCTGAAATAATTACCTAGACATAAAGAGATTTTACTGTGCGTATTTGTTTACTACAAAGTCTTGGAACAGCAACACAGATGTTGGAACAAATAGTTCATGTAGCAGCTCCCTCTCTTCTCAGTTTGAATTTGAACTCATCATTGAAAAGATTAGCTCAGCAGTTAAAGTTTGTTGAAATAACCTCTTAGTTCTTTGAATATTAATATTTCATAATCTGCAGAGATCAGTATTACATGTCCCATTTCTGTTACATTAATATTCCTCATCAAAGAATTAATATTTCCATCTAAAGGAACCATAAAGCAAGACTTGCAGATTTGTTCCCATGAAAAAGTAGCATTCGCTCTGCTTGATTTGTTCTGGACTAATACTATTCAGCCATGAATTATCACTAGCTTTAAATCCCTGGGAGTCACAACTGAAAGACTTGAACCAGCATATACTGATTCAATGATATTTAAATGAAAGAATGAGGGCATCCTACTTCTGAATGAAATACATTATGAAAGGATTTTTTATAGAGATAAAGCTTTTATGAGCCATGGTTTGCCATTCTATACTTCTTGCAATATAGGTAATTTCCTCTGTACGTGTTAAATGTATTCTTTTTTTTTTGCAAGTATGTGTCTGTGGGTTTTTTCTATAAAACCACTTCAAAGAGAGCAGGATCTCCAACTGTAAACAGAGTCTGCATTCTGTAACAAAGCGGCCTCCACCATTGTTAATACTGTACACACATCTATACAGCACAGGATATAAATCTATACACTCTACACAGCATCCCTGATTTTTCAGCATGGGTAGCCTCCAAAGACAGGATGTTTAGACATCACCTATTTATTAATTAATTTTATTGCTCATTTGTTGAGCACTTATTTGTTGGCACTATGCTAATCGTTTTCAGGATGCATGCACCTCCCCTTGGAGCCATAGTAAGACCATCAAACCCATTTTGTCTTGGCTGCTGTGTAGCTATAGACAAGTAAGGCTGAGCATTAAAGGAGCTACAGAATCAACAAATTACTTTCAAGTACGGTGAAAGAAATCAAAAGACATTTCAATGAGAGCCATTTTCATAGATGTCAAGGGACAGTGAAGACAGACAGGAGTTTTGTGTCAGGCAAAGAAACTTGGTGTAGTTTCTATTATTTTGGTAAGATTAAAGTTTAAGCCCAGCAAGAAATTCTCAAACACCGTATATGGAGACAAATTCATTGAAAGCATAGTATCAGAAAAGGTGGATAATTATCACATAACGATTTCTGAAAATGATCACCATTTAACTAATCAAAAAACGGTTTTGATATCACAATGGACGTCAGCTCTGTTGTTGTGAGAAAGTAACTAATTTCTTGTACAGAGGAGAATAATTGTCACTGAGAGCAGAGGAGGAGCTTCCTTAATCCAAAATAGTTTAGCATTAAAGTAGAATAATTATATGGGGGTTGTTATGTATAGGGGAAAGGAATGACTAAGAGGATGCTCTGTACAGAACAAAGGTGATTAAGAAAGCAATTGGGCACTAATGTACTGTGCCATTTTAAATAAGACTTAATACCTGGTTTAGGATCTGTCTGATTTGTGCTCACTTTGGAGATCCATGAGTATCCAGTTATTTTGCTGTAGCCGCCAAGTATACAGCTCATAATAACAGGTGAAGTATACTACCATAATGGTCCTCAATTATTTGAAAGGAGTAATTATTCAAGATAGGCTTTCCAGTATCTATATTTTTAAAGCTACAGGGAACTGCCACCCCAGTGGTGATTTCTTCTCTGCAAGAAGGTACAACAGCTGAGCTGCCAGCAAGGCTCTGGTTCACATGGAGTCTCCTGGCAGGTCAAGGCAGTCATGTCATTTGGTATCTGCTATGATGAAGGTTTACCTTGGCTTTTGTTTCTGTACTATTAGAGCTTAGTAATGTGGTAGCAGTGTCACAAAGTGAGGTTAAGGTCTGAAGAGTCATTCCCACAGCCCGCTTCTCATTTCATATGACGATTAGTCTTTTTGTTTTCCAGTTCCCCTTTTTGGGGACTGTGTGACTAGATTGAATACAGCTTCGAGGTGGCTGGCTTTGTACATAATTCATCAAAGCAAAAACTGTTTTAATATTCATATTTAAAAAATAATATTCCATATTTAATTTTGATGTACATTAATAAAAAATGTGAGCATTTTTGTTGATTTTTATACGTCAAAATTATTTGCTTTTGTTTTCAGAGTTTAAAGAATCCTCTGGAAAAATATAGTTTTGTGAATTTTTTTTTCTGTGCAACTTTCTGCTTTACTATGTTGACATTTCACCATCTCTCACTTCAGTAATGCCTTAATAGAGGTATATATAATGATTTTAATTGTTGGCATAAATCTGTCTTGGCATCCAAGGTGCCATTTCTCTGCTCTTTTCCATAATTCCTCCAGGTCTTTTTTTGTTTCAGATGTAGTTCCTACAACTCTGCTCTGTGTTTTACCTGCTGCTGCACTAGACAACTGTTAGCATCCAACTTCATGATGTTTAACTTGTGTGTCAAACCTTAAATTGCATTCTTCTGCTTTTCTAACCCTTAAAACACAATCAGAGCACTTTATCTGTGGGCATGATGGCTATCTAGCAGTCTCATAATTTCTTTTGATTATTCTCCCACGATATGCATGACATCTTAATCAATTTAATCTCATTTCATAATCTTCCATCTGCATTTTCAGCTTTAATAGGTCCTCCTACATTATTTAACTTGTTCTTGCTGGTATTTGCAGCACTGGCTTGCTTCTCAAGCATGATTTTCTTTCTTTTCGCATATATTCGCCTGATATAGAATTGATAAGAATCTGAAACATTCATGTTCTTGGATGTAAGTATTTTGCAAATACTCTGGCAGAACAGGTAAAAATGTTGTCACCTAGCAACTAATAGCATTATATATATATATGCTATATATATATATATATATGTATGTATGCATGATTTTTTTTATTCTCCTGGAATTGCCTAGATGATTTTCCCCCTTAATTTTCACTTGAAATTTTATGAGAAAATGGGAACTTGCTCTTAAAATGTTTTTAAAAAAATGGAAAAGTCAGCTGGCTGTTAAATTAAAAGTCTAAGAAATATCATGCAAATTATTACAGCCCATAAATTAGGGTCTGTATTCTCCTGGTATCTTTGAAACTGATGACTGTGAAAAACTCCTTAGTGAACATACTTTTTTTCTATGCAGTATATGGAGCTATGGGGGAGCTGAGCTGTCCTTCTTTTGTACTGCACTGGGCAGAAGAACATCTTTTAGGAGCAGGGTATTGTCCAGTGAAGGATCATTATGTTTATTCACATTCTGGAAACAGCAGGGAATAAAAATAAAGTACAAAAAAGTTTGCCCAAGGTCTTAACTGCTTATATTAATCTCTAAGAAAATCCAGTGGAATATACACTATGTTTCTTTGTCATTAATGTCAGAGAATTTTATGTCAATTCCCAATTACCCAGTTTAGAATCACAAGCAAAAAGAGCAGACATCACTCCAAGGGAAACCTATCACTCTGCTCTTGTGTTCTAAAAGCAGACAGACTCTTTAGAGGAAAGCATAAGAAATCCTGTCTTGACAATTTTTAATTAAATAAGTATTGTAAAGCTTTTTTTTTTTTTAGTCCTGAATTATACACGTCTGAAACTGTGAAGCTTTGGTTTGTTTGTTGTTTTTAATCTAAATTAGGCCAGTGCTGCCTTTTTCCTATAAATTCAATTACCTTTTTTGAACTGTAGTAGTGAACTGCATAGGATTATTCTGCTAAGCATTCGATGCTGTCCCACACGACATCCTTGTCTCTAAATTGGAGAGATATCAATTTGATGGATGGACCACTTGGTGGATAAAGAACTGGCTGGATGGCTGCACACAAAGAGTTGTGGTCAATGGCTCAATGTCCGGCTGGAGACCAGTAACAAGTGGTGTCCTTCAGGGATCGGTGTTGGGACCGGTCTTGTTTAACATCTTCGTCGCTGACATGGACAGTGGGATTGAGTGTGCCCTCAGTAAGTTTGCCGATGACACCAAGCCGTGTGGTCCGGTTGATAGGCTGGAGGGAAGGGATGCCATCCAGAGGGACCTTGACACGCTTGTGAGGTGGGTTGATGACAACTTTATGAAGTTCAACCATGCCAAGTGCAAGGTCCTACACCTGGGTCGGTGTGATCCCAGGCACAGCTACAGGTTGGGCAGAGAAGAGATTCACAGCAGTCGTGTGGAGAAGAACCTGGGGGTGCTGGTCGATGAGAAAATGAACATGAGCCGGCTGCAGTGTGCGCCCGCAGCCCAGAAAGCCAACCATATTCTCTGCTCTTGTGAGACCTCACCTGGAGTATTGTGTGCAGTTCTGGTGTCCTCAACATAAAAAGGACATGGAACTGTTGGAACAAGTCCAGAGGAGGCCACGAGGATGATCAGGGGACTGGAGCACCTCCTGTATGAAGACAGCTGAGGAAGTTGGGGCTGTTCAGCAGAGAAGGCTGCGTGGAGACCTCATGGCAGCCTTCCAGTATCTGAAGGGGGCCTATAGGGATGCCGGAGAGGGGCTCTTCATCAGGGACTTTAGTGACAGGACAAGGGGTAACGGGTTAAAACTTAAACAGGGGAAGTTTAGATTGGATATAAGGAGGAAATTCTTTCCTATTAGGGTGGTGAGACACTGGAATGGGTTGCCCAGGGAGGTTGTGAGTGCTCCATCCCTGGCGGTGTTCAAGGTCCAGGTGAGGTCTCACAAGAGCAGAGCAGAGGGGCAGGATCACCTCCTTCGACCTGCTGGTCACGCTCCTTTTGATGCAGCCCAGGATACGGTTGGCTTTCTGGGCTGCGAGCGCACACTGCAGCCGGCTCATGTTCATTTTCTCATCAACCAGCAACCCGAAGTCCTTCTCCGCAGGGCGCTCTCAATCTCTTCTTTGCCCAGTCTGTAGCTGTGCCTGGCATTGCTCCGACCCTGGTGTAGGCAGTTTAGGTTACTTGCTCTGCTTTACTCTTTCTAACATGAGTCAAAGTTAATTCAAAGTCAAAAATATACTGGTAGTTTGTTTTGTTTATTTTAGCACCCAACTTGTGCTAGTGCAGGCTGTGATATACCTTCTTAGGACTGCTATTTTAGATTAGTCTGCAACTAGCACAGCTTGTCTCTGTAGCTGAACAGATGTGTTTCAACAGGATGGTACTTGGCAGAATTGTCCTGAAATTCTACATTTTATGTAGCTCTTCTCACTTCTAGTTTTTCACTGTACCATCTGTATTGCTATCATGCAGAAGTAAAGTCAATGGGGCATTAAGAACTTGCTGATGCTACTGTTTCTTGTTGGAGCTGAAAAAGAGCTCTTTCTTTACTCTGCATTTTGCTGGCTTTGTCAACCTAAATCAAAGTAGCAATATGGCTTTCTGGGACAGCTTATGACATGAGTTTGTGTCTGGCCTGTGCACCCATGAAAAGGAGCAATCCTACACTCAAGATCTTGGAATTATGCAATAACTGTAAGTCTGCTCTGCTCCTTCTGATCTACCCTTCCCACAGTTGACTTGCAGTGTTTATCACCTTCATCACGTGCACAGACCTGCAAGCAGGGGTGACCTCAACAGCCCAACAGTAGGAGGTAGGAGTAGCATAGTACTAAGCTGAGCACTATAATACTCACTCCTGAAAAGGCACTCTGAGAGTCTTTACTGGCTAGGCAGGGAGCAGTGAGGTGGGGAGTGTGAGTCTCCGTTGCATATTCAATGTGCTCATCTGGTGAATATCAGTTTCTGAGATGTCAATATTTTCTCAGGGGTTTATGCCATTTCATATGACTATTTCTCACTTGAGTTACTATTATTATTTCAACAATTTCCCTTTTTTCTTTATTTATTTTGTTTTGTTCTATTTTCTTATGTGGTTTAGCTTACGTACCTCCTGCAGCACTGTGACATTTTCCCAACAGAGTTGAGCAAAGGCCATGCAGTTCTCAGCAGAAATGGGCCTTGGGGCTCAGCTGTATTTGACTTGGTCTGGGCTGCAGGTGACAACATGCTTCTGCTGCCTTCAATGTCACATCTTCCTATCTCTGAGTGATAATAGATGCTTATTATCAATAAGAGATAACTTATTGAGGTATCTGAAACAGCTTGATTGTCTTCATAGGTTTTCACATTAAAAAGTAATATAGAAAATTCTTTATGAATTATAAAGAGTATATTACTTATAGAGTTCAGAAGGAATAGTTTGCTTTGACCAGGGTTGCAAACAAAAGAGCAACATTTTTAAAACACATTTGTTTGCAACATACATATTTCTGCTAAAATATATTGAATTATTCCATGTCTTCAAATACAGGGTGAATTCTGATTTAAGATATGGCTGAAACTGTTGATACATATGAGAATTTCTCCTTTAGAAAGAATCATTAGATAATCTGTAGGCTGAGTTATGTTGTTGGGTTGAATGAACTGCCAGAAACCCTATGGGTGTTTTGATAGATATAAATTCCTTAACATATTTAATTTATTCTTAATCCAGGTGCAAAATCTAAGTGTTAATTTACATACTTTTAAAATTAAATTCATTTTATAGGTTCTGGTATACAGCATAGTTCGAAGCGGTATTGGTCCAGCACAGAACCACCCTTATCTGAAACACATAATCTAGAAATCACAATGAAGGAGAAATCCCATTTGCATTGGCTGGGAACTATAGCAGTCTCTGGTCATTTCAGTTTGAGAGGATTCTGCTTAGCCGAGTTGGATGTGAATAGCAGTGTGACCCACTCATGGCATTATTAACTACCCCGACTCCTACTAAATCACTAAAATCCCAGGTTTAGAAACTGGGAATATCTGTCAGTATGTTTTCATACCTGTAAAACATCTGAAGAAATAAGTGAAAGTAAACACACATACATATTAAATTAACATGCTTTTGTTGCTAAGGTAACAAATTTCAGATCTTCTCTGTGGGAATACTATACCACATGTAGCACTTAATTCACCAGTATTAAAAATGCTGTTTTATGCAGCCATTTAGCGACATGAACAATACACAGATTTGAGGTGAGTGGGTGGTTTATCAGGAAATTCATATTCAGCATGAAGACACTGATGGCTCTGTGACAGTTGAAATTTAGAGGCAATCATATTTATGAGTAGTCCTCTGTACTAAGGAGGCAAGATGATAGCAGAAAAGACAGTCTCCCTTTCTTTGCTCCTCTCTTCAGTTCAGATTCTCTTGCCTTTGTCTATATCATTCAACCACTTGTCAGGGCTTTAATAGAGAACAAAAGAGTGTTTAGCACTGCTGAGTTTTAACAAACAAACACTGCCCTTCATTTAATGTGATGTGTTGGCCGGGAGAAAGGACTTGGAGAAGATGTTTTGATATTCTCATAGCAACTGTGCAGAACAAAGTGGCTGATATTTCAAGGTGTTGCTTTCTTTAAAAGCAGAATTCATATGTAATTCTTTGTACTTTTATGCTCTAATTGGGCAGACATTTACAAAGACTAAATTTCACAGCATTTTGGAAAAAGGAGAAAAAGAATATAGAGATGGCCTTACTGAGCCAGACCAGAGCAGAAATTACATGTGTCTCTGATCAGAGGATGAAGAATTGACTGGTGACAGTTTTCTGGAAGCAGACAAGTCTAATGTACCTTTCTCAGGTATAGTTTATGTTTTAGTTTTTGTAGCTTGGGTGCTGAGATTTAGTGCTTTGTCTCCAGATTCAGGAAGAAACTGTCAGACTGGTGAGTAAGGGAATGGGGATGAGGGTAGGATACTCCATTATATCAGTTTGATGATGCCTTGTCAAAACATCAGCTGATATGTATGATGGTTTAGAGTCACCTTTAGGTTAACATACTTATTCAGTTCCCTTGGTGATGAAAACTTCCAGGAGAAAATCACAGCAGCACAATGAAATGCTTCTTTTTATTCATAGATGGAGGACAAAAGATCCTGAAAAATGGATGGTAAAAATTGGACAAGGCAAGTCTCTTCAACAGTCCTCATGTTGCTATACTCCAGGTGATGACTGGGGTAGAAGTACCATCTGTTTATTCATTGAACCTTGAATTATTGTGAATATCTGACTCCAAATCAAAATCTTCACTGAATCGTTGCATTTTACCTGAGCCTTTCCTTCCACAAAATGATCTGGGAATTATCAAGTAATGCCATTATTTTCATTATTGCTTTCATAGCTGAATGTTGTATGATTTCTATATCTTCTTAAGTTAACAAATGTGACAATTGCAAGACTTGACAGGTAGAAAGAGAGATTGTGGAGAACTGCACTTGGGCAGGAGCACATGTTAATAGTCTTTTTGGCAGACTTGCATTATTATCTGTGACTACTCAGCAGACATCACTGTTACGTAAATGCTATAAATCAGCCTGATGTGATTCTGAAGCTCAGTTTCTTTCTGTCTATGAATGTTTCTTACTTGTCATTGTCTTTAGCATAGTAGTTTTTGTTTCTTAAATTGAAATAAAACTTTGAAATTAACATTGCACAGAAACTTTGCTTCAGGATCCGGGAAAAGTCTAACAGCAAAAACTACTTGCCTCTTGCTAATTTACAGTCTTGCAATCATAGAATAGTTAGGGTTGGAAAGGACCTCAAGATCATCTAGTTCCAACCCCCCTGCCATGGACCCTGCAAAGAAGACCCAGAGAAGTCCTTCTCTGCAGGGCCGCTCTGAATCTCTTCTCTGCCCAACCTGTAGCTGTGCCTGGGATTGCTCCGACCCAGGTGTAGGACCTTGCACTTGTCATGGTTGAACTTCATAAGGTTGGCATCAGCCCACCTTACAAGCATGTCGAGGTCACTCTGGATGGCATCCCTTCCCTCCAGCCTATCAACCGGACCACACAGCTTGGTGTCATCGGCAAACTTGCTGAGGGCGCACTCAATCCCACTGTCCATGTCAGCAACGAAGACGTTAAACAAGATCGGTCCCAACACCGATCCCTGAGGGACACCACTCGTTACTGGTCTCCAGCCGGACATCGAGCCATTGACCACAACTCTTTGTGTGCGGCCGTCCAGCCAGTTCTTTATCCATCGAGTGGTCCATCCATCAAATTGATATCTCTCCAATTTAGAGACAAGGATGTCGTGTGGGACAGTGTCAAATGCTTTGCACAAGTCCAGGTAGATGACGTCAACATCTTTACCCTTATCCATCAATTCTGTTGAATTCAATGTTGCTAGGTAGAGTTTGGCTCAGATTCAGTGCAGCTGTGGAGAATAAATGAAGTATGAATAGAAGGTAGGGCCTGTTTTGATCATATTTGTACTATAATCCAGAATATTTCCTCTCCTTTGGCTGGCAGTCTGGCGGTCTTGAAGATGAGCACTGGCAAGACACCTTAAAGGTATAATATTTTTAGATGATATAAGGTAGATTAGTGGGCAAGAAGTACTTGGAAGAATTGGAAAAGTGTTAGAAGATTTTATTTCCCGTTACTAGCAACAACACTGAGGACAAACAGAAAACTCCTGAAGAAATAAAGTCATTCTGTAAAGGATTAACCTGGTTGCCTATGTTAGAAATGTTGGTCTTAAATAATCTTGTTAGAATGCACATTCTTGTAACATGATTTCACTGTGCTGTGGTCTACACAAATCAAGTCCTTCTATATGCCAGTATATAAAAGATGTTGGTATACATTGTGAGAGGTAAAGTTTTGAGGAAAACACATCCAGGTTTTGTTCCTTTACAGATATCTTTTAAAACACTCATACAATCTCAATTTCCTCTTCACATTTATTAATTAGTGCTTATCTCACTTAAGGAAAGCCTCCTAATTGGGGTTTCATTGTATGCCATAACGAAGGATGCAGGGACATTCCGCCCTGAGAGATCAGGTGGAAGTATTGAGGCTGTCAAAGGTTCGCAAGAGTCAGTCTTTATGTGGGAATTAAGCTAAACTCTCAACTTCTGTATGTCTGATTATACCACTGTTTTTTGGTTTGGGTTTGTGGGTTGGTTTTGGTTTTTTTGGTATGTGCCTGTGTACTCTCTTTGGGAAACTACATAAAAATTAGCAGAGATTTTTGTATTACATGAATAAACCTATTAGGTTTCTTCCTATTAAATATGACTATAATGCTTAATCCCTCTCAGGAGGTCAAGGATAAAATGGTTCATTCATTTTAAAGGCCTATTTGTTAAGGCTAGTTGGGTAGAGGAACTCAGTGTCATCACTTCAGAAACAGTTTAGACAAATATATTAAGCAAAGCTCTCTTGATTGCATCTTCTTGTTCTAGGGCAAAGTGTAATGACTGGTAAACTGGGGAGGCAAATTGATACCTTAACAGCACAGCAAACTTTTTTCCTGTTACTTCCTCATTTGTATTGTATCTGTCTCTCCTACTTATGCATCTCTGTTCCACTTTGGCCAGATAAGAGGGTGACATTGAGAAAACTTTCACCAGGTCTGGATCAGTAGATGTGTACTATGCTTTGGACTCATAATGTGCTTTCCAACCATTTGAATTTGATTTGGATGGTCTGGCAATCAGAGAATTAATAATCTGAGTTCAGCACAGCTTAAAATCTGACATGCTCAACTCAACCCAGGCTCACATACAGCTGCAGTGGTGCTGTCCACTGTGGTGCCCTGGACATCTTACCAGCTTCCCAGTCCTTCCACCATGAACCAGTAAGGCGCACTTCTAGGGCATAGACAGGACATGGCCTGGCAAAAGCTGTGATAGACTGGCAAAGCTTCCCTCACTGAAAAACTGGATTGAAGGGATCCAATCTGTCAGTATCTTGATTTGGGTTCTGGAGGATTTGGTGGATTTATCACTCCCAGATTTCTGATTTTGATTAATAATACATTATTGGATCAAATTTACGTAGCAAATTGTCTCCACTGGTGCTGGAGAGCATGCCAGCATCTAAGCCTGGAAGCCACTTAAAGGTTTTTATGAAAAGTAAGGATTTATCTATGTAGAACATCTACTCAGGGGGTTAGCCAGTGGGTGTCTCAGATGCTGAATCTCTTCTGTAAAGACAATGCAAGTTGTGTGAGAAATCCTCAGCTGGGAAGCTTGTTAGCTGAACTGCTCAATTCCAGAGATTCCCTTAAATCTGATCTAAATAATCAGAAATTTATTTCCTTTTGATTCAGTCTGCTTGTATCTTTATAACCCTTTTTGTATTGCATTGTCTTGTTTTGAATTTGAGGAGCTGCTTGTTTAATAGCCTATCTTGAGTTAAAGACGATTTCAGGTGACTCACCTATAGCAGGTTTGACATTCCCTAAAATCTTAAAACTGGGAAATATTATCAAGGGCTCGGATCCCCAGATCATTGTAAATATCTGAAATATGTGATTCTGTATGTGTAACAGGTCTTTGAGAGTCCTCCCATGGTTGCTATTTGTCTGGGAGTACTTTGATGGACCATAAAGCAATGGTGCCTGAAACAACTGCTGTTTCTCATGTTCCTTTTCAGCAGTGGTAGGACCTGTTCACTGCAGCTTTGAGCTGCTGCAATTGGGAACCCTGGGCTGCAACTAGGGTTATCCTGTCCTTTGCAGGTGGGATGTGCAGGTACTCTCCACCAGCCATGGGCGAATTGTGTCTTCTGGCCCTGACAAATCCTTGTATGCAGGACAGCCATCACCATCACAGAGAGACTGCATGCATACAAGTTTCAAAAGATGAAACTCCAATATATGTCTGCTTCTGAGGATATGGAGGGATTTCCCAGACGAGGGAGGACTTGAGAAACTCTATAGATTTTATGTCAGTGGTATTGTCATATGAATTTCTGCCATTGTTTAACATGAAAAAGAAAAATGAGCCATGAAAGGATGTGGGAGAGGGGATTTAAAAACAGCACCAGGAAGGAAAATATTTCTCTTTCTGTTTGTAGCCTGTCTGTCTAACAAATCTCCTTGCCAAGCAACTCTACATAAAGTGAGTGGCACATACTATCAGTGGCTCAACAAGGCACTTCTGCAGCTGCTGGTATTTAGTATGCAGCTGCTTGATTTTATATTTTCCTGCAGCCTGCTTATTCAGAGAAAGTCTGTTGCTGTAGAAAGAGATATGGGAAGCCATTAGCTGGCTTTTATTCTTCAAAGTGCAAAACAGAGGACAACGGCTCAGCTGGGACTCTAATGTTAGTGTTTATACGGATTACAGCCCTAGTGTAAAATCAGTTCTAATGGTCAAATATTACATGCTTAATATCTGTTTTTAAAAACATAACATGTAAAGCAGTTTTTCTTTAAGGCTTATATTCTAAAACTACAGTTATACCCATGACTTCCCAGAAAAGATGGTCAGTTTTCAGCAATACGAGTTTTTTGATGCTTTGCTGTTCTAATGTTGACTGCAGAAATGCGTTGTGCAAGAACAAATTTTCAGACCCAAAATGCAGTTCATTAACCCCATCTCAACAAGGCAGTTACTCACGAAGTGGAGAAGCCAGAACTATTTGGGGTGCAAGAAAGGAGTTGCTGAGTAAAATGGGATCTCAGTATATTACAGCTCTGGGAGGTGTGTAACTTATGTATTCAGCTGTCTATGGTTACTCAGAAAGCAAATGTATGTGAACTAATGAGCTTTGCATAATGTCCATCGCTATCATATCCAGGCTTGCAAGGATTGAGATAATCCAAAATTAGATGCTTTTTAGCTCTTCTTTTAACTCTGACTGTGCTCAGATATGAACAAATTTGATATCATGACCATTTCTATGGTGGAATGTAATGACCTGCTTACACAAAGAGGAAACTGTCCTTTGGCATTAAGTTCATCAGTGCCTTGAGAAGAGTATCTGCATGAGGGAAGTCCCAAATCTAAATCTTTATCTTCCCAACCTGAGTACTCCAACCCTGGATCCTGAGCAGATTCATCCACTTTCTCAAAGGGAAGATTACAATATGGAGGAGCTCATTTGATTTTCCAGTTTATCAGTTGTTTACCGCAACTGAAACAGAAAATGGCTGTGGTGATAATTTTAGGTATCTGAAGTTTCTTATCTACAGCTTTATGTAAATTAGGTTGTTTGGGTTTTTTTAATAAGTAACTAATAAGAAAAAAGCCAACCAAAATCCAAAACTAAACACATAAATGCTGTGCAGTTCTTGAATTCTCTAGGTTGTTTGACCTGTGTTAAAAGATAGCCTTCTTAGAGTTTTCTTAATTCACTGTCTCTGATTTATAGTATCATACATTGGTGGAGTAGTGCTTCATACACTACAATATTGCAATTCTACTGTCAACACACAGAAGGCTTGGGTAAATACCCAGTACAATATCTGAGTAGTTCAAAGACAACAGTTAGAACACATTGTGGAGATAACTGATACTCTGTGTAATTATACATGTTCTCTTGAACCATCATAATTAAAGTGCAACAGGTAACACTGGAAAAAGACAACTAGAGATTATGTAAAGTTTGTAATTTGGCTATGTGAAAGGCTTCTCCAATGTTAAAAATAGCAAGTTAGTATTAGAAGCAGAGAGAAGACAGCTAAACAAGATGAACCCAATTAGAAGAACAAGGAACACAATACAGTACTGAAATTACAAATTAATGATAACCTTAGAGGAAAAGAATACCTGTTAGTACATGAAGAAAGGAGCTAAAATCTGTGATGTTTAAAAAATAAAGCCAAACTATTATACAGGCTCACTTACACAGCCACCTACAGATGTACTGCTGTGTAATAGGGCAGCAAGCTTTATGTCTGCCTCTGCATGGGACCCCTACGAGAGCCACACACTCCGTATTCACAGGGACAGTTCAAATGGTTTCAGCAATACTTACATACAAAGCCAACAAGCTCTGCCTTGATGAGGAACATTAACTACAGCTTCCAGCCTAATAGATCACAGCAGATTATAGGGCAGCAAGGGAGAGATGGAGGAAGAAGAGCAAGGATGCATGATGCAGCCTCTTGGAGAATAGAAAGCAGACTTCACTGGCAGCTGTGTAATTACATTTTGCCAGTTTTCACATCCAAACCCATAGCTTCCCTCTTTTTTTGATGATTGTTAAGGGGCTGAGGGGCCTGAAGGTATTTTGATGAAGAATTAGAAGAAGGAAGGACAGGAGCAGAGGGGAGTGAAGGCAGTTAGCACGAAGAAAGTTGCTTTTTGTGGCATGTGTTAATGCTGCACCAAAAACGATGTGCTGGCTAGGGTATGACAGGTCTTGCCAAGCAGTGGGACTCAGGCAGGTTATAGAGGTACCTAAGGGAGGGAAGGAGTGGAGATGGGACATATGGGAAATGGTAGGGCAGGAGTGGCTCCCTGAGTAACAGGGAAGGAGAAAAAGGCAAGTTTGATGTGTGACTCTTGGTCTTTCCACCATGGGAAGTAGTTCGTACTCTCCTGAGGGATACTGTAGCTTGTTTAGTCTCCCTGGTGAGATCTTGTGCCATTGTAGGTTGAAAGTGCCAAGGTCTTTCTTTTAAGGCTGTAATTCTGAGGAAGGAAATAGTTATCAAAATGTCAGAATTTTCTGTGGCAGTCTATCTCCTGCTTAAATCTGCCAGTCACTGGGTTTGTGTGCTGGGATTACTGCTTCTAACACAGGATCATAGAATCATAGAATAGGTGGCACTACCTCTCATTTATAACACGCCTGTGATAAGTGAGAAAAAAGCTCAACTGATCAAGGGAAATGAAGGCAAAAAAAAAAAAGAAATCCCACACACAGTTTTATATCCTGGCTGTGCTCTCCTCCCTATTAACTTCCTTCTCTTTCATCAGCTCTGCTCATGGGGCGGCCACTGCCTACTTCGCCTGGTTACTTAAATGAGATCTCTGTGTGGATACAATTGTCCCCCTACAAATTTTTAGAACTGATGGTGAATATTAGCTGAATATCATAAAAATTTTAATGAAATTCAATATCTGGAGAGAAACCTTCCCTTTATCCTATCCAAGCAAAGTAAACTCACCCTTTATTAGAGAATTAGTATTTTCATGCTTGCATTTTGTTTCATAAAGGAGGCAGAAAAAAACAGCCAAATCATTTTTACTTGAGCAGGAGAAAGCAAAGTATTACAAAGGGAAAAAGTTTTTTAAAGGGACTAACCATAATTCATAAAGACAGCATATTTTCCTCAGAAAGCTTAGAAAAGCAACAGCATTGTATACAAGCAGCTGTATCATGATTTGGGAGAACTTATTAGGGACAGATTCTTAACAGACTGTCAGAGAATCACAGAATCATAGAATCATAGAACCATAGAATAGTTAGGGTTGGAAAGGACCTTAAGATCATCCAGTTCCAACCCCCCTGCCATGGGCAGGGACACCTCACATTAGAACATGTTATCCAAGGCTCTGTCCAACCTGGCCTTCAACACTGCCAGGAATGGAACATTTAGTTATTTAGGTAACCTGTTCCAGTGCCTCACCACCCTCTTGAGAACTGATGCTAGTACATAATCTGAACAGAATCACACTGTGCAGGCTGCACTTTAGAGTAAATAAAAGCAAAGGAAGAGATTGAGGTGCTGAGAGAGATTATAGTAGAACAGGAATCTCTAAGGATGGAAAAAGCTTAGCAGAACATACTAAACCACTTACACTGAAGCATAAATAATCCTGAGAATTTGTTCAGAGTAGCCAAATGTAAGTGCATGAACCAAACTGCGTACCGTACAAACAAAACAGAAGTTCTTTAAACTCTCTAAGCTTCACAGAAAAGAAGATGCTAGGGCATAACATACTGGTAGCAGTCAAATGCTTGCCTCGAGAACTGTGGCACTGCACTATGTGGAGCATGCAACTGCTCAGTAGGATACTCTAATAGGCATCAACGTGGACATTAGTGAATCGCTGGATCAGGACTCTGTGAAAGGGTTTTTGGAAGCGTGCAGTGCTAACAAGCCAGCAGTGCACGGCACTACTGTTTAGGAGTGTTATCACAAGGTGCTGATGCCTAGTTGCGTGGTGTTTCAGGATACGGAATAATACTTAGCTGTGTTGCACTCTGATTGAGGTGCTGAAGAAATCCAAAGTAAAGGGGTAAATTCTCTGGGGTTTTCTTATTTATTTATTTTTAAATTTTTCCTTGCTAAACATCTCTGGGGATTCTGATAAATGTATGAAACTATGAAGAACTCTGTTTACTGTTGCATGAACATCAAGGCAAATGAGCCTTTGCCTTGCAAATTCTAAGGCAAGAGGAGGACTGCAACTCATCATGGCAACAATAGACAATCCTAAATAAAAGACTATTCCACAAAGGCTAAATGTAATTGGCCACTATCTTCTGCTTTTTGACCATCTCTGTCACATCCTTGGTGATGCTGAAAATGAGCTAGAGCTGGTAACAACAATCCTCCTATATGCAAAGATTAACAACTGGTGCTTTGCCTTTGGAGTTCTGACTGTAATCTAGCTGACATGGTTGAGTTTTCGGGCACCTGGCTCAGTGCATCTCTATCACAACACTCCCACTAAATGTTGGTGTCATTCTCTGTTAAGAGCCAACAATACATACTTCATGGACATATTTGTCACATCAGAAGAATTTACCCCTCCAAATTTAGCTCCATCATCATTCATAGCCTCTCTAAGGACAGCTAGCCTCCCACCCAGACTGCCTCAACCTGACAGATGTCTCCTCAGTTGCTCATCCTTCAGATAAATTTGGTAGACATCAGGCTCTGGAGTGGCAGGTTCCTGAGGTCTGCAGGCAGAATCAGATGGGAAGAAAACTGGTTAATAGTTGAATAGCTTATGCTGCAGTGTCAGAGCTTGACTTACTGGTGCTCAGAACCGCTTAATAATCACACCTTCCGGTGAAGGGGAGAGATCCTTTCTCCTTTGTTACTTACAAACTGCTGATGGTATTCTTCATCTTGCAAGAAATGCCACCAGTAATACCAGTGAGAAGTGACCTGTGGTGTTTGCTGCTGCAGACCTCCTCTTCACTGTACCCTGGGCTGAGTTGTGTGGTTCTACCAAAGATAAGCGGGGATATATTCACCCAGCTGGTATTCCATGATAGATAGTGTGTTAAAGCTTGGATATTGCAAGAGAAAATATTAAATCAGCTGGAGGAAACAGTAACTATATCAAGAATTATAAACTGGGCAAAGAGTTAGCCAAAGGAAGTATTAGTTTTGAGGATTGTGTCATAATCCTACTAGTTTCCTATTGAAAGGTGTGATTTCTGATGTTGGTTTCCCAGTCTTGAAAGGCAATTTATGCAGAGCCTGACTATCTTTACCACCAGGAAGTTATTTAAATATATAATATTCTTCACAACGTATCAAAGAGGGACAGACATTATTTTTGCTAAAGCTCTCCTTCAGTGCTTCCTCCCCAGTTTTCTCCCATCTAAACGATCCCAATGCCATACAAATTTCTTCAAGGGGAATTTTTTCCTCCCTTTTTTTCCCCATTACTGTTTTGTTTCCCATTACTCTCTTCAGTTGGTCCTTACCTATCAGCTGTTTCAGGCTGAGCAGCATAGAAGGATTACTGCCTCTGCCATGCAGGTTACAGTCTTGTCTGTACCTTTCACTACCACCTCTGATGTTGCTGACTGTTACCTATGATAAGCCTATGAACTCTGCATGCACTTGGTATGAAGTGGCTTGACATGATTATACTAAACTGGTGATCTAACGCAAGCCACAGGGTTATTAGAATAGGGACTTAATGCAATATATGTAGATTCAAAATACAGGAAATTTTCCATAATGCCTGCTAGACCATTTAAGGAAAAGGCCAATTGGCAATCAATCCTTCAAGCAGGGAGGCAGAGCAGAGCAGAGAAGAAAATGTCTTACCTCATTCACATTCAGAAGAAAGGTAATGACAATGTTTTCTTTCACTTGATAATGCGGAGGTGAAGTAAAAGTGAAAAGTTCCTGAAGAAGCTTGGGAGTATTTGCCACATCTTGTTTTTTGATATCAGTTCACTCTAACACTGTTATACTCTATTTCTTTGGATTAAAGAAATAGAATGGAAATGGGGGTTTGCAAAGAAAGGTTTAGATCAGCTTGGTGGTAATACTGCCTCATCCCTGATTATATTAGTACTGTGGTGTCCTGGTTTCAGCTGAGATAGAGTTATTTTTCTTCCTAATAGCTGGTACACTGCTGTGTTTTGGCTTTAGTCTGAGAACAACACTGATAACACACTGATGTTTTTAGTTGTTGCTCAGTAATGCTTAGCCTGATCAAGGACTTTTCAGTCTCATGCTCTGCCAGGAAGGAGAGGCACAAGAAGCCAGGAGGAGGGAGCTGGGTCTCTTTAGCTTGGAGAAGAGGAGACTGAGGGGTGACCTCATCAATGTTTACAAATATGTAAAGGGTAGGTGTCAGGATGATGGAGCTAGGCTTTTTTCAGTGATATCCAGTGATAGGACAAGGGGCAATGGGTGTAAACTGGAGCATAGGAAGTTCCACGTTAACATCAGGAAGAACTTCTTTACTGTAAGAGTGACAGAGCACTGGAACAGGTTGCCCAGGGGGGTTGTGGAGTCTCCTACACTGGAGATATTCAAGGCCCGCCTGGACAAGTTCCTGTGTGATGTACTGTAGGTTACCCTGCTCTTGCAGGGGGGTTGGACTAGATGATCTTTTTAGGTCCCTTCCAACCCTTGGGATTCTGTGATTCTGTGATTCTGTGAAGCAGAGGCAGGACATCTGACCCAAACTAACCAAAGGGATATTCCATACCACAGTACATGATGCCCAGTATATAAACCGGGGGGAGTCATGTAGAAGGGACCAATAACTGCTCAGGTCGGGCTGGGTATTGGCCAGTAGATGGTGGTCATCACTTGGGTTTTCTGAATTCTCATTTATCTTTGTTGTGGTTGTTGTTGCTGTTGTTCCCTGTTATTATCAGTATTGTCAGCATTATTTCTATTATTATGTTTTACTTAATTTCAATTATTTAACTGTTCCTATCTCAACCCACAGATTTTACACTCTTCTGATTCTCTTCTGCATCCCACCTTGGGGAGAGAGTGGAAAGAAGTGAGCGAGCTGCTGTGTGGTACTTGGTTTCTGGCTGGGTTTAAACCATGACGTGTGTCTTCCCATTGCTTGACATCAATCTAGAAAGTACAGTGAGAATTTTTTCATGCTGTTAGAAGAGTAATTACTGATTATTTCATCCCTGGGTTTATTGTTTCTCAGTTAATAAAAGGATGACATCAGTAGCATGAAATTATAGTTTCAGCTGCTAGATAAATTCTGAATTAATGGAACCTCTTACAGAGCGGGAGGCTGTGGCCCTGTGACAAGTTTGCATCATCAGGAGTTCTGTTTCTGCTATGGCAAACAGTTGCTACTTTTTAGTTGAATTAGGTAGATTTAGGGAATTTGTAATTGCATCTGTATTATTCGACACAAGCTCCCTAATGTTTACTTATATAAAAATTAACGTAAGAGTCCAGTAGAATTTCGGACTGTCATGACATTTAATTATGAATAGATTTTTAAAAATTAACCACTGTCTGTATGACACTTAAGGACTCACATTTTATTTATTTTTTTTTTTAATTCAAGATGCAATTTTAAAGATGAATATGTTTTCATCACTAATCTGATTTTTGCTTCCATTAAATCTTTTCACTGCTTGCGTGACTTATACTCATAGCAACATCGTTGTCCAATACAAATTCCAAAGTGTAACAATTGTGAATGACTCATCCTCAGGCATATGCAGCAGAAGGTGAGATTCCAGAAGGTTTGCATTTTGTGATACAGATATGACAGATTCAGTTCTTATGTCTCATCTGCTATGAAAGCAACCCAGATACTTTGCTTTTATGTACAAAATCATACAATCATTTAGGTTGGAAAAGGCCCTTGAGATCATTGAGTCCAACTGCTAACCTAACGCTGCCAAATCCACTACTAAACTATGTCCCTGAGCACCACATATACACACCTTTAAATACCTCCAGGGATGGTGACTCAGCCACTTCCTTGAGCGGCCTGTTCCAGTGCTTGACAACCCTTGTAGTGAAAAATTTTTTCCTAATACCCAAGCTAAACCTCCCCTAAATGGAACAACTTGGGGCTGTTTCATTTCACCCTATCACTTGTTACCTGGGAGAAGAACACCCACCTCACTACAACCTCCTTTCAGGTAGTTGCAGAGAGCAATAACGTGCCCCCTAAGCTTCTTTTTCTCCAGACTAAACAACCCCAGTTCCCTCAGCTGATCCTCGTAAGACCTGTGCTCTACATTCTTCACCAGCTTCACTGCCCTTTTTCAGATGTGAATTTACCTTTCAGTTATAAACAGTTTCCTTACTTAATGTTTCCCTAAACTCAGAGGGTGGTCTCTAATATAACCATAATATTTGTCCTGTGTCATTGTTTTTGCTTTATACAGTGCCATAGATACACCAGGACACTTTGCTTGAGTACAAAAACTGTATCATGTTGCACTGAGTATATCTGCAGTCTTAGGAGCTTTATACATTTCTGCAGATGCTAAGAGTTGTATAAGGAGATAATCTTGCTCTTTAAGCAGCTCATTTGAGTAGCAGATATTTCACAACTACACTATGTATATGCAGGCAGAAACAGCAGAGACCTGGAAGTTCCAAAACCTGGTCTTGCCTGTCCATTTCTGTATAAGATTGTTCCTTATCCAATGTAAGAACAGTTGCTCATCAATGTGGTTAGGCTGGAGCAGGTGACCTGACCTTCTCTGGGCATGCCAATACCATCCCAGCAGGACCTTCCTTGAATGAATTTGGTGTTGCTATCAACAATTGCAGCTTGTTAGCAGAGTCAGTGGCAGTCCATCGGGGAACTTACAGTGACTCAGCAATGACAGTCAGAACAAGAAAATAAAAAGGGAGAATGATGTCAAGCAGGGAAGAGGAGCAATATTTACGAAGAGATTGCTAGTTTATTTATCCAAATGACTGTTTTCTTCTCCTATTTGGACTCTTATGTGTGTATATATATATATATATATATTTGTTGTTCACTCAAAAGCTCAAAAAGAATGCAAAATCCCTGAAAGCAGTTTTATTTATGAGATTGCTAGCTGTGACAGATTACCATCCACTCCAGAAATGGAAAATGTGCTTCTATGACATTACAATTTAACATTAAGGGGTATATTACGGTAATACTTTTTTAATCTGTGTGCTGGTTGTCTGCTTATTCAGGTCCTACTTTCACCCGATCTGGGACTATATAACTGACTCCGCTAGTTTGGTACCAGATTTGCACAGATATGAATCAGAAGAAATTGAGAGAAAATCTTCTGAGGTATAAAACTCAGTTTGAGGGCAATGAATGAGGATCCACACTTTTTTAACATACATTCATTGATATTATCAGTGTTCTGTATGTTTTTAACTTCAGATCTTTACAGAAATGTATCTGGAAAGACAAAAATGGATATATAAAAATAGATTTGTATGTTTATATATAATTATATAATTATATAAATATAAAAATATTCAGCTCATTTCAATGAAGTACTCATATTTTCTTTCTAACAAAAAATTGAGCCTACTTTTCGAAGTGTTTTTCTCAAGCACACCAAGATCTTTTTTCCACTTTGTCTATGGTTTTGTAAGGCTCCTTGACTTTGATTGAAAAGTCACTTGATAAATAATGTAATTATCTTGTCCACCTCTGTATGCCCCATTTACAACATAGCAGATCATTTGGCAGCACTTCATTAGCCAGAGAGCCATGTTTTAAGTGAGAGAAAGAATATCTTTTAGAATGTAAACAGTAAAAGAGTAATTTTTGCGAGTACAAATGACATATTAGGCACACAGGGTATACGGATGACTTCAAATCTGCAAAAGGAACCTTCTCTGAAGTGCCCCCTGATAAAAGGGTAGTGTCTGACTTGGTGCTAACATGTGGCATGAGTCGCAATATCTGCTGCAAAAAACATATGTTGTAAATATAGTCTGCCTGTGTGTCTCCAAAGTCATTTTATGAATTGACCTTGAATGGTGGGATGATTGAAAAGGCAGGAGTCTCTCATGCATTTACCGTACCAAGGCTGATGGAGCTTGGAAGCAACCAAGGCAGATCTAAACAGCCATCAGGAGCACAAGCAGGTGGTTTTCATGGGAGGGTGTGCGGGGAGGGTCCTGCACCCTGCTTGTAGGCCCACAGCCCAGGAAAGTGCTTCTGGTCTCTGCCGTAATGGTTTTTACTCACCTCAGAGCTAAAACCAGTTTTTTTACAGAGCAAGCTCCTGGGATGTCTGATGCTTCCACCCAGATGGAACTGGTAAGGAGGAAGACTTTAGTACAGACCATAGGTTGCAAAGAGTGCCAAGACCCTTCTCCTGGAGGAAAGGTTAAGAACCTGCATAAGGTGTGCACAGGTTGATGATCTGCTATGTCAGGTGCCTGAGTTGCAGGAAACAGTTAAAAGGGTGCACAGTATTAGAGGAGCCGAGATGGAGATAGAGAAGTGGTTTCAGAACCATGCTTCTGTAGTGAACACTGCAGAGAATGAGGCAGCCTGGACTCTGGTGACCCACCAAACAGAGCTTTTTTTACTCCATCCTTCAGAATTACAACCAAAACCAGACATGAAGTTTAAACAGCTATAGACACCCATGAGCAAGGTCTGCAAAGAGAAACTGTACCAGCATCACACAGCGGATAGTATAAAAAGAAATTATGAGTGTTCATAGTGGGTGACTCTGCTAAGGGACACTGAGGTCCTCATCTACTGGCCTGACAGGGAGTCACGAGACGTATGCTGCCTTCTGGGAGCTAAGGTCCAATATGTTGGTGCTACAGCTTGTCAAGAAAACAGTCTACTGTCCACTGCTACTCTTTCATGTGGGCACAAACAACACCACAAGCCAGAACCTGGGCAGAATCAAGGAAGACTAAAAAGCCCTGGGCATCCAAGTGAAAAATATTGCTGCCCAAGTTATTTTTTCTTCCCTTTTATGTGTTAGAAGAAAAGGTGCCACCAAATATAGTGTAAAACAACTTCTGGCTTTGCGACTGGTACTGTTGTGAGGATTTTGGCTTTTGTGACAGCAGGACATTCTTTGATGATTGTAGCTTGTTAGGGAGGGATGGGATCCACTTCTTTAGAAGAGGCAAGGAAATGTTTGGCAGCAAACCGGCCAAGGTGGTGAGACAGGCTTTAAACTGAAGAACTCAGGGGAGCATGGTCCGAAGTAGCAATGCTCATTCTATGGCGTCCAACTGGGGAATAATGAGCTCCTTGTAGTAGTGAAGATTATTCAACTCTCCTATGAAGACAAGCTGAGAGAGTTGGGCTTGCTCAGCTTGGAGAAGTCTCAGGGGAGACCTTAGGGAAACCTTCCAGTACTTTAAAGGGGCCTACAAGAAATCCAGAGGACTTTTTACAAGGGCATGTAGTGACAGGAAAAGAGGGAATGATTTTAAACTGACAGAAGGAAGATTTATGTTTGACATTAAGAAGAAATTCTTCACTATGAAGGTGGTGAACCACTGGCACAGGTTGCCCCAAGGAGCTGTGGATGCTCCATCCTTGGCAGTGTTCAAGGCCAGGTTGGACAGGGCTTTGAGCAACCTGGTCTAGTGGAAGGTGTCCCTGTCTGTGGCAGGAGAGTTGGAACTATTTTATCACCATTCTGGGATTCTGGACCTTGTGCTGGTTCCGGCTAGGATAGAGTTCATTTTCTTCAGAGTAGCTAGTATGAGGCTGGGCTTTTTTAGTAGAAATTTGGGATTTCTACTAAAAACAGTGCTGGCAATTCAGGGATGCTTTAGTTACTGCTGAGCAAAGTTGAGGCCTTTTATGCTTCTCACGCCGCACCACCAGAGAGCAGGCTGGGGGTGCATGAAAAACTGGGAGGGAACACAGCCAGGACAGCTGACCCCAACTGACCCAAGGGATATCCATAGTGTATGGTGTCATGCTCAGCATATAAATCCAGGGGAAGAAGAAGGAAGGGGTCATTCGGGGTGATGGCTTTCATCTTCCCAAGTCACCACTGTGTGACGGAGCCCTGCTTTCCTGGAGATGGCTGAACATCTGCCTGCCCATGTGAAGTGGTGAGTGAATTCCTTTGCTTGCCTGTGCGGCTTTTGCTTTACCTGTTAAACTGTGTTTATATCAACTTTTCTTCTCACTTTTATACTTCTGATTCCCCCATCCCACTTAGGGGAGTGAGAGAATGGCTGTGTGGGGCTTAGTTGCTGGCTGGGGTTAAACCATGACACACCTCTAATGTTAATCATTTTATCAAGGAAAAACTAGGTTGATCTTATTCCCATTTGTATGTTTCTTCCAAGGAAATCACAATAAGTGGTTGCAGGCAATTGCTTTAGTTGTTTAAGAGCTTTGAAATGCAATTATTGTGTGTCTTTTTTTTAAATCTGCTAGACAGAGGAGGCTGGTGGAGGTGGGGATTTGTACCAGTGTTGTTTCTGTGTACCTAAATCTGAGCATTAGCCACGGCTTGAGCTGGTTACAGCTGGAGTTTTAGATTGAGGAGAGAAAAGGCAATCAGTTTGTTATTACCTGAGGTTGAAGCAAGAGCAAAACTCTTTAAAGCCTTAACACAATGGGAGCGAGTATTTTCCATCTTTAAATCTCACCTTTTCTGTAACATTTTTATTTGGAAAAGACTTAAAAGTTAATTGAATGTTTAAGGAGGTAAACAAAGATTTGGGTAATGGAGTTCTGGACAGACATTTAGGATGATGTTTATTTTTTTCACCTCATAAATATTAGTGGGTGGCAATTGACACAGAAACAATGAGATTAGTCACCAGCTTTTTTTCCATAACACCTCTTAGTTTTATATTTAGTGATGTCCTTTATGCTACAGACCATTTCAAACAGTATCCGTATTAAAGAGAAACACATTTTCCTAACTAAAGAAAAACATTTTCCTAAAGAAAAACAACATTGTCTGTTCTTGCTGTAACACTGCAGTACATATTAACTTATGTATACTAAATTGTGTGCATTAGTATATACATGTATAGTATATATTAAATTGTGATGTAAACAATTTATGTAAATTGTTCACAATTTACATAAATTATTGAAGGCAGGATTGAGGTCCAGATAAACATGCTTATAAACAAGCTGTCTCCATGTAAGTGTATCTACATGAACTAGCTCATAACTAGTAGATAAAGATCTGCTCAGTGCTGTCAACAGGGTCTGAAAAGGTATTCGGCTCATCCTAAAGTAGACACCTATATACTAGATGGCTGCATCAGGTCAGCATAGTAGGTCTCTAGACTCAGACTGTGTCCAAACCCTACTGGAAATAACAGGAGATGGCTAGAGTGGGATTCAGCTGTCCATGCACAGATGTTTGTTTTGGATGTTCTAAGAAACCATGCCCAGCTTGGTTCCAAGCAGCAATCAAGACTGTTGCCTTGTTCCTTAATTGACTTAGTTTTGTAACCCATCTGTGCAGGTGGTCTGCATATATAAAGCTCACATGTGTCCATATTTAAGTGTCTAAATACTCCACCATCTGATTAGTAGGTCTGAATATCTACCCACAACACAGGAAACATCAGCTCAAGATAAAATTTCTTCAAAGTAGGAGGGACCACATATGTTCAGAGAGGGCCTGACTACCAGTCTATCAAGTAGATTATAATCCGTGGGGCCTTACCCTGTACTAGACTATTATACTCAGGTGGCTGAGCAGCAATTTTACTATGTCTTTTTTCTTTTTAATTCATAATTTTCTAGTACAAAATGTATGCATACTGCAGGGGTTTCCACCTGCAAACTCAGTTCAGTTCCCTTTCAAATGAATGTTGATATTAGTAGCAATTTTATACTTTCCTCCCATCATATATCCAAACATTTCACTAATGTGTACATACCTGATGTTCTTAACTTACATTTACTGCTTCATAGATTTCATGTCACTTTCAATCACAATGATACAATGAAATTATCCATTCACTATTATTTATATGTCAGTGAAGATGAATATACCCCAGATAAGATGCAGATGCATCTGCCTACCTTTGAAATGCAAAGAAGAATTGATAGACACTTGACGTAAAGTGGTTTTGTTGGGCATTTTGTCATGTTAATGCAAGAAACCTCCCTTGCTGCTTCTTAAACTTAAGTAGTAATTATGCTTTTCTGTCAGCTTCTTTTTTGGTGGCATTGAATGAAAGGAGTCACTATTGGGGAAAATGAACTTTTAGTGAACTTTCTTCAAAAAATATTCAGTCTTCTGTTCTGCATAGAATGAGAAAAGAATGCCTAAAACTTGACAACTGAATCTGTGAACAGATCTCACCTGCAGGCCATGTATTTCTTCTAGCTCCTGTGTTACTTCTGCCAGCCTCATAGGTATGTCTCAGCACTTCGGTATCTCAAACAACAGTGGACACCCAAATTTTTTTATTAATTTAGGACAAGTGAACAAGCCAGTCAATACTTTATGGAATGATACAGCCTGACATCTAACTCTGTACTGCACATCGTGGTCTCAACTCGTATGTTTCTTAAGAAATTATTTGCCTGCAACACTTATGACATCTTCAAGACAAATCAGGAGATTCAGGTGTAAATAAATCTCCCAAGTGTGAGGTTAACTTATCACTAGAAACTGACCAGTTATTTCAGTCCTCATTTTAATAGAAAAGATATTTTTTAATTGTTCTGTTTCTCATTATCGAACCATATCAATATCTTGTCAATGACACTTTAGCACAGCCTTGACAATTTTTGTTTATTGTGAACTATAATTTGAACAGCATTGCACCCACAAGGGCAAATGGCTCCTTTGTACAAGATCTTGTTGCTAATTGGAAGTTTAATCTGATAGTGTCATTAATTTGTTCAGACTCTCTTGTCCACTATAAGCCTGCTATTGTCTTACCTCATGGCATAAATTGAACAGACCGTTCATAATTTGGTACAGTCATGAGGTATAGCAGTAAGAATTCAGCAGGAAAAGAAACTAAAAGGAACTGAAGGACTAAGGAAAAGATGACCCATCTAACCTACACACTTTGGACAGTTGTTTTTCTTCCTCTCACCCCTTTTTTTTTTTTGATATCCATTCTACCTACTTACACACTACCAATTGCCTGAGTCTTTACCCTGTTCCTCAACACCGCTCACAAACCCTGGATTAAAATCCAGTCCGAGTTACAGGTTGGCATTTGGGTTTATTGGCAACGCAGCTACTCCGTGCCTTGAAATAAGAGCTGCCTTTCCTGAAAGTTCACTTCAGGACCTTACTGTTTCTCCTTGCAATTTGTTTGCTAACAAAACTATTCTTCCTTCCAAGGCAAATTGTGCCGCTGAACTGGCAGAATTTCAACTGACTAGGTGGTATTCTAACCAGAAATTCCTTGCTGTACTCAAACAGGCATCCTAAATCAATTATGACAGTTGTCATTATAGTCCGGGAAGGTCAACCAATAATGCTGTGGCTTAAAGACGGTAATGCATATAAACTGGAGCTAATTCCACCCTGTCTAAAAATTGATTAAGAAAATGACAGACCATAGCTAGTGATTTGCTATTTTCTTAAAAATATCTTTTTAAATGTGCATGGGTTAAGATTATGTTTTTTTTAAGAATGTCCCTATCAAAATAGTTCAATTTCCCTGTAAGCTAGTTTCTGCACTGCAGAAATCTGGTATAAATAATAGTCACTGTAAACAGAGCTTTGAAATTATCACAATAGAGGTTCTGGAACGCACACATTTAACACTTTTCCTGCTTAGCAGACTCCTGTTCCTACTTTTTTATGCTGAATATGTCAAAACGAGATATCTCAACACTGTCACAGGGCTTTCTTCACTGTTTCCAAAACACATTTTTGTCTAAATCGATAACTTGCTTTTTAAAATTTTGATATAACAGTACTCTAATGGCAATTGCTTTGAGAAAATTTGATCAGCATACTATGGAGTATGTACTATGGAGGTTTTGAGGAGACATTAAAACTAAACTAATATCAACAGTTATACTGCACTTAGTTGTACAGATTGACATTGCAGTCCTGTATATACGTAATGGGAGTCAAGTGGCACTGTGAATTGCACCTCTTAATCATCAATAGAAAATTATTTCAGAGGTGGAATGACCTCTGGCAGAATGACCTTCATTAAAATAGGCATTTCAGGGTGAATGTGTTTTGACCTCGCATGGAGAAATGTTGTGAAATCTTCTGCAAACATCACTTTAGATGCTTGTTACCCAGCTCAGAGCCTACTTCAACAATTTTGATACTATAGAAACCTCTACCCTTTTGCAGTATGTTAGTCTTTTGGGGAACTGCCTTTATAACATAATGAATAAATTAATGGTCCTTTTTAGGTTATTTGTTTACTTATTCTAGAGTAAACTGTGTTTTCAGTCACAGGAATGTAGCTCTGACGTACTAGAGATGTTTGCTGCTAACAGATAAAAGGTTTTAGATTAAAATTCTTTATTTGTTGATTGCGGATTGTGTACAAACATCTTATTTTATCTATCGGGCTTATTCAGTGCTTTGATATGAAGATTTGGAAATAGCACATTAATGAAATATCCTCTATCAGGTACTTGAAAGTCTCACATATTCAGAGTACAAAATTCTGTTTTTTTATTGGGCCCGGAGGAGACAGTCCTGGTTCTCTGCCTTGCACAGCAGTTTGTCTGTTTACAGCAAATTTACTTATATTTACCTAATTTACAAATTTGCTTATATTTCATCTCAGATTTGCTTCTCATTCCTTTTCCTCCTCCTTCTCCTCTTCATCTGCTTCTTTTCTCCTTCTGTATTCATAGTGCTTCTTTTTTCCTCCCATCTGTTACAGTCTTTCAGCAATCTTTTTGCCATTTTTTTCAGCTGTTAAACCATTTCTTCCACATTTAACTTGCTATGGCTGCCACGACAGATAACTGCTGGTATGAGTCAAATGTGTATTCTGGAGTGTTAAGTTTTCTTTGAGAATTCTCTTCGTGTTTTCACTGTTCCTTAGGGTGACAGATATTTTCAGGCACTGAGCAGTGGCTCATCCTTTATTCTTATTCAGGCCAAATAATCTTTTTACTGGCCTGGAAGTGCATCAGTACCTAGACACATGATAGAGAATGGAAGAATCCTTTAATCTTATGCCACATATTCTTGTGACTTCAATGTTCCCCTAGGTTTCCTCTCATCATTTCTACTTCGGGAAAAGTTGTAAAGCCCAAGACTTTATAGAGCCTATGTTCTTTGTCTTTTATTAAGAGAACTGACAATAGGAAGCAAGGGAAGGCAAAGAAAATCCCATAGATTTTAAAGTATCCAAATGTGTGGTCTAAACAGGTTTCTGTTCTGCATGTGTAGGTAATATGAGTTTGCATTATACATTAGATGAATAGGAAAAAAGAGACTTGAAATGAGCACAGGTAACAAGGAAAACACAATGGACACTGATTCCTCTTTACTTTAGATGCTGCTATAAACTTCTTTTGGTGTCAAAAATATTGGTGAATAACAAAGGAACAAGTCAAATATCCATTAACTGAATAATTTGTAGGGAGGAGTAGCAGAAGCTTCTGTTTTCTGCAGACAGCATAGGCAGTGATGACTAAATACAGCTGAGAAATCCATTATCTCAGTTTTCCCTTCAAGAGTAAAGCATGTTTCCTGAGACTTCCTCCAGTGGCTAAGCCCTTAGGGAACTATAGATTTTTGCCATATTTAAATCATACCCATTGAAACTGAAACAAACAAAAATATCAGAATCTCCTGTGATTGTTAACATGATCTCAAATAAGAGTGAAAAGAATATAACCCTTTGTTGAATGGGCTCACATTCAAGTCTGAAACAAGCTGCATATATGAAATGACAGGAGGAAAGTGTTTCAATTGCAAGGATCTATGCCCATTTCCTTATTTCATGTTCAGAATGCTGGTGGCATTTTCATTGTTCTTAATGTGATTCAAAAATTATCTACCAAGTGTCATTTTGCTTGCACTGTCTTCAGTGCAAATGTGCTATGCAATCGGTATGTACAAGATTCAACTCCATATATTGGAGTCCTTTTGCTGAATTATTTGACTCAGATTTAATGGCTAAATTTGTTTTTCCTTTAAACAGTGAAAGTCTATTACTGCATCTGCTTGAACAGTAGAGGATACTGTGAGGACAATACTCCAGGGAACAAAACCTTTGGTAGAAGAGACATATCAAAGCTTCTTTCTTTACATGTTTATAACTTTCCTTCTCACATAAAAACTCAGTTTTCAATTTCAGTGGTTTTCAGAGTCTATGAATTTTTCAGGAAATTGAATGAGTTCTGGAATAGCAGGATCTGCTCTGCTACTACTTTTGGTATTGGGGAATCATGGTGTCTCCCACTGACTCAGATTATTAAAATGAAAATATTGTGGCTTTTTGTTGATAAATTTCATCCAATTTTCAGTGTCATTATCTTACCATGCATTCTGTTATTGGTCCCACACTATGTGTAGCACCATGTCTATTCTCCTGGTCCTCTGCTACCTTTTGCACTGTGTATTATAAACTGGGTTTGCTCACATGCTCAAACAACATTAATATGGCCCTAGCAGATAGCTTCCACCTGTACATTGCCATGCTGTAGGAGGATTTCCATCTAACAAATGAGCATAACCTTCTACCTTGATTTTCGGACCTGCAACCTGCTTTACTTGGTCATATAAAAAAGCCTCAGAAAATCGTTTGCTCAACACATGTACCAGATGCCCAAACCAAGCTTTGAGGGCTTTGAGTCCTCATACCCCAAGAACTCACTGTTCAGGAATTATTAACAGTAAGGACATGAGAAAGCACGCATATGATTGTGATGGCAAATATATATATCACTGCATATACAGTGATGGCAAATGTTTCACAGAGACAGTTAGTGAGGATGTTTGCATAGTATGCATTTACTTTATTTGAAGCTGTATGAACTTTTTCATTCCAGACACACTGCTTTAATCTCTCCCAGAGCTGTGCTGGCTTCTGCAATCTTCTGTGTGACTCTACCATCAGTTGTAGTGTTTTGGGGCAGCATGCTGGTGAGTAGCAGGAGCTAACTACTGTGTTGTCACCACTCTCAACTGGCTCAACATGTTTTCCAGTAAGGAAAGGTGTATTTTCTTGATGTTCATTTTGAGCTTACTAGCATTTGTATCATATTACCCTATAACATGTCATGGAGTCCAATATGAGAGGGTGAACAATGCACAGTCAAGATGCTGCCTCTACAGCTGTTGATTTTGCATCAGTTCTCTGCATGGTGAAAACACCACCTGGCAGTTGAATGCGTGTGTTCCATTGTGGCTGCATAAAAAACATTGCTGCAGAAGCTATGATAAAAGGGAAGCAACAAATACAGCCTTATTTGGTACCACTGACAGTGAAATGCTGTGGTAATCTGCTGCAATCAGGAGCAATCATTTTTAGGCCATGAGGCTAGTGAACAGCCTGCATAAAACTGTCTGGACCTCAGGCTTTTTGCAAAGACTTCCAAAGACATTCATAACTTGCAGTCTCAAAGGCTTTCATCTGACACAGACCGTGTGCAAGTCTTTACTTTTCTGCACGTTTCACCTGACTTTACCCAGCTGTGAACAGGTATTGCAAAAGTCAGGTCTCAATCACATTAAAAGCTCAATTGCCCTTCAGAAACAGTTTTCCAGCAAGCTCCCTAACTGGGCAGCTGCCTATTTTTCCCACAAGAATTTTTGTAGAGGCTGAGCACAGTGAAATATGGTGGTTTATAAAGGCATAGATGGTCACTTCTCTGGTTTGTGAAGAGGGAATATCATTTGCATCATTGAACTTCCTGAGAACTGATCCTTACCTGTACCAGTAATGTGACCATCTACTGACCACCATCCATGTATCACTTTATAGGAGCATTCATGATGCCTTTTTTCTAACCTGGTGACATCTCTGAGCGTGCAAATTTGCTAGGGTTGCTAGTTGCTGCCTTGTGGCTTCCTATAGCAGTTCATCAAAGATGTCAGACCGTTTAATAAACTGCTGCAAATCTCATGCCAAGATTTTTCTTTCATCACTCAACTGTATTTGGCCCTCACTGCTGAGAAGTGGCTTGACATCCCTACCTTTAGAACTACAAACAGTTTTTTAAGCCTTTGTAAAAGAACTGGAATTTTTCATGATCCACAGCTGGCTCCTGCTGTTCTGGCTTTTTTTGCCTACCCTTCACATCTGAAGAGAAAAAGCTTTACTTGTGTTTATGTTTGGCAAGAAACTAGCTTTCCTGCTAATTTCATGCTATACATAATCTATAGAGGTTAATAACGTAATAGTATATCCATTTTAATCAGAGCAGTCTAGATATTTCCACGGAGCAAAGCCATCCACCTTTGCTATGATGTTGTACATTGTGTTCCTGAGACTTTGCCACTAATTTTTTTTGTTTTCCCTTTCCCTTTTCTCCTTTCCCTTTTCCTGGCTTTCATCAAGTATTTTATTGTGTACATCTGTCCACAGCATTTGTTTCTATATTCCTCTACTTGTAACTGTGGTTTAGGATATAAGCTCTCCAGTATTTTGGGCTCCTGATCCCAGCTATTAGAAGAGCAATCCTTAGTGTTGGAGTCACTAAGCATTAACATATCCACAGAGAAATTAAAAACTTATTTCTGCTAGGGCCTGAATTCAAGCACACAGGATTTCTGTGGATCCAAGCATCCTCTAGTCAAGGCCTTCAGTCCTTGTCTGGGGGAAGGATATATAAAATAAGCCTATAATTGTAACTTGTAAGATAAGTAATAAGACAGACAACAGTTCTTCCAGACTGTTGAATGCTTGGTTTTCCACATCTTCTTATTACTTCTGCTAGCATAGCTATTAGAGGTAGGATAACTTGTGTAGTATAAATACACATGATGGCAATTGATTGGAGTGATTGATACCACAAACCTTAAGTGGAGTTGAATATAGATATATAAGCCTTAAATCTGTAAAGTACGACTGGGATTTATTAGCAAATAATTATACCTTTGAGAATTGATAATGACCTGCAGTCTTCTGCTATGTTAGGCTGTTAAAAATAAGAACTAAAAATTAAAACTTCTCACTTAATGGCTGTTTGTGCTTCCTGGTTCAATATTCTGTTTTGGAAGCTAAAGGCTGACTGACAAGCTCAGCAAAAGACAAAACTGTATTAGCTGCAAAGACTGCTCTGTCTAAGGCTGTGCTGTCTTTTAAAGCACTTTAGATAAAGACTTCCTCCCTTTTGTTCTCCAAGAATTTCCTAAGTAAAGTAAATTATTACAAGTTGCTGAGCAGTATAATGGGAGCTGGCAAATGTGTGTTGAGTGGAGAAGAGTCAGTTTTAGCTCTTTAATATATTAGTGCTATTAGTGTATTAAATCTACTCTTTAATGTATTAGTGACAGAGATTCCCAGTAGACACCTGATTGACCAAAAGACAAAGAGTTCTGTGGGGCATTACAGAAAATGAATCTGGGACAGGGGAGTTAAATTAACTTGTCAGAATTTACAACGTTAACATTAATTTATGTCTTTTTTAAAACCAAATTGTGAATATATCTGAGCAAGCTGTCTGGGCCCTAAACCTTTGCTTTCAAAGCAATGAAAGTTCGGTATTGACAGACAAGAATTTTTTGGAAGTCTGTTCTTAAAGCTTTACCTCCTGGTTGCCCTGCTACCGTCTGTTAATATGCCTAGTATTTGACACTGCTACAAATAGTATCTAGCCATGGCTCTCTGAGAGCTTTGTACAAAACACTGAATACTTCATGAGCTGATACTGTGATGGCTCTCTGAAGTATCATTTCTATCCCATTTGTATAGATGAGGAGACTGAAAGCTGAAAGAGCTTGTCCTGGCTTATGAAAGTTCCAGGATTTAGATCCCAGCTTTATTGCATAGTACATGTCAATCATGAACCATTATATATCACATAAATTAATTATTTCTGCTACATGAGATGCAGACATGAATATTATTCTATGGAGACTTATTACAGTAGCCCCAGAAGGTTACTGGGCTGCATGGATTACAAGCAAAATAATTTTATTTCATTAAAAATTTGTGAAGGTTTTATGCGTGAACCCTGCTTATGGAGAAGTGGATTTCTCTCCTGCTGCATCCTTGCTCTCAGCACAAGACTGTGAAGCAAGAATACTGGTAATGGAATTTTCAGTTCCTGTTGCATGTCAGACCAAATTCTTTTCATCGTTTTGAAAAGGAGTCACTTAAGATATGTTCCAAACTGTGAAACATTATGTAAGCATATCGGAGCTTTGACTCTCACAATTTTCATCTTATATGTCTCCTTAACAAAGGGGTGGTGTCAACCCATAATGTAGGTCAGCATTAAGAGTGCCAAATTACTCAGGTGCTTCCATCTGCTGCCTTATTGGCATGTTTGACACATGCAGGCATTCCTTCAACCTCGTCTTCACTGTTGGCTAGTAACATTTGAGAAAGCTGCCAAAGTTTAGCCTTAGAGGGTACAGTGGTAATTGTCTGTTTAACACACAGTTGTGAAATAGAAACAGCAGTATGCTCAGGTAAACATGCACCAAAAGTCCACAGACAAACTTTACATGCCCCTAACTAGAGGCTGTTGTTCTGAAAAGACGGATAATTGTTGAAAATAAATTAGAAGTTCTCTATAAAAAGGTTCCAGAGCGTTGACTGCTTCAGCCAGTCATTTAGATAAGTGCTGTATATGATGGGTTTTGTTCTGGTCTCATTATATAGCCAAATAGCCCCAAATACCAGGACTGCTTCTGATGACAATTTCAGTGCTGCATATCTGGAATAAGGTTAATTGTACTCAGCGTTAGTGCTGTAGGGTACAATAATGTAACTGAGATAAAGTCCATTTAGCCAACAGATACATTTTTTACATCCTTTTTCTCCTTAAAGGTAAAAAAAAAACAAAAACAAAAACAAAAACCAAAAACCAAAAAAACAAAAGCTGCTGCAAGTCAGACTCCATGGTTTTGTCCACTTGGAAAAGCTCCGTTTTATCTATCTCTGCATTGACTGATATCTGGTTCAGTACAAAGCAGAATAATTTACTGAGCACCATCAGGGAACTCAGTTATCAGTGCTGCATTAGCATCAAAGAAAAATCTCTTGCCACTGGAGCTTGCAGTCAGAAATTACAAATAAAAATGCTGAAATTCTTGCCTTACCCTCAAAACAAGACAATTAGTTTCCCTATTCCTCTTCCTCTGCAATCTGGGACTAAAGACAGTCTATTTTATCTCTTAATTAGGGAGTAAACATAGAAAACTGACAGTTGCTCCATCTTTATATCCCTGTTTTATAACTTCTTTCTCCATTTATTTTTTGTATGTATTAGTATCCAACAGCATTAAACATAGTTCTTCCACTAGCAAAATCCTTTCCTCAGCACATGTCACGACTTCAAACCAACCATTCACAAATTAAACAAAGCGCAGTACAATAAATTGGGAGCTGGTAATCCACAATACTTTGTCAATTGAGTCTAAGCTACATAGATAAGAGTGTTATATTAGTAAAAATGTTTAGGTGCCAGAAATCCACTTTAGACATTTTTTGTTTTCTAAACCTCTGTCATTCTTGCTGTTCTCTTTTTTCTGATCTGCTTCTTTGAGTATGTTGCTTAAAACTTGATACATTAATCCTCATCGCTGGTTCTCTTCCAGTTGTTAACGTACACGCTTCCCAAAGACTAAGAGTAGTCCACTAACTCGCGTTCACTCTGTGACTAAATGATACCTCCTCTATCTCTTTTTCTACCAGAAAGCTGCCTAAGATGTTTTATCTCCATTTTGTATGTATCTCCTTGATTTCTTTTTCTTGAATAAACTCTTGTCACAATTGGCTATTCTTGATTTCAGACTATTTCTTCAAAGTTAATCAAGCTTTACATTGGAACAGAATTCATCTTTCCCACATGCTTGCAGCCACCTCTGTTTGAGAAGATGTGCAAGAGTATGAACACAGTGTATTCCATCTTCCAGATCTTTAACAGAAATATTAACCTGAAGTGGATGCAAGTATCCAAATGAGACGTGGCCTTGTTTTTTTGCTGAACCTCTGGTTTTTTAACTGTTTCCCAAACAGTAATGCACCCCAAAGACTTGGTGTCATTTCTGTTTTATCACTGAGGACTCCAACTGTGACTGGACCTACCAGGTACTTTTTCTCTCAAATGGCCTAATTTAAGCTAATGCACTTGTCCACAAATGCAAGTATCTTTGGAGACTGCTTCATTTACTTCCACCTCGAAGGTCTTACACCTCACCTGTGTTTATGGCTAACCCAGCTGGCCTTTGGAAACCTCTCTCCACAAACCTCTCCTTGTTTGCTTCTGGCTCAGATAAACACTAGAATGCTCCTGAGAGCTTTTAAGAACTTTTTGTATGATTCCCTAAAATAGGTCTGCTCAAAAACTAAAGAGAAAATTCTGCTGGTGAGAAATGTCATTAAGCAAATTCAGAAAGGGCAGTGTTAACAACTGAAAAACTTTGTAAGAGTATATGCATTTTGATGGAATTCTGCATAAAAGACAGTAGAAAGGATTCTTTCCAGCTCATTTCATTGCCTTGGCAAAACATGCATTTTTTATTTTGTTGTTTCAAGTTATTATTTTAACTTCTATTTTCTGTGGTTTTATTTTATTGAAATGAAATCTTCGGTGGTTATGAATCACTCTTATTCTCTCTCTGGTTTAATTTCAATCTATTTGCAAATACATCTTTTTTTTCTTCAAATTAAAAATGAAAACCATTTCAAGTGCTAGAATTTCCCATGTGAGACAAATTTCTGTTTCCAAATCCTTTTACTACAACCACTGATTAGTTCCATATCCCTTTTTTTATGCCCAAAGCACTCCACGCATCATGGTTTTCTCTCCACAGATAGAGGTTTACCAGAAAGAATATTTTAGATTCTTGGCAAAGGAGATACACTCCCTTGATAAAAAGCCATTCCTCTAGTGACCCTTCTTTGACTGGAAATGGAGGAATAGTACGATTTGCAGGTATAGTATTGCCTTGTGGAGATCCTAGAGTAATATTATCATTGATATTTTACTGGGCTAGACAACATGGTTAAAAAAAAAATCAAATACTGTTAAGTCCATAGATATACTTGTGTTTTTCTCTGTGGACAGGACAAATAGACATGACCTCTTAGGAGCAACTCTACTACATCCTCACGGTGGCTTCATGTTTAGGATCGTTTTCTCCTCATTCTTTGTTAATGACAATTCTCTGCTCCGCCCCATGACATCTAATTAAAGAGGCATAAGGACAGCCATTATAAAATAACTGCTTTAAAACATCCCTCCCTCCCTTTTTTAATTTCTTCTTTTTCCCCTACTTATTGTGCTATAACTACCGTGCTGATGCTTAAGGTGGTGGTTCCATTTCTCCCACACCTCTACATGTCTGCAGTGCAGATCGCCAAGTTAACTGTATAAATTACATGGAGAAAACCAGGTATTATTTCACTCAGTTTGCCACTGGCACACTGGAAGTGCCCATTTCTTTCCTGGCTATATAGCAGCTGCCAGAACTCCAGTCTAGTTGTAAAAACCTCCCTTTGGAAACAAGAATCCCACCCTGAATATCAGAAAACTGAAAATAAACAGTAACTGATGAAAACACCGAGTCTGACACAGAATCCTGCAGCATTTACCACCTTGCATGACACACAAACCATAGCCAAATCCACATCTCAGCATAGCCCTGGAGCAACCTTTTTCCTCAGGTCCTTGCAGATGCGATCCAGCAATGGTGCGCAGCTGACTCATTGTTCCACGCAGGCAGCAATGAGTCAGCCATGTGTGTGGAGCTTGGCCTCATGCTGAATCCTGGCCATGCATTTGGAAGTGCAGAGCTGTGCTACCATCTTAGTGGGAGTCCTCACTTTCCATCTGGGCACAGAGAAGACTGAGATGCTGTAGTAACAGGCCCCAGGGAGACAAATAACAGCCAGGAACGGATGGAGGTCCAAGTTGCAGTTCTGGAATAAAAGAAAAACTACATGACAGAGGATGGGTTTTACTGACAGTTACAATATCTGTGCAGAGTGGGGAATGCACTGAGAGTAGAAAACTGTCTTGAAAACCCTATGCCAAGCACCTTTGATATCTGAAACAAGAAATGTATAAAAACTGAAAAATTATCTCAAAATCATCTTAACATGGTCTGGTTTTAATTTGAAAGAAGAACTGGCATGAAAATTGCAATGATAACTTTGCTGAGCTAATGCCTCAGGCCAGCGATTCCTGTCTCAGTCTGTGCTGGAAAGAGAAGATTTCCTTGAATTTATGCCAGTATCGTTATTTAGTCTGTCATGCTTTTACTGTAGGGAACAATAAAAACATTTTTATTGTTTTAAAATTTTAGTTGTCTATGAAATAGCTGGGGATTTTGTCATCCAAATGCAGGCACTTCTGTTTCTCTGAGGTTTTTATGGGAACAGTAATCAGAGATAAAGCTATTAAACTGTCAGCCTGGGATCATTTTATGGCATATTTGTGAGTAAGTATGATTATGAATGTTACAAATAATTCATTCTGAATTATTTGTCAGATTTGTGATTCTGTGTAATGTATAGAGGGAAGGATATTGCATGCAGCTGTCTGTTATCATAAATTAATTTAGCACTGCACTTAAAAAAGCATTGGCCTGACAGCATTGGAAATGGAGTCCTTTAGTCATGGCCTTTCTCTGCTATGAATTAATGAACCATTGTTCATGCTGTAGTTTTGATGGAAAGTGTTCTATAATGACAAAGGTGAAGGTAATGCAGTAAGATGCGAACTTACAGGTGTTTGCACTTCCTTTGGCTCTGCAAATTGAACACTGAAATGTGGTAGACTGGTAGGCAACAACTGGCTTCTCTGGAGAGGGACAGAAAGAGTTATGGGAGAATCATAGAATAGTTAGGGTTGGAAAGGACCTCAAGATCATCTAGTTCCAACCCCCCTGCCATGGACAGGGACACCTCACACTAAACCATCCCACCCAAGGCTTCATCCAACCCGGCCTTGAACACCGCCAGGGATGGAGCACTCACAACCTCCCTGGGCAACCAATTCCAGTGCCTCACCACCCTAACAGGAGATAAATATCAAGTGGATATTGAGTTAAATTAGAAAGTCTTTAATCCTAAACTTGGAAATTCTTCATGGGTCTACATTAGGGCAACCAGACTGAAGAGGCTGAACCGATTGTTGCAAGTGTGTAACATAGTCAGTGTCACACTGACTAACTTGAGAGTAAAAATCATGATGGTTATTGATGGCAGGAATTGTATGCTTAGGATGACAAAGTCTGTATCATTTTATTTAAGTTGAAGTAAAACAGCCAATAGGAAGCACAATTGTTTATTTTTGCTCTGAGTTTCCAAGATAATTCCATGTCATCCCGAGACCCTACCACAGCTCCTGTTTTTCCTGCTCATCTCTCCTTTGTCTGGTGAAGCACAACATTGCTGAAATACCCCTCCGGAAAGCATTCAGGGCTTTGGTACTTCAAAGACATCCAGAAAAGACAGCCCAGAGCTTGGCCAACCTCACAAACCATCTGGAAAGCCTCAGTAGATGCAAGAAACCGGTGGAAGCAAGAGGAGGAGGGGAGAAATTGTTCCTGCAATGGCAGGATCTGAAAAATGAAGAGTGACAGCACCAAGTGCACAGATGAGTCCCTGTCAGAGCTCTCCTTGGCCAGAAGAGGAGGTGGGAGCAGGTGATGTGCCAACACTTTTCTCCTGGGCAGCCTGCTTCCCACTCCCACGCTCCTGCCATCTCCATCTGACTCCACACCACAGGATTAGGTGAGTTTTGGCTTTGGGTACCTACAAGTGAAAATGATGGTAGATGAACTATACTTGTGGGTTGCCTTTGGTTTACTTAGTTATGCGAATGTATAGTTGTAGCTGAAATTTCCCTTCACAGTACCATGTTTTATTATATTTAGGAATACTGTGCTGTCCAGCTATTTGAAGTGTTTGAATGGTCTCATATTTCCTGGGGAACAGTCTCACCCCTTGTTGAAGAGAGATTCTGCTGCAGTTTCCTTCAAGCAGCTTTCTGCTGGAATATTTAGAATCATAGAATCATAGAATAGTTAGGGTTGGAAAGGACCTCAAGATCATCTAGTTCCAACCCCCCTGCCATGGACAGGGACACCTCACACTAAACCATCCCACACAAGGCTTCATCCAACCTGGCCTTGAACACTGCCAGGAATGGAGCACTCACAACCTCCCTGGGCAACCCATTCCAGTGCCTCACCACCGTCACAGTAAAGAACTTCTTCCTTATATCCGATCTAAACTTCCCCTGTTTAAGTTTGAACACATTACCCCTTGTCCTGTCACTACAGTCCCTGACGAAGAGTCCCTCCCCAGCATCCCTATAGGCCCCCTTCAGGTACTGGAAGGCTGCTATTAGGTCTCCACGCAGCCTTCTCTTCTCCAGGCTGAACAGCCCCAACTTCCTCAGCCTGTCTTCATAAGGGAGGTGCTCCAGTCCCCTGATCATCCTCATGGCCTCCTCTGGACTTGTTCCAGCAGTTCCATGTCCTTTTTATGTTGAGGACACCAGAACTGCACACAATACTCCAGGTGAGGTCTCACAAGAGCAGAGCAGAGGGGCAGGATCACCTCCTTCGCCCTGCTGGTCACGCTCCTTTTGATGCAGCCCAGGATACGGTTGGCTTTCTGGGCTGTGAGCGCACACTGAAGCCGGCTCATGTTCATTTTCTCATCGACCAGCACCCCCAAGTCCTTCTCTGCAGGGCCGCTCTGAATCTCTTCTCTGCCCAACCTGTAGCTGTGCCTGGGATTGCTCCAACCCAGGTGTAGGTCCTTGCATTTCCATTAAAGAAAAGAAAAAACAAAACCAAAACCCAAACAAACGGAGCTTCTTAAGGTCTGTCTCTTGGGAGGCAGTATTGAACCTTTCAGAGTGTTGAAAGCAGGAATCAAATGTATGCCTGTCCTGGGTTCAGCAGTAGCAGTTATTTTTCTCCTTCTTAGTAGCTGGTGCAGCACTGTATTTTGACTTCCAGCCTGGGAACAGAGCTGATAACACAAATGTTTTAGTCTGACCAAGGACTTTCTGAGTCTCATGCTCTGCCAGGGAGGAGGGGAAACCGGGAGGAAGCAGAGACAGGACACCTGACCCAAACTAACCAAAGAGGTATTCCATACCACAGCACATCATGCTCAGGATGTAACTGAGAGTTACCTGGAAGGGCAAGGGACTGCAGGGTTGGACAAGATATCAGGGGGTGCTCGGTCGGGTGGGGTTGGGCAAGTTATTGGTTGGCTGGTGGTGAGGTGTTGTATTCTCTTCCCTTGTTATTTCCTTTATCGTTATTATCACTGGTGGTAGCAGTAGTGATTTGTGTTACACCTTAGTTACTAAACTGTTCTTATCTCAACCCGTGGGAGTTGCATTCTTTTTGATTCTCCTCTCCGTCCCTCCGGGAGTAGGGGGAGGGCAAGAAGTGGGGGAGTGGGAGAGCAATTGCGTGATTTATGGCTGACTTTGTTTAAACCACGACAATGCCACACACATCCTGTGAGCTACTGAAAATCATCTGGGCTGATGGCTATGACTTCTCCTCCAGAAAAGAAAAAGGGAAAACAAAAAAGGGAAGATTTATTTGAGGTTAATTGAATTTTATTTCACTGTCAAAAGAAAAATAGAGTCTCAGTTTTTGGCAGGAATTTGACTCAGTATTTGACCCCTATTGAGAAATAATCAAGATATACTTCATAATGTTGCATTCTCTTTACTGGTGCTATTCCTGATGGTATTTCAGACCTGTCTTTTAACTTCATATTTAAGGTTATAAAATTCTAGTTTCCCCTCTACAGACATTTCCTCCTACTCCTTGCTTAATCTTAAGCTCTTCCCTTATTTTTCTATCTACACCCACACCCAAGAATAATTTCCCCATCTGAAACTAATTTTTAAAAGTTTTCTTTCTTTTCCACTCAGCTGAAACTTTCAGTAAAGCCTGCATACCCTGTGTCTTTAGTACTAAACAAGTTGCATTGTCTTGCATAACTTCTCTGGTGAAAAATGGGATGAAAAAGGTTTAGTTCTCACCACACATTTTCACAATATTTTCACTGTTGCTCATTCCGTAAGTGCTAAGTAATGTAAATTCAGCTTACCTGCTCCATATGCTTAGGCTTCTGCCTCTGAAATACACAGAGAATATATTCATATGCTCCAGAGTGTCCATCTGTGTTCCTGCAAAGACTTGTTTCTACTTGTTTGCTTCTCCAACAGACCAATTAATTCTGGCAGAATCTTTCCAGGACTGACATCCATGAAACTGATTTCTTGAAGTGCTATATTGAGGGTGATCTTATGACATCCAGTAATAACTTTGCCACTAAGAATAAGACTAATTTGGACTAGGTGCTGTACAAACTCAAGGTGACCCCTGCCTGATTCCCAGCATTTACATCTAATCAGAGATTAAATATAGCAAACATGGAAGATAGAGAAGAGGAGGGATGAAAGAGTGAAAGTCTTGCAGACATTTAGTATTATATGGTGGACTGAATCATAAATATATTTCTTACAGAGATGTCTTTAAAGGGTAGATATCATTAACCCAGTTTACATTTAATCCCCTTTATTTTTTATCTGATTGTTATTTATCCTTCTCACTTCCACACTAATAATCCCTAATTATCTAGCACTATAGAGAAAGAAAAGTGTCCAGAAGACACACATTATGTATGGAAGGCTTGAATTCCTCTTACATTACAGACATAAATGAGTCTCATTGAAAACTCTTCTGAACAAACCCAAAACACAATATAATTGTGAAAGCCAGTCTATGCTTTCCATATGAATTCAAAGACAGGCAGCAACCAGAGAAATACCACAGACCTTCAGTTCTTCATATTCCTTCCATAAATTCTGACAGCTGCCAAAAGGCAAGAAAAGAAATAATGATAAAACCCCAAATTTAAATGTGCATTAATGAACATATTGTGTGTGGCATACAACACCCTATTTCAAGGGGACAATTAATGTTTTCTTAAAAGTTTTCACTTACTCTAATATATATTTATATTCTTACATATTCCTAAAATGGAGGTCATTTACTCCAAGTTTCAAAAATAATAGGAAGCCCATAGTTAAACCACACTGATAAAAAACATCACATTTTGGCTCTTTGACTCAAGCAAAATAAATTTACAGGACTTCTAACAGAAGAAATTCCCTGCAGTGACTTTTGGCTCAAAGCACGACACTGTTAAACTTTTCCATTATGACTGTTCAAATGTGTCATTTATTTAAAGTGGATAGAAACAAACAAAATTCTATCCATCAGAAAAGAAATCTAAACAAGTCAAAAAGCAGTAAATCAGCCCTATTTTTACAGCAATGAATTGGTTCAATTAACTAAGAAATTGCCTTACAAATGAATAGTAACAGCTGTTTTGTGTTGCAGCTAAACTAGTTTAATAAGATGAGGGGGAAAAAGAAAGCATAGCAAGTTTTGACAGGTTTTATTTAGCAGCCTGACATACAAATAAAAAGGTTCCTGGCACATGGTACCTTCATAGTATCTGACAAAGAAACAACTAACTCAAAGCTAGCCACAAGTTAGAAACAGCTGCTTGTATTTTAATTTAATTATACTAATCAATTAGATGACGAGAGAGAAAAAGGGGAGTAATTAGCACTTTGGGAGTAGGCAGGTATGGAGGAGACAAGTTCGTTTGTGGGGGAACAGGCAAGAGGAGCACTCATTTGTCTCAGAGAGAGATCAAATATGACAGACTGAAAGCAATAGCACAGCAGTTTATGAAATTGCTGCCTACTGGGGATTTTTGGGTTTTGTTTGTTTTGTTTTGTACTGATTTTTTGGTTTTTTTAACAGTGAATTTAGTTCTCATCTCTTAATGGCTTTTTATGGGTGTTTGAAGATGTCTAACTTTGGGCAGAACCAGTTTTTTGTTAAGCTCAGCAGAGACACCATCTTCTACCAGGGTGCAGCTATGCTAGTCATGTTGTTTCCCTACATGCACTGGGTGACATATATCACTTGCTGAAATACGTGTATGTGTTGTATTCAGAGCTCCTGACCGTGTTCCTCTGGGGAACACCTATCATGGTGGTTATTAAGGTAGGATTGTAAGTATTGCAACTTTTCTTCTGGAGCACTTTGGTTACAAACATGTCAGCTTATGGACAGGCTTCTACAGTGAGTTTGAGATATGTTGTAGGCTCAGGTGAGCAGTGGTAGGGGAGAAGTGGGAAAATGTGTTTCAAAGTACAGTCCTCTTCTAGTCAAGATTATACTGACCTGGGCATAGTTTTAATAAACTTTGTAGAAGCTGTGCTAGTCTTTCATTAATATGGCAGTTTTTCAGTTGACTGTTTTAAGTTGTGAGTTCTGGTAAATTGATTTTGATGTAGAATCATCATAGAATCATGGAATAGTTAGGGTTGGAAAGGACCTCAAGATCATCTAGTTCCAACCCCCCTGCCATGGACAGGGACACCTCACACTAAACCATCCCACCCAAGGCTTCATCCAACCTGGCCTTGAACACTGCCAGGAATGGAGCACTCACAACCTCCCTGGGCAACCCATTCCAGTGTCTCACCACCCTAACAGGAAAGAACTTCCTCCTTATATCCGATCTAAACTCCCCCTGTTTAAGTTTTAACCCATTACCCCTTGTCCTGTCACTACAGTCCCTGACGAAGGGTCCCTCCCCAGCATCCCTACAGGCCCCCTTCAGGTACTGGAAGGCTGCTATGAGGTCTATGTAGAAGTATTACAGAATGGTGTTGATGTAGCTATTTATTTGTGATAGAAGTTAAGGCTTTCTGTTCATATGCTTGACAATGTTATCTGTAAGTCTTATCTCCAAACTTATAGTGTGTCAAATATAGTCTAAAACAGCCTAGAGAGGTGATATAAAGGTTGACATCCCACACCTGGGGGAGAGCATTCAGTGCCTCTAAAACCACGCCCTTGTTTTACAAAAACTGCATTTAAAGGTATGTGAACTACTGTGTGGAATGGGCTTGACAATAAGCTTCAGTGGAATATGTGACTGTTTTGTTCTTCTGGAGGAAAGGTGTCTTGCCATGACACTGTGGGGTGCTGGTAAATGGGCAGATAACATGGTGGAAAACCTGTAGTGAGAGGCAGGTAGTCTGTGTTATGTTTCTAAAACTCTTGCCCTGCGGCTGACAATTAGGAAGGAGGATGGTTCTTACAAAACCTGGTAATTCTCTAGGAAAATTTTAGAGATATCCTGGGAGTTGTACAGTTCATGTGCACTTACACAATGTAAATCTTGTGAAAGGCTCTGATTTTCTTCTTATATAATTGAAACCATGAAGTGTGACAACTTAGACATTCAAGGCTAAAGAATTCTAGAGTTCAAGGCAAATAGACCATAATGTCTGCAGCAATGTAGTTGGAGGATCATTTCCTTCAACACTAATTTGATCATGAGATGAAATCTAATTCCCGTGGTATTGAAATAATTACAGAAACTTTGTTAATACACAAGAAGTATCTATTCTCACTCTTAGCTCTAGTTTCTGCTTTCAATATTATTTCAATACAAAGTGTTTCAGAGCTGTCCTTTAATGATACTGTTAGTTTCTTTGTGTATCAATCCACAGTTTCTAAGAAATTACTCTCCTGCCCCAAGAATAGTCAGGCACAATGGTGAACATCTCCAGACTTTTCTACCTGTCCTTTCAATATGCATTTGATTCCATGCAAGTTTTCAGAAGTACCAGTTGACCTAAAAGCTCAAGTTTCATTAAAAATATCTCTTCAGTAATTTATATTGTGTATTTACATTGGGCAGCCCACCGGTTTTATGAACATTGGAATAATCATTATATATGCAATATGGGGCAATTGGAATTCTCTTCTCTTCTTAGAAAAAAGACTTCTTTTGTTCCTATTAGCAGATGAAAGCCAAATAATAAAGCACTGATGAAAGTGTTTTTAATCCCTATAACAGGTGTTTTGAAGTGAGCTGCCAACCAGATTTACGTTAAATAAAATACACTAGGGCTAGGAAAGGATAATTTATTTCATTGTATTAATTTATCATTCCTGCAGCAGATGCTTTAGCTTGAAAGTTGCTCCCATCACTCTGTACTCAGTTAATTTCAAAAATAGGAGTTACACAGTCTCTCTCCTGTCTATATGGTGGAGTCATTTTCTAAACTGATTTTTGAGCTGCAATGAGCAGGTTGCAAGAGACCAATTCTCTGCTGGTGCAAAGGTGCCACACTTGCATCCTGACCAATATGCTGTCACAGGCTGCCTAAAAATGAAGGAGAATTTAAATCTTTTGATGTTGTAATGGCAAACATTCATGAATTTTGCTAGTGAGTTCCCACTCTAATCCTAACATAATAACAGGTTTGGGTTTTTTTTATCTGTGCCTAAGGAAAAGTAGATATCCCTCTTTATTCATTGAACCTGGTCATGAGTAGTTCTTTGTAATACCATAGAATATAAGAGACTTTAACAGATTCCACTTAACATTTTTTTCAAAATGGACTTAAATAGCTACAAAATGTCTTGTCTTTTATATATCTAGAACTTCCATTAACATATGGGATTGGATTCACCCTGGAATAAATATATATATAACTGAAAGAGTTAAAAAAGCCTTTTTCAATACAGGAAATTTAAAGGTGACAGATTTATTTAACTTGTCTTTTTCTAACTAGTGACTGCAGTCAGAGTAATATCTCATTTAGCTGAAAAAAATTATAGGCTCAAGTTGGGATGTGTAAGATTGGCCGTTGAATCTCTTTTGCCATCTAAGACCACATTACTTATGTTAATTATTAAGGAATGAGATATATCTGAACGCTCTACTAGGAATATAAGTAACTGATCTGAAGAATGAGCAGGTGCATAGAAAAAAAGAAAACTGAAGTGTTGCCCAATTGATCCTAATTCAGTAACCTTTCTCTAAAGTATATAGCTTTCTGCCTTGCACCATGTGGAGAAACAAAGTCTCAGCTAGGTAAGTGTTGAAAACCTCCATGTTTTGGAAAATATCTCTGCAGTTCCTGTATTTACAGGTTGTTTTGCACTTTGAAGCAGGAGGGTTGGTCGCCCTTCTGGACCTAATGCAAATGCCCAAGATGAGTTGTCTTTCTCTCTGGACTGGAGCCAATTACAAGCTGCAAAAATAAGTTATTCATAAACTGTTCAGTTCTTATATTTTTAAACCATCTCTTGATCAAATGGTAATAGCAACTTTACTGCATATGTGAGAAATTTGCATTGCAAATTCATATAACTGTAAGGCTATGAGCCAGACCTCCTACCCTGCCCTGTTCCTTCTGACCACATATTTGGCTTGTTCTTTAGATCTAATGAAATGTGCAAAATGAGCATAATGTTCTGCCCTTTTTGATCTCCAGGTTTTCATAAGCTTGTAAGGTCTCCAGAGCAGGAATGGTTTCTAACCAGCCTCTAACCTTTTTCTAAATATGTCTAATTAGGTTTGCAAAACTGCTTATGTTTCAAACTCAGATGAGAATTTGTGAGCTGATTTTCATTCAACTTTAACAAAATATTTCAGCTTTGGCATAGATGAAAGCATAAAAAAGTATGAGATTTAAAGGAATTAGAGTATTATAAGCTACTAAAAATGGCCTAAAATGAAATTTTACCTTTACTGAGACCAATAGCTGTTGTCCATAAATCAGTGTATTGGCTCAGTGTGTGCGTGGAGTTTGTATGTCCGTTTAAACACATTTCATGGAAGTTTTTAGAGGGCTTTAAGCAGTGATTTCCAGGCAGATCCTGGTATTAATCTTTTCTCCACTCCTGCCTATTCCATCTCCTCTGGAGTTTGGCAGTGGCTTTGCCTTGCCCTGTCTTCCATGTTGTTTGACTATCCCTTGTTGCTAGCAAAACATTAGTGATAACCAGTAAGACTTGTTAGGTGGGCTCTGATCAGTGTCACTTCACCTAGGAGACAAACTGGACATAGGGTTTGTCTCCATGGGTAGGTTCAGAGGAGCTTTGGATCTTCTGCTTGTTGTCCAACCTGGATGGCTGCACAGCAGCCAAGGAAGCTGTGTTAATGAGTTAGTGCCTCAGTTGAGCTAATTGGCAAGGTAGGGTGACTGGTTTAGATGTTTCTTTATACATGAGCTATGCTGCTTTTGGATCACACCTGATTATGCCCACATGGTTTATAGTGCTGAAGAGAGAAACTCCAGGGTCTGTTTTCATCCATGCATGTAACATTTACCATTTTGGGGAGCTATTCTACAAACATTTCTTCAGATACTGAGAGTTTTACTTTTCAGAGTTGCTATATCAGTCCCTTTTGTGAAGGCTAGACTCTGGCAAAGGAAACATACTGAAGAAGTAGCAGGCGGCTTCCTTCAAATCACGACTTTAGCTTAATTGCTTTTGAAAAATTACACAGCATGTTGTTATGTCTTGCAAGACATTAAATGATGCGGAAAATCCATTAGAGATCCCACTGAGATGTGGATAACACCCGAGGACCAAGCAAGTGGTTCTGTGTTTGCTACTTTCCAAACGTTAAGGCACGAGCTTTAAAAACATTCGCATATGCAGTGTACCAGATAACATTAACTTTTTGTAAATAAATAAAGCAAGCTGAGAGCTGTTGGGTAAAGAGTAAGTCAAAACAAAATTACTCCATTGTTCCTTGATCTGTTGTCTGCACTGGGGTCATTTACAGTTGGAGGTAATGAGGTTAGTCTCTATGATCAGGCAGTATAAAATAAGGCTGCAGGAGTGAAGGAGAAAAGCTTCAGTAGGATGAAAGACTTAAAACAACAGTAAAACATGAGAAAATAACATCTCAGTGACATGCCAGACTTCATCAGAGGGCTCCATCAGGGCTCGGAGGCAAAGGGTGCCTCTCTGAACCAAGGCAAAACCAAGCAGCACCTCATTAAACTGCTGTGACCATTTTGGCTCTTGTGATCTCCCAGACTTTGTACAGCACCAGCTGCAATAGCAAGTCTACACTTGCAGAAGGAAAGCTTCTGCAGGTGTGTAAGCACGCCTGTTAAGTGCTGGCTGGTTGGGAAGTGAGCTGCTAGTAAGGCTGTGGTTCCTTCTGCACTTTTATTTTCTCTGTGTTCATTTGGAAGGGGAATGAAGATGTGCTTTTGCCAGGATGAAGACTGGTGGACAAAACCTCATCTGTTTAAGTCTCCTGCTTCCATGGTACTTATTTCACAAAGCATCCATCAAGACACCCTTCCAATTGTGCCTTGGGATCCTGTGCCAGTGAGGAGTTCAAGAGAAAAATATCTGGGGCAGAGGAAAAGGAAATGACACTATGGAGGAAAATTTCAAAGCATATAAGAGACTGGTTTAGTTTTATGGAAAAAAAAAAAGGGGGAAATCAGAACTAAGACACTGAAAAAGTGTCAAATTAATTTTCACAAGGGGTAAAATGGTACCAACCAAACAAAATATTTGATTTCATCACAAATCCACTCTGTTTCCTCAGTACTTTTTAATTGTGTGCCTGATTGGCAAGTACAGACATAACACGACGATGTTAGGAGAAAAGCTGCTATTAAGGTATCAACCATCACTTTGGAGCTGTCTTTGGCTTTTTTTCACATCGTTAGTTCTCTCAGCAAGGCTGAGAGTAGCCACTGCAGGTTATAGACTCAAAAAAACCCCTCAGTTAGCCTCTCAGTTCTGAGGGTCACACAGGAAGCTGTTCATTAGAGTAGGGAAGAGCTGATAAAGTGTCGCACTGCACAGGCACAATGAGCTTCTGCGTAGGTCTTAGCTTGCCTTGAGCAGCAGCAGTTTCTCTGATCATCTCAGCCTTGAGCATGGCATGTTAATTTCCTCATTTAGGTTTCCTTCCTGCAGTACTGCCAGACACAAAGGTGCCCGCAGTCCTGCATCAAACACACTTAGGACGTATGCAGCTATGTAAGAAGCTGCTCTATCAACTGTGATTTTTAGCAGTGTATATGCTTGCAGGATCTGATTTAGAAAGGAAGTAAAGTTGGTATATTTACAGACCACTATGTGTCTTTCCAGTGTGTGTGTTAGTTTGTCTGTAATCATATTTACTTATATAGTTGCTAACTCCCACGTGAGAGATCTCCTTAGGCAGCAAAATAGTCTTGTATCCTCCCTCTTATCTTTGTCATTGGTGACGCAGAAAGACCCAGAATACGAGCGTGGTGAGGCACTGGCACAGACTGACCAGAGAAGCTGTGGCTGCCTGGTCCCTGGCAGCGTTCAAGGCCAGGCTTGGAGCAACCTGGTCTAGTGGAAGGTGTCCCTGCCCATGGCAGGGGGTTGGAGCTGGATGAGCTTTAAGGTCATTTCCATCCCCAACCATTCTGTGTTCAAAATTTTTAGGTTTTCACCATCTTAAATTTTGGGCAGCACATTCAGGCACACAGAGATTGTGGTGCTTCTGTCAGGGGGACAGCTCAGGCTTCCAGCCTCCAAACCCCAAGGAGGCTTTCCTCAAATTAACCTGCAACCTTTGTGTGTGTTTTCTGTTCAGACTTCATGTTTAGTTCTTGTACAGTCACTTTTTAAAACATTGTTCAGAAAATGTTTTCTACTCAGTATAAAACAGTTCTAGCTCAAAAATAAAGATTTAAAAAAAGAAAGTATTAAGAAACAAACTGTGATTTAAGATGCCAGAGAATGCAGTTATTGCAGCTGATAAGAAAGAAAAAGCAAAGATACAATCATAGTGTTTTCAGTTTGTAGTCTTTCTACTAAGCACAGGCATGGTGCTGGGTCATGAATTCAATGACCTCCACCCCCATTAAGTTTTAATGAAAAACAGGGTGCTCTGTTGCTGCTTTTTTTAATGTTCTCTGGATCTTGTGAAGTTGTTACCTCCCGACAACCTCATGCTTGGCTGCTGTGGTCAGCTGTGATCAGCACCGCTATGTTGCCGGATTATTCTAATCACAGTGGCAAGCAGAGCCCACAGGAAGATGTGAGGCATAAGGATGAGGAACAAATCAGTCCTTGAGAGAGAAAGGACGAAAGCAATTTAGAAGATCTTGTTGTCCCTGATATTCGTTTGAATAATGGATAAAAGCAAAGCCTGCCAATTTTGAGAGGCTGACTGCTGGGAAGGCAGGAACTGGCTGAGGCAGATACAGAGGGAGACCATGTAAAAGCATCAGATACAAGCAGGAACATGTCGTGAAAAGTAATGATGAGTAAGGGCTTGTCAAACTAAGGGATGCTTTTTCACCAGTGAGTCTGTAATGTGGCTGCTAACTGGTAAATGAACACACTAAGTGGTTTTCCAAGAGCCAGCTTGAAAGCCACACAGCAGCAAATGTGACATCTTGGGTGCTTCACATGGTGCTGCATCTGAAGCCATGTAACTGTCCCTCTTTTGGGTTATGAAGGTGGTATAAGCCAAATTCTCCAGTAAGTGGATACTTTCTCTTCTCAAATTTGATTAACGCAGTTTGGCTTCTTTATCCCTGGGTTTTATGGAAGGGTAAATAATGCCTGATACAAGATTTCTGGGTTGTCAGGGCAGTTTGGATTTGAGCTGTGTAGAAATCCTGGTTCCACCTTACCTTTAACTCCATCAAAAACACTGCCTAGCTGAGAACAGCCAACTTTACCTTAAAAGACGCAAAGTTTAAGAAAAGCAAAAAATCCCTTAACAACATTTTTTGTTCAGAGAGCTGTCACATGTATCATGATCCATTAGCCATGAAGAGAAACATTTCAAGCCCTTAAATAACAGCAGTGTTCTGAACTGGGGAGTAGAATAGATCATCGCTACTCTGTATTTGATGACAGTGAATTTATTCTGCAGAGCTCTCTCCAGAGATTATAAAACAGATGTTCAGCCATAAGTATCAGAAACAAGCATGTACAAAATAGGTGCAATTCTTGTAGGGATAGTTAAAAACAATACAAACTGTCCAATATGTACATTATTTCTGCAGCTCCTTTCTTTCTGGCTTTTTAATGGCTGTGGTGACTGGCAAAGGGACTGGTATAGGGCAGTAACCACATCGTGCTTTTGTCTTGATGTCTTGGCTAACAAACAGTGTGACTCTGGGAAATTCAGTCTGAGTGAAAAAAACGATGACTGTATCAACCTTCTCTTCCTCACTTTTCAATCTCTAAAGAGCTATAACTTATCTCAATAGTATTTGCACTTCAAGCTTCTCTAAAGCTCCTTCTCTCTTAAGGCAGAAGATATTTTTGCTTGTTTGCATATAGCAGCTTTCTGCTACAGCTGCTTGGAAGTCACCTGTTTCTAATCCTTCTCAATTTACTCAGTGCTTTTGGCAATTTCCCAGCTTTACCATACTGTACAGAGTACACTTAGCATGGGCTGTCTGTTAATTTCTAAGAAGGTCGGTGATTGCTTCTGCCTCCCAGCCACAACAAAAACAAAATGTTCTATGCAATGCTAAGTGATGCTGTGTTCTTTAAGTAAAGCCTTAGTTTCTCATATACTGTTGAAAAGTATCAGTGTAGAGCGCTGGAGAACAAACCTATTTTTGCATGCCTATTCTTGTTATGGAATCTAACAATGCCATTCAAATCTTGGTATTTTTCTGTCTTCTGTTAAAAGTTTTCTTCTCCATCAACAGATGTATTTTCAAGCATAGACATGTAGCCTTAGAGAAAAGGGTCGAGACACTAAAAGAGGACAGTATTGTGTTTGTGTTGAAGAAAGGCTGCTTTTATTATCAAACACACTCAAGAGCTATGTAGTTTCAGTAAGATTGTCTGCATTTTGAGCAAAAAGATGTGAGAGAATGTACAAGATTAAAACTTTCATTGAAAGTTTATGCATTTCTTCCAAAATAGGCTTCATGCAGGCAGGACAATAGAAAGAACCTAGTGAGCTTATGCTATACAAATGCACCCAATAGAGAGAGTTAATCAGAAAGAGTCAAGATACAAGAGGTACTATACAGTAAGTTGCGAAGTGCATATGGTGTTGGAAAGATCAAATTAATCCTGGTGTTGATGCCAGGGACGTCACTGCATTCAATTTTTGAGGTGTTTTCAGCATGATTCTTTCCATACATGAATACTTTTGTGATTTTCCAGCCCTTTGAACAAACTCCAGACTTTATTAGGAGTCTGCCTGGTCAGCTCTATTAACTTTCTCTAGCCCAATAACAAACTATAATTTCAATTTCTTGGATCTTCAAAATATAAGAAATGCTTCCAGAAAGCATGTAAAATGTGAATATTTTCTGTTTATGAAAATTGTATCATTCTTAAAAGCCATACAAGCTTCAGATGTGTTCAAAGCTAAAATCTACAGGTTACACAAACAGCACTCAGGATGATTCAGTGTATGCTGGCACAGGAGGGTGGCCCTTGAGAGAGGCTGTAACATTTTCCAGAGAGGAAACGGGGCAGAAAAAGATTCAGGAGGACGCCAAAATTTCCATATTGGTCCTTTGGGAAGTTTAGACCACCACTTCCAAGTTCCCATTTCAACAAGCACACACTCTGACGGGCTTCATAGATCTTGTAATTCAGTATCACAGCTAAAATCACTCAGTATTGTGCTCAGTCCAAGATACATTTCAGACATACAAACCCTGCTTGTGTGCAAGCCGACATTAACAATTTTGCACGCTGAAGCACAATCAGCTCACAAGAACGGAAGAGGCTAAAGCAATATGTGCTCCTTTGTACCCATGTAAGTGGATGAGAGCTATATGGTTCTCGCATGCTGAATTTTCAGCTCTTACAAGCCCTTGAATCTTCTTTCTAAGACGCCGCTGCTAAGTACAAATCTCAGTATGAAGCAGAGCACAAAGCCTCAAAACAGTGTGTCACACCAAGGTCTGCTGCTGTTGCTGTAATGATCTCAAATAAGCTTTGCTTCATGGTATTACACAAGCAGCTAGCTTCTTATGTGATCTGAAAAAACAAGGCATGAAGAAATGTGATCCTAACACCATGTGAGTGTTAGAGAAGGTAGTACCTTATCAAGAATTCCAAATTAGAGTAATAATGACATTAAAGAAGTCATTTGCTGTGAGCCATGCAGAACAGCATCATCATCAGAAGATATGGGGTGGGGGGGAAAGTAACAGACCCTGCCATGTATTGCAAAGAGGAGACTGTGCAGTGATGTTGGGTAACCCAAGGCATATATCCACAGATGTCATATGCCCTCAAGTCTTTCTTCTAGTATATATGCATGCATATGAGGTTATAAAATGCAAAAATATTTAAAAATATTTGTAATTTAGATGTGGTGCTGCCGTGGCGTGTTTGTATCTCTATAAAGCTGAACTTTCCCCTTTTCCTGCATAAATACCTGCACAAAGTCTCCATTATTTTAAAATCTGTTTCCGATGTCAGCCGGTCCTGGTGTAGTCAGGGAAGATGGATACACACTCTGGATTACACTGATAGACACCGACAGTGCTTTGGCAAGACAGCAGAGGAGCACAGACCAGTAATAATTCACAGAGGAGCAACTGACTTTTTAATTTCTAAATGCAAGATCCCTTCTGATAATCAAAATATGCTGTCTTTGTATTGGATGCTTTCACAATGTGTTCTTAGGAATTCGGCAGCAGTGACAATATAAGGACCTTAATGAAGCAAAATTTATGGGGAGAAATCTTATATCCAGTGACATGCTTTGAACAAGTGGACACCTTTTTAAGCCTAGGCCTGTGTTCCCCAGGAAAACTGGAAATCCAGTGCAGTTTGGGGTGCTTACTAAGGGTTTAAATTGTGTTCTTGAATGAATGAGACAGTTTTTGATGGGCAGAATGGCAGTGTTTGAGTGACAATCAATTAAGAAAATGAAAAAAGTAGTGATTCGTCTGAAGCAATAGGAGGTTAGAGACAAGCAAAGGATGAATCAAATTAATAAAACAAATACTTCAATCCTATTTGTCAAATTCAAAGAAAAAATTATATTCTTCAGAACTCCAGCTCCAGGATCCCATACTGCCAAACAGGGGTGAATGTTTGTCATCAGCAAACTCGTTGAGAGTGCACTCAGTCGCATTGTCCATGTCACTGACAAAGATGTTAAACAGCACTGGTCTCAATACTGATTCTTGAAGAACACCGCTTGTCACAATGGAAAACAAAACTAAGTAGGATACATAATAGAATTGACAAAGATTTCATCTTTTTCATATTAAGACCTTGGAAAGTGAGAAGATAGGGGCAGAAGAGCCTGCTAGCAGAGACTGAGCAACAAAGCAAGAGCTGTGAGAGGCTGGTACAATAGAGCTGATGGCTCCCATCTGCTGCACTAAAGATCGTGTCACTGTTGTATCTAGGTTCTATGTATAGACAACTGGTAGGAATCTAAAACTGGCTGAAATGCTTGTATTTGTGAAGCTGATGAAATGTGGCCTTTATAAAATTGAGGGAGAGTGTTCTCTTAAGACTGCTTATTATTACTCTTTTTACGCTTAGGACACTCTCCACTGCCTTGTTTTTTATTGTACTTGTGCTGTTGCTGTCACTGTTATGATCAAGTGATATAAACAAGGCAAGAAGAGGTCATATCTTTTATTGGACCAACTGATATAGTTGGAAAAGTACACCAGCGTTCAGGCACAAGAATTCTTCAGAACTGAAATAGAGAAAGCCATTCTCAAAGGCAAATACCAATTGCTTGCACCACCTGAAATAAAGGATAGCTGTTATTTGTGTGGGGGAGAGATGTGACAGGAAGAGAAATTATGAAGTGGTCCCTTATCACCTACATGTCGCCTTGTACTCTGGCTCTGGTCAAGAGTGGGCCAGCAGATCACCAGGAAACATCAGATTGCCATAAGCCAAATGGATGCAACTAGATCTAATCACCACCTTTTAAGCCTGGCTCAGGTACAGCCAGTAACTAATGTAGTCTGCAATACTTGCAGTAGGGCAGGAAATTAATCTAGGCAACCTTAATGCCAAAGCACTGTGGTGATGTTTATCTTGTTACTACTACAAACATGTTGAATATACAAATGGATGACAAAGCAGTCGGATGTAGACATAGCCTAAGCATCTAAAGCAAGGCCATCCGTAGCATGTCTTTCTATCTATCTGAGTTTATCAGAGATCTTTAATATATAGTATATAAGTGTTTTTTCTCATATGCTATCCATGCTTATTAACATGATACGGATTAAGACATCAAAATATCAAGGTTTGTCCTGGTTTCAGCTGAGATAGGGCTAATTTTTCCTAGTAGCTGGTACAGTGCTGTGTTTTGGATTTAGTGTGAGAACAATATTGGTAACACGCTGATGTTTTAGTTTTTGCTGAGTAATACTTATCCTTACCAAGGACTTTTCAGTCTCTCGTGCTCTGCCAGTGAGGAGGGGCAAAAGAAACTGGGAGGAAGCACAGCACAGCTGAACTAAAGTAGCCAAAGGAGTATTGCATAACATAAAGCATCATGTTCAGAATAGAAACTGAGGTGAATTGGCTGGGAGTTGCCAATCACTGCTCTGGAATGGGCTAAGGATTTGTCAGCATGTGGTAAGCAACTGTGTTGTGGTAAGCAACTGTGTTGTTGTGGTAAGCACAGTGTGTGGTGAGCAACCTGTCTTTCTTGGATTTTAGTTTCTCTCTCTCTCTTTGTTGTCCCTTCTCATTACAATTATCCTTACATTCTTATTTTATTTCAACTATTAAATTGTTCATATTTCAAACCACAGGTTTTACCTTTCTTTTTTTTCTTCCCAATTCTCTTCCCCATTGCACCAGGGTATGGGGATGAGGTTGAGTGAGCGGCTATGTAGTACATAGCTGCTGGCTGGGGTTAAACTATGACAAGGTTATGCATAACTGAGAGAGTCTGGTGTCATGATACAGATTTTTAAGAGACTTCAGCATAGTTAAGAAAAATAATAACTCCAATAGAAAAGTAAATGGCTACCAAATATACTTACAGCAGAGAAAAAATTAAATCTGAGTCATTAAAGAAACACTATATTCATTGGTTTTATGTGAATACACTTGAAGTTTTTTATCTGGAAGAAAGTTTTCCTAAAGAAATTTTATTTTCCATCTCACTAATATTTCATTCCTATTCTTAGCAGTCAAGATGAGGGTTTTTTTCATTGGTAAAATGACTCTGGGTTTTAAGTGAAGGCAAAATATCATTAAATATCATTTCATGGAAGTGATGATCATGGTGTGTCTGCTTTATACTATACTAAATATCAGGGGAGGAATGATACATAACATTCTGGTTTTCTTAAGAACATTTTATGAAACACCTCTCCCATCTTGTCCCAGCTTCACACTGCCTGAAGCCATAGCTTCATTCATGTATATCAGTAACTTATTGAATCCAGTTTTAGCCTGAAATGGTGAGGAAAAAACAAGATGATCTTCAGCTAACAAAATGCAAGGATAAGTAAAATTTCGATTGCCATTTTAATGTATTCCAAGTGCTACTCAAACTATACGTTGCCCCATTCATCTTTACTGCAGTAGGTTCAGAACTTGATGCAGAGGAACTAAGCATGGTTGCTTGGCAAAGGGTTTTGGAGGAGGATAGATTTGGTGGTGTATGGTTACTGATAATTAACTTTAATTTGGTTTAAGTTATGTACAACCAGAGCTGCTCCACTGATATCACTGGAGTAACTCCAACTTTACAGTGTAATGCAATCTCAAAATGGAAACATGGCTGTATGATCCTGTGTTCTGCTGCAATTAATATGTTACATCATCAGTCCCATGAGGACCAGTCTTTCCTGTGGTTTAAGAATTTTAAATATTAATATCCAAACTACTAGACCCTGGTGGTGGGAATCAATAAAAAGAAAGAGTTTAATTGCCATGGTATGTAATTCACACCAACACTGAGGATTCCATTAGTTGTGTGTGTGTGAGCAGGAAATAAGGTCCCATGGATGTGCCTACATGAGCTCTAGAGAAACCTTTTCTTGTGCAATTTTGTTGTGCATCTGTACTTGAAGTCTGGCAGCACACATCTGAACACAGATGTGCTGCATGGGGCTTCCCTCCTGGTGGAGCCACCTCCAAGTCTAACTCGCTGCATGGTGCAAGGTAGTGCAGCAGTCAGTTCTCTCCACACAACTGTGTACCCAGGACAGGCAACTGGTAAAGACTTCACTGTCACTTCAACTGCAGTCGGAGCACATAGACTTTGAACCATAACAGGCAGCACTGAAACAAACCCTGCTCCTTCCACCTTTGAGCCCCACCAGTAGATAATGTAATTGCCTCTATGCATAAATTCTGATAACAGGACAAAGTAATAAATGCAGGCAAAAATTAACCCCCCCCTTTTTTTTTTCTCTCTCACCAGTTTAAGTTGATATTTTCAAAATTTTTAGTATCCTGATTCATTCCACTGCCAATATAAGGTGTATCTTGCCTAAATTTGTATTTGCAATATCTCAAAAGATGGGATTCTCCTTTTTCTTTTCACTATAATTTTTCTTTAGTTATTTAAGGAGAGACTGTAAAAAGCATCTTGTACCCCATAATTCATAAGAAGTCTTGAATACTAGTCCTAAGGCAGCATTAGTCTTAACAGATTTTCTACAGAGACATTAGGGAGGTTCCACCAAATCCTGCAGTTTAACCTACATATTTGACATTTCTCTTTTGGACTGTATTAATCTCCATTAGTTTTTTGCTTTTTGTGCTATTAATATCTAACTTCATTTTTATAATATATACTGGAATTAAATGATGTGATTATCACTTTACATCAAATGCAGTTTGTTTTCAGTATCAGTCAGGGCTATCTCCAAGCACACATTTAAACTGCAGAGGGAATTCAGCTATTCATATCATGTTTGCTTCCACAAGCAAATCTTGCCAAGCTGAAGAACTTTGAGTTAAGCCATATGGTTTTGATAAAATATGGTGAATTGAAGTATATTTTTGCTTTGCAAAACAAAATTCAGTGCCAAAATACTGTATGTGCAAAACTCAGCACCGAGGAAACAAGTCAAGTATAGGAATGCTGGTGTCATGCTGCTTGGGTTTAGCATTTCTGTGGCTCAAGATATTTCTTTGCAAAGTGCAAGTATCAAGAAGAGAGAAACTCACAGCATGAAAGTTCCAAAAGAAAATTACTCTATTTTCTAACATGGCTGGTGAATGTCGGCAACCATTTGTGAGAATCTAATCATGACACGTACTGAAAGGTTCCCTAAGGGCAGGTTTAAAACCTTTTGAAATGAACTGTCAGTTTCTGAGTGCCCTAAATTGGGGGCTCCTTTTTATGTCCCTTAACTCAAAGAACTGGACCAGTAAACAATCCTTCAATGAGCTACAAAGGAACCCAGATTTTGCTGGGATATGAAATGCTGCTTTTGGTAGGTATTTGTAATGAGTATGAAAGGAAGCTATTTCTGTGTGTGACATACTTCAAGGCATACATTAAAATGGATGATTTGGGGTTCTACATTTTTTGCTGTATTCTGGTTCTGAAATTGCATTTAGTGTTCTCAGTTTCAGTTGTCTGAATTATGAGCCTCTCTAAGACTTTGTATTTGAACTTTATTGCCCATTAATATTTGTTCCGATTTGAATATAGAGTTTAAAGTCTAGCTAGGGAAATAAAAATATTTGAGTTTAGCTGTTTAGATTTAAGGCTGCTTTTTCCAGGCTCCTTTCTGCTGTATAAGCAGAAACTGAAATCACTCTTGAAAAGGCCCAGCATGTAACCTTGCTCTCATTTTACAAGGCAAGATGAAATTCTGCGATCCATCCTTATAGCTTCAGCCTCTTCAGAGGGTTGGTAATTTTTGCTGCTTTTATAGTCATCCTACTCACAAAACACTTTAAAAGCATATTCCCTTTCCATGTTGGTAACAACAACAACAACAAAAAAAAAAGTCCTGTATTTTTGTTTTCTGAAATAAAACAAAAAATATCGCGTTCATTCAGAAGCTGACAATAAAAATCTTGCTTCTGGAAGTAATACGGCATGTGATGTCTTGTTTTACAGCACATTACCCCCTGTGAGGAGTTGAGCCTATGCCTAAGCTTGTCTCTGTTGGGTATGAGAAAAGTGGGTCACAAGAAGCATACACTGATCCAAATCAGGCCTTCTTGCGAGTTTGGTCTGTAAAACAGCTAGTTTAACCTATGTACACCAATGCAAATTAAATCTAAAAATCACCTTTTACAATAATTAAGGAGAAAATACAGCCAATATGTCTTCCATAGGAAGAATTATAGCTTCTGTAAGCTGAGCTCACAACATTGCAGGAAATTTTTGCATTCAATACCTCTTTGTCAGCTCCCTATGTGCCTCAGAGTGGCACAGTAAGGGTTTAACTATCAAGTGCTCTTAAAGCAGTCAGACACTATAATAATGAATGCTATAGAAAATGTTCCAGGAACTTTAATAATTCTCAATGCAAACAGTATTTCAATTGTGTGTAATAGACTGAGCACAAACAATGAGGACAAATGATAATGTCAGAAAGCTGTTTGCTGACTGGGTACAATCCCTACTCTCACCTTCGAAAGCAACAAGTCTTATAGCCACAGAAGGGAAGGTAATTAAACAAAGCAGATGCATATAAAGCAAATTAAGGTTGCTCAGGCATCTCTAATTTTCCAGTGCACTTCTGTTCCAGGTGTGTGGATGGTTCAGTGCATCAGTAGCTTTCATTCCTGCGCTACAGTAATACTAATATTTTTATTGCTGAGCCATCGGTCATATTCAGACACTCTCAAAGCATGAGTGCATCTTTCTGAAGGATTTTTCTTTTGGAGAGCATTTTAAGTGTGCTTTGAAGGTTTAAGTTGATAGCAGTTGAAGTCAGCTCTAAAGTGATTAATGGCAAGGATGCCAGAGGGATACTGCTGAAAATAAAGGTAAAATGTTCTGCGCTCTTTTCCAATGTTTTCTCTTGCCAAGCTCATAATTATTAAGAGGTGAATTTAGCCCCAGGTCTAGTACTACACTGGCACATGAACAAGTTGATCAACACTAAGAACTAAAGCTGCAAAATACTGTAGGTATTGCACTTCTGGGGACGTACATGTCCATGAAGAGGCGAGCTTTTGGAAAGTATTCAATGGTAACATACCCTAGGCTAATGCACTGTTGTTCCTGGGCCTGCCCAAGATGAGCTGGAGTCTGCGAGGACGGCAGCTCCATCTTCATTCATGCCTTGGTCCCCAGGGGTCCTGTTGGTCTGCTCTTGACCAAATGGCTGGTTGCTAAGGCAGGAACTGAACATGCAGGAGGTCCAGATCCGACTCTTGTGCACCGGGATCCCCCTCCTTCTTGAGATTGCTTCACCTGTGCATTGCTCCTTCTTCTACTTTAACCCACCCCACAAGAGCACACATTGGAGTGGAAAAATAAAATGCACATTTACCTTAAATTGTTACTTTTGGCAGCAAAGTCGTATGATGGGAAAGTGCCAGACAGGTGACTATGGATGGGTTGTCAGCCTAACCTAACACATTAGACCTGTGCTCCTGAGCTCTGGGAGAGCACTGGTTTTCGTTTTCCCCCCAGCTAGTTTTACATATCTTCTTTTTTGTGATGATATGAACCATGGTAATATCGATATTTTTCTCATAGTGAAACTAATCTCTGTATGTGCCAAATTTAGTGGCACAAATGGGATTTCATCTGACAAACCAGCATACCTTTGAGGATAATCAGAACACCACGTATATCAGAACTTGTTATTGGTTAAAGTTTACATGAATGTTTGAGCACCTAAAACTTTCTTCAGTTTTTCACTTGGAAATGAACTGTATAAATATGAATTATTTATCATTTCACAGCAATGTAAACCTACTTGACATAATTTTATATTTTAGTAGCTTCAAGTTTTAGACTTTGAAGCATTTTATACTTTGAACCAGGATTTCTAACTTGGCTGCAAAATAAGAGGTAAAATTTGCTTTTAATACCTACAGGGAATGTTTCCTGTTAGGACCTTTTAGGAACTGCAATTCAATTGTAGTATAGCTATTAATTTTAGTCTTCGCTTGCCCCTAAATTTGAGTTTCGTTTTTTTGCAGTTTGATTTTTCTCAGATTATTTTTTTTCAAATGCCTACATTTGATATATATATTCTTACTTTTGAACTGACTATATTGATTTCTAACAGCTCATTTTAAACACATTAACAGTGTATAGCATCTCTCACTGTTGGTCAGTGATACACAGTGCACACAAATTGCATGCAGGCATTGCACCTGGCCTGACTGTAGCTGGTTTGCTTCATTGGACCAGCATAACGCAAAATTATGAACACGAAGCTAGTATTTCCATTTACAGAGCAGCCTGAACCGGAACTGGAGGGCTCACCTCAATGTAATTTTGTATCCTTCCTTTCCTGAATAGTTGAGAGGTTATTTTTCCCTTCAGTGTCTTAACAATTCTTTTCCAAGAAAAGAATCTGAACTGCTTTTGATACCACCTTCTTAGGAGGTTTCTACTCTTAATGATCATTGGGCTCCTCCCAGTGCTCTAGAGAACATAATGTAAGGGAAAATGCTTTACGTGGCAAGCCTTAGAGGAAGCTGGAATGGTGGAAAAAGAAGTAAATGACAAACTACAGTTTTTCCTTCCTCCAAAGAAAGGAGTTATCGCTCTGTAATTTTTTTTACTAGCTGCAGAACAATGTCTTCACATCACAGAAAAATGGAGAGTTTAAAGTGGCCTGCAATGTAAAGCAAACAGTAGCAAAGATGCTGAAATGTCACCCAGAGTCAAGCTGGGAAGATTGGTGTTGATGTATTGCTGGAGATAGACTTCTTCCTGTTTTGCCAGCTGGGTGAGCACAGAGATGATTGCTCCTTCAATGGTCTATCTGACCCTGTATTAATAGGGGCAGAGAGAAGCAGATACACAGAGGCCTCTTCGCCTTTCTGGAGGCTCCTGCTAGCTGAGCAGAAGGGGTGCTCTTCACACAAGCCATGCAGAGAATGAAGGGCAAGCCAGGCAGAGCCAGTGCTCAGGGATTTGGGCTGGGGAGCCTTGGAATAGTGTTTCCACAGAGGATACCACTGGCTGTTGCTTTTTGTCATGAATCAGACTTTTTGATTCTGGTTTTACTGACCCTGAGCACGTTGTTCTGAAACATTCACTGTTCCTGCCAGCATATTAATAAAGCAAATACCACACTGTATGCTGTTAAGCATGGTTTCTGCACGGTGACAAGCGCTGCGCTGTGCCTTCAGGACACAAGCACACAACTTCAGGATCCAATTTTGTCAAAGCCATAAGGTAATGAAGCCCTCAGCGACCCTGCAGTGAACGAGTCTATGCATCCATCTGCCTCTGGGACCTGCCAATAGCTTTTGGATTTGTGGGGCAATATGAACTGGAGAGGAAAAATGATCTCAAACTAGGAAGTTCCCAAAAGTTTTGTAAAACTTAGCCTCTGGGTGGAGAAAAACCTGCCAGTGCTTGTGCTGAGGATAAGACTGCTGAATGTTTTAATCATCTGTGTTGTGGTTTAAGCCCAGGCTGTAAATCAGAACCACGCAGTCTACTCCCCCCAACCTTTCTTCCCCCAGCTCCTGGAGGGATGGAAGGAGAACTGAAAGAATGTAACTCCCACGGGTTGAGATAAGAGCAGTTTAGTAACTAATGTATAACACAAATCACTGCTGCTACCACCAACAATAATAATAATAAAGGAAATAACAAGGGAAGAGAATACAATACCACCTGCTGATCGATAATACCCAGACCAACCGAGCAGTGAGCTCGGCTTTCCAGGTAAGTGCCCCTAGTTTGCATCCTGGGCATGACGTGCTGTGGTATGGAATTCCTCTCTGGTCAGTTTGGGTCAGGTGTCCTGTCTCTGCTTCCTCCCAGTTTCCCCTCCTCCCTGGCAGAGCACGAGGCTCAGAAAGTCCATGGTCAGAATAAACATTTGAGCAGTAACTAAAAACATCGGTGTTATCAGCGCTGTTCCGACTGAAAGTCAAAACACAGAACTTCACCAGCTAGTAAGAAGGAGAAAAATTGACTGTTACTGCTGAACCCAGGACAATCTATTAGACGGGAAACCACCTAACTTTGCCTTCCACACCCAAATCCATGTAAAATTAGCCTTCACTGAAACTGCTGCTTACAGAGTTCCAAAGCAAAATCGCTACTGAATCAATCCTAATAGAATCATAGAATCATAGAATAGTTAGGGTTGGAAAGGACCTCAAAATCATCTAGTTCCAACCCCTCTGCCATGGGCAGGGACACCTCACACTAAACCATCCCACACAAGGCTTCATCCAACCTGGCCTTGAACACCGCCAGGAATGGAGCACTCACAACCTCCCTGGGAAACCCATTCCAGTGCTTCACCACCCTGACAGGAAAGAATTTCCTCCTTATATCTGATCTAAACTTCCCCTGTTTAAGTTTTAACCCATTACCCCTTGTCCTGTCACTACAGTCCCTAGTGAAGAGTCCCTCTCCAGCATCTCTGTAGGCCCCCTTCAGGTACTGGAAGGCTGCTATTAGGTCTCCACGCAGCCTTCTCTTCTCCAGGCTGAACAGCCCCAACTTCCTCAGCTGTCTTCATAAGGGAGGTGCTCCAGTCCCCTGATCATCCTCGTGGCCCTCCTCTGCACTTGCTCCAACACTTCCATGTCCTTTCTATGTTGAGGACACCAGAACTGCACACAATACTCCAGGTGAGGTCTCACAGGAGCAGAGTAGAGGGGCAGGATCACCTCCTTCAACCTGCTGGTCACGCTCCTTTCGACTTTGCAGATGACACTGAAAGAGGAATACTGTGTTTGTCCTACGTTTTTGCCCATCTTTCAGGTGTGTATGTGTATTTAGCTAATAAGAAATAGTATGGAGCTGTGTCTGCCAGTGTCTGAGGTGTGCAGCAGCTTTTAGTGTTGCATGCAAGGAGCATGCTCCATGGTATGAATCGGTGAGCACCCACATGCTGACAGAAGCAGACTGCTTTTGCTCTGCCTGGTGATTCAGCTGCAATTTGTTTCATTCTTTATGCTTCTCCCGTCAATGCAAAGCCTTCACATAACCAAGGATATCTGGCATCAGATATTCAGAGATTCAGCCTCGGTAGCACTCCTAATAAGTAGCTGTGATAAAAAACTAAATACTTTGAAACAAGGCAATGTTATCAAATGGATTGATTTTATTTTTTCAAAGGAATCACCCTCTGCATGATCCTCACATGTAGTATTCTTCATGTTGCATGGTAATATAAGAAATGAGTATTCGTTCAGGTCACTCCAAACGCAGTTCTCCTCTCTACGTATGGTTATCATTTCGTTCTGTGATTCTACCCTGTAAAGTTTTGCTTCTGCTCCTGGTACAGGGCCACCAGTCTAGCTCAGCCAAATTGATCTGTCAGAGGATAAGCTTGAAGGAACTGCTCATTTTCCTCAAAGCAAGAGCGAAAACAGCTTCAAGCAATTCTTGTTTCTTGCCATTCCTCCATCTGAGACAATATTAGAAATGTTGTAAAACAAGTTCCTCCCTCCATGAGGAGAATTAATGAAGACTGGTGTCCTAAACACTTAGGTGCTAAATCCTCTTCACCACTGCAAGACCAGCCTTTCTTCACTATAAGAATGCCAAAGCCCTTTAATAACCTGATGGCCCAATGCTGGCACACCATTTCAGCTGTGGGGAGGTCACATAGGGCAGGCAAGGGATGAGGTCTTCCTGCTTTCCCTTGCACAAGACTTACAGGTTTTTAATAGTTTGGAGGATCCCACCACCACACGCAAATAAAATCAGAACCCTTTCCACAATTCAGGAAGGCCACAAATATTAGGGATTATGCTTGTTAAAGGACTGGGTGCCCCAAGACTCCAGGAGATGAGATACAGAAGTCAGCGTGTTTCCATTTTGCCAGCTTAACTGCAGAGCTGGCTGCAGGGTTGTGATTTGGATGGGGAGCCACGTGCCTCGATACGCTAACATGTGGGGATAAGAGCGGAGGTGAGAGTGAAGTGCCTCTCTCCTACCCTTCTCCATCTTCCCACGGGAAATTTGCATCTGAATAGCAGTTTGCTGAATTTGCGTGCATAATCTGAACTTCTCGGATGTTTAGGTCTAAAGACAGATCTTTTTCTTATATAAGTAGGCTTAGCCTCATCGATTTCATGTGGCTACATCAATTTATTCCAACCAAGGATCTAAATGGCACTTTTTTAGTTGTGATTGGTTAAAATAAAGAGCTTTTAACTTTTCATGTTGCCAAGATGAAAGAATTATAGTGCAGTAATCTCACAGTCAAAACATTTTTATTCATTCTGCCACAGAAAACCTCATTCAGAAAATGGAGGTATAGTCCGTACAAACATGTGAAGAAATAATTATTCCTATGTTGCTTGCAGGAAAGCCTCTTGCAAATCTTTGGTAATTTTAATTATAGAACCACAATATTTAATGATACTCATAGGAGAGTTATTTTTTTGTCCTCTTCAGGAACTACAACGGGTCTTTCTACTTTCATGTGAAATCCATTCTCTCTCTACTACAAATGTATTTAATCGCAGTTCATACTCCAAACTGCTTTTTCCTGCTGATTTTGTCCTGCTCTGGTGCTTGACAAACTCTTTTATATTCAGGTACTTCTAAGAAGGCTGGATCTGTAAAGAAAATCTGTTCATATAAGAATTTGGATATAAAACATTGCTCGTGGTCCTCTCTAGTCTACTGAATAGTTTTAAAGAACTCCAAAAGATGCTCAAGAAAATCAACTTTGGATAATCTACATTTATGCAGCTTTTAAAGGGATTTGCACTTCCAATGACCATCTTTTAGGACTTCAAAACATTAATATTTCTAAACAACTAGCAAAAAGTCATGCCAAGCATTAGTGTTAATCCTATGAATATGGTTTATAAACAGTCCTGAGCAGCTAGCCTGGTCTTTTCATTATTAAGTACTTCCCTCATGTTGGTGTCCTCTGCAAAACAGTGCCAAGCCAATGTTTTCTTCTAAATTGTTTATTAACATAAAAAATGAAGGCAAGAAACAATCCAGTAAAGAGCTTACAAGATGTTGTGATTTAAGCTCAGTCGTAAATCAGACATGCAGTCCTCGCTCAGTTCCCCCCATTTCCTCCCCAGCTCCTAGAGGGACAGGGAGGAGAATCAAGAGAATGTAACTCCCACGCATTAGGAGCAGTCCAGTAACCAAAGTATAACACAAATCACTACTGCTACCACCAATAATAATAATGATAAGGGAAATAACAAAGGAAGAGAATACAATACCACCCACCGACCAATACCCAGCCCAACCGAGCAGTGAACTAGCCCTTCTGGGTAACTGCCCCCTGTCTGCATCCTGAACATGACGTGCTGTGGTATGGAGTACCTCTTTGGTCAGTTTGGGTCAGGTGTCCTGCCTCTGCTTCCTCCAGGCTTCCCTTCCTCCCTGTCAGAGCATGAGACTCACAAAGTCCTTGAGCAGACTAAACATTATGACACAAGTACTGCCCCCTCTCTTTTCTGTTTGTAGTTGTGTTTCAAGATAAATACATTAGCAGGTGTATAATTTGTTTAATATCTCTACTTTCATCCTGAAATCAAATCTTTTGCAGGAATGCCACTGTTATTTCATTGAATTATTTTATTAAGACATAGCAAATATTAGAGTTCCAGAAATGTACATAACATGTCTACAAAAACTGATTTAAATAATTACTGAAGAAAACATTGAAGCAAATCAAATTAGACTGGGTGATAAGTATACTGTGGCCACAGAGAATTTAATTAGAATTTCAGCATTTGATAGTTATTTACCAGGATATGAGTAGCTGATGATCTAATTTGTTTTTTTATTACCTTGAAAATTCTTTTTTCTCAGACAACACCCCCCAAAAAATCAGGTTATTGTTTAACAAGTCCCTTGTTTTGTATTCAAAGTAGAGAAGTGCACTGAATTCTGCTAAAATACATGGATATCAATAGCACTTAACGTTAGAGCTAATCAGATCTTCCACAGATGGACAACCATATGCATATTATACATATACATACATGTGGAAACGATGTTTATGGATTAAATGTTGGTCTGGAACTTTCTGAATTTAGTTTGTGACTTCTAGAGCAGCTGCGTAAGAGATGCTACAGAAGATCAGCTTTTCTTCACGTTATTCATTCATTCTTTATCAGTGACTTAACCAAGTGTAGCTGAAAGTGGTTTGATGGCAAAAAAGAGAAAGCGGTTCGTTCTGCTGCATTTTGCCCTTCCAGGGCATTTGTCACTTTTAAAATTACAAAATTATATAAATTATTTCAAATTATAAAACCCCCAACAAAATAAATAGCCACACAGAGACTATTTGTTATTGCAGTTATTTTCCACTGCCATTATTAGGTAGAAAATGTTGGGGAAAAGTGATTCCAATAAAAGTTATGTCATATTATGGGTCCAAAAGCAGTAACTCCAAGGGTCCATGCGGGTATCTATGCTGGTCTGACATGGACAGCAGACAAAGGTATATTTAGTCACAGCGAAAGGTTATTCTGTCTCCATGCAGGATGATCAAAGATCCTGGGATGTATTCTTCTAAGAGTTCCTGATTAATTCAGTGCCAAAAGATTCACTTCTCACAATGGAATATGGCTGTTTAGTAGAGCTGATGCTTGAAGCTTTTTCTATAGGTATATAGCTTTTACTTTTTCTCGATGTTCCAAGCAGAAATGCAATATATTCTATTGTCTCTTGTTTATGATGGTAATTCCTCCAGTTACATGAGGGATTGCCTTCTGTTCAAGTATTTTCCATTCTTGCAAGTGTAATAAAACAGGTAATATAACAAAAAAAAAAAGAGATATATGTAAGTTAGAAGAATCTGGGTTTTTTTCAACTTGCTTATTCAACACAATCTAAGGCAAATTCCAGAAGGCAAAACATATCAGAGAGGAAAAGGCAGGAGGATGATGAACCCACACAGTTCGCCTTTAGATTGGTTGTACCAAACAGTGTATCTGGACTGCCTGCTAACTTTTTAATTAAGACAGACTCTAATGTCTCACTCCATCTTGGAAGGGGCAATTTGCAGATAGAATTGGTAATGCTTCTAGGATTTGCCTACTCTGTCACTTACTGAGCACACTTCACAGGTGTTGAACAAACTGAAATTGTGTTCAACTTTGCTTAGAGATGAGTGGCGGGGAGCTGTTTAGCTTGTGGTAGCTGGAGTTTCAACATGCATTTGTGAACATCTGTGCAAAATAACTGCAATAATTTTTGTGAATGTCTTTGGCTCTCAACTGTTTAAGGCTCTAAATACAAACTGCAGCTTGTCATGGCAAAATGCTTTAGCATCATCCTTCACACGACAAAAATCATCTTGACACAATTTAAAAATGCATGTTTACACACAGTGAGCATGACTGCCCAGTCTCCTTACGCTGTAAGATCCCTGACCTCAACACAGATAGGGAACACCTCTCTGAGGTAAGAGTCTGAACAAATGTCTTCTGAAGTTAGCACCTCTTGGAAGTGAAATAGGACCTCAGAGGGATGGAGAGTGAGCATTACAAGTGCACAAGAGACGGGCAGCTGCTCGGACGTGTCTTCAGTTTTAGGAACATAAGAAATGTTTTAACTGGCCTGATAGGGGCTCCAGCTACCACTGTGTTTTATCTCAAAAAATGGAACTGGGTGATACTTTTAAGGAGAGTACCAGAGCTTGCCTATTCTGGCAGACCAAATCCTCCATAATCTTCCCAGCATTCCCAGTCTTTGGATTGGGGATAATCTTTAGTTATTCCCCTAAACATTAGACCATGAATTGGTCTAATTCCTTTAGAAGCTGTAGATGACATCTGCCACCAAGCCTCCTTTTGCAACAAGATCCAAAATTTCCCAACCTACTGTATAAACAATTCTTTATGTTTTATTTTGACACCCAACTACTTCAATCCCTGCTCCTTCATTCTACTTCTGCAAGAGTTGATATATCAGTCACCTTATAAGTTGCTTCCATGGTTTGTAAATCTCAGCAATATCCACTTCAGCTTTGTCTTCCAAAACTGAAAGTCTCAGCCTTCTTAATTATTCCTTGTACAACTGATTCTACATTGCTTTGACCATTTTTCTAGCTATCCTAAGTACCCATTCTATCAGCACTATTTCAACCTGTGGTAGGGAGCTCAAAACTACAGATAATACTGAATGTCGATGCACCAAGACTTCTTTTCAATACCATTCCTGGTGATGTCCAGCACTGTTTTGGGGCATTTGTCTACCACTGCACAAGGACTCCATGATTTCAGAAAGCTTCTGATAATGACCTTACAACAGTTTTCCTAAGCTGCCATTAATAGTTCAAAGCTCACATCATGCTGGCATCATCTTGATCACTTTTCTCTCTATAATTCACCTTCAATCTGTACTGAAGCTCATCTGTCACCTTTTTATTCACTCACTTTTGTGAGGTCCTTCTGGACTTACTGTCAGCACAAAACTCACTACTTAGAAGAGCTTTGTACACCTGCAGGTTTGGAAATGTCGCTGTGCGTGACATTCTACTAGCTGGCAGTAAGCATGCTTATGCTTGTGGTGACACACATCCCAACTTTTCCCTAACATCATTGCATATTAATGTGTTTCTTTCCCACCTCCATTTTTTGGGCTACATGTTAGTGGGGGCCAACATCTAAGAAAACACGCATGATGTATAACTGCTGCGGTAGCTCTCCGCCTTCATCAGCCAACAGAGCAGATGCAACTGCGTCTGGTGTGTGGACTTGAAGAGCCAGAGAGATGCAGTATCACCTATTCAGAAGGTACCTATGCAATAGCAGGAACAAGCTGATTATATTCCCAGAGAAAAGTGAGGGCATAGTAATGACCTCAGCCGCTCCTTAGCTCTTGGGGAGTCTTCATTCCTGAGCCATTTTGGTTTTTAGTAATGGACAGTTGTCTTTTTTTTTTTCTCACCTGAAAACACAGAAAAAGTCAAGATCGTGTGGCAGAACAAAACCTACACTGTTGTCTTCGAGATAGCTTGAATTCATTCACTGGCTATAGAGTGCTCTTTTTCCACTGTGTTAATTTAGGTAACATTTGCCTGCAGTTTGGGGTGAGATATACTAACAGGAAAGGAGAATGTGCGTTGGAACGTGATCTGGTTTATAAGGTTTTACTGGGGAAGGGGGGAGATTGTGTTCCCTTACATGTTGCTCATTTTTTCATGAAATTCTGGATTCGTGCTTCTTTTTGATACTGAGTGCAGGAAATGCAAATTTATTTCTCATTAAAGCAGTGATGGGCTGCCAGATTTGTTGGCAGCAAGAGAGAAGATTGATGGTGTGGGACAAGAAGAATGGAGGAACAAGGAGGCTTTCCCGAGTGCAAAGAAAACCTGTTCTAAATCAATTGCTTGAGGAGTTAGAAAGGTTCAAAGGAAACAGTAAACCAAAAGCAAGGACATATTTACTGAATCAATGCAACTAGAAGAGAGTTGTCCTGGTGATGGTCTGTATGTAAATTGCATTTGCTCTGGTACCCCAGTTTGTGTCCTCCAAACACCACTAGTTGTGCTCTGCAGTAACTAGAGTCTGACTCACCTTACTGCGGCTTTTGGAATCAGCCTGTTCTGCCATTCTCATTCCGTAATGCACAGGAAATCCAGATGCTGTGCAGGTAATTTTTAACTTCAAAGATCAGAGCAGCAGGAAGAAAGAGGTAGTGCTAAGACTGAGTTTGTCATGCACTGGTGAGGGCTCAGGATTACAAAGTCAAAGCATTTACCACTGAGCAAGTGCGTGCTCGTTACAGTTGCTACAGAGCTCCTAGAAACAAGTAAGTTGTTACCTTATTTTTAGTTATTGTTCTATCAAATCAGATAAGATACAAGAATTCTCACAAATAGTAAAAACTGGGTGTTTAATCTGTGTAAACCAGATGTCATTAGATAACACCCAGTTTTGCAAACTTATTCTGTACATATTTACTTATGTGTTAGATATTTTTCCCCTTTTACTAATTCTGTGTTACTGCAAATGCATGAAATTAAGCATATTAGAAGTTTTTGCTTTAAAGGATCTGATACTGCAAACCATAATTTCATGTTGAACAGCTGATATTAGATTTCCAAAACCGCATGTCGATCAGCATGCTATTTGGGGTATATTTCAAAAAAGAAAAAAAAGAAGGCAAATGGAATTAACTGCCATTATGAATAAGAGCAAAGAACAAAGATTTTTGCCACAAGCAAGAGACTATGGTCCTCCCCACCTAACTCTACACGTAACTGATGCACCTACACCGTAAACCTGTTTGCTTTAGGTTCCCTCCATAGATCAAGGCACTTGGAAGGGTCAGTTCAGGTGTGAGATGGGCTGAATCACTCTTTAGAAGTGACTAAGCTCCTAATTTAGGCCTAATCAGCCTGGGGTTTTGCAATGAGGAGTACTTATGCGAGGAGAAAAAAAAGTTAACTGCTTTGAGTTCCTAAGTAGATCATGAAAATCATAATAACACACATTGTGCTGTCAAAGAAAAATGAGATGTTAATTGAGTTAAGTGATAGACTGAAAAATGCCTTCTTTTGAAACAAATGATGAGAAATAGGGATTTCATAGCCTAAGAAGCTGAAAAGAGATTTAGGGACATGGTGATACTAGCAGTGCAGAGAGTTATAAGTTATTAAGAAGTACATCTTAGCTGAAAATAAGGTGGTCCATTTTGACCTAAAGATATTCATATTAGGGGCAGAAATCTTCAAAGGGAGAAATGTAACTCAGTCCCAGCCTCTGGTGGAAATCAGATGCTCATGGGGGGCAAGCCAGAGCTCTTAATCTTGAGTCAGAAAACTGCTTCATTCATTGAGTGTCTGGTTGAATATAGCTCTGGACATAGCAGGGATGTGTATTTCTATAGTCTAGCTCAAAAGGGACAGCAAGAAAGCATGTCAGTCTATCCCAGAGCTGCAGGCACAGTGTACCACTGTAATTATTAACTTGCATCTTCAATAAATTTCTCTGGTCGCTGTGGGTTACTGCTTGTCTGTTGGCAATTTTATCAGCCAGGGAATAGAAACAGAGCCCCAGGCTTCAATCCTTTTAACATTCTCTTCTTTCACGCCTTGTTTTTATTACCCACTAGATGACCATAAACCAACTGACAGCACTTGAACAGCCATGCTGGCAGTTTTGTGGCTTTCTAGCATAAAGTAGAAAACACCTTGTTCCCTGCTTCTCCTACTTCCTGCGTGTGACCAGGCAGTCCTGTTAAGTCTGGACATGTTGCAGTTCCCACCTTTGCCATTTGCCCTGCTGCGTCTGAAAGCTCCTTGCTTTATCCAGGGAAACATAGTCAATGCCCTATTTCCCATAGCCTTTGATGAATGTTTGATAAGAACATGTCTAACCCAAATCCTCTTGGAGGTGGATCATGCTCTCAGTTCAATGCAAAAGCCAATAAGTACAGAAAGTACTGCCCTTGCACACAAACTTCTGTGTGCTTGCTGTGATCTTTTGGGCTGATGCTGATTTTCTCTTCTAATTGTACTCAGTTTCAACTCGCCCTCTCACCCTGTGATTTGCTTTACTGTTTCACTTGACACTTGAGTGATATGCAGCTTGTTGTTACTGCCCTGCTCATTTCCATACTCTATGAGCAATCATGACATCTTTTTGAAAACACTGAGCAGCTGCTCAGAGATTCATTTTGGATCTTTCAAAGTTTTCCCTTTTTCTGGGTGTTTAGTGCTATCTATCCCAGATCTTTCTATCACACAGAAAAATCTGATTCTGCAAATTTTGCTTAGATGTTTGAGAAGGTGAACTGAAAGTAGATGGAGATAAGAGGCTCCCTCATCAGAACTGTTGGTAGTGAGACCTGGACCTCTGTGTGTTTCTGATACAGACAGCAAAAATCTTAGCAAAAAGACCCTAGTAGAACCTTAGATTCCATATAATTATATGCAAATAATATATATGCTAATTGATAACTGTCCTGGGTTCAGCAATAGCAGTTATTTTTCTCCTTTTTAGTAGCTAGTGCAGTGCTGTGTTTTGATTTTTTGGCCTAGGAACAGTGCTGATAGCACCGATGTTTTCAGTTGCTGCTCAAATGTTTGGTCTGGCCAAGGGCTTTCTGAGCCTCATGCTCTGCCAGGGAGGAGGGGAGGCCGGGAGGAAGCAGAGACAGGACACCTGACCCAAACTAGCCAAAGAGGTATTCCATACCACAGCACGTCATGCCCAGGATGTAACGGGGAGTTACCGGGAAGGGCTGGGACTGCAGGGTTGGAGGAGGTATGGGTCAGTGCTTGGCTGGGGGGAGTGGGGCGAGTTATTGGTTGGCTGGTGTTGAGGTGTTGTATTCTTTCCTCTTGTTATGTCCTTTATCATTATTATTATTGGTGGTAGCAGCAGTGATTTGTGTTATACCTGAGTTACTAAACTGTTCTTATCTCAACCCGTGGGAGTTGCATTCTTTTCAGTTCTCCTCTCTGTCCCTCCAGGAGCAGGGGGAGGGCAAGAAGGGGGGGGAGTGAGTGAACGAGGTTTGTGGTTGGGTTTAAACCACGACAATAACACAGAATTTACATTTTTGGACTCAGCTATCTCCATGCAGCCTTCCATTACCTTGAAGAATTTGTATTCGCTAGTAAATTTATGATTACCTGTAATTTCAGGAAGCATCTTAAGTCTTTCAAAATGAGAGAGAGTACCAGCTGTAATTCCTGGTTGTAGTTCTAATGCTAAGCCTCTTTACCTGGGCAACAAATTCCAAGAGCAACTGCTAAAGGTTCTCTGATTTAAGCATTTCTAAATATCCTTCGAGTTTCATTACAATTGTTCAAGAATCACAATTCATGATATGAGAAAAAATAGAGGAAATTAGTTTTTTTATAGTGTCTTGTATAAATCAAAGTTGGCTCCTTAAACACAGACCAGTCACTGTAAAAACTTACACTGTAAAAATATTTAATAAAACAGAACGTAAAAGGAGAGAGACAAGTCTGTAATCTGCAATATAAATACCTTAATTTTGTAAACTCATGTTTTCCTAAACTTTAACTTCTGACTTATCTTTCATTGGAACTCAATTATCATTTTCTGTTCTGTATTTCAGGGTACTATGTGGTAGCAGCAACATGATTGTGCTATGAGCCAAGGGAAAACAACCATTGACCTGAATATCTGCAATCTACAGGTCTAACTACGGTCACTTGAACCGCTCTTTGCACCTCTGTCCTTGAGGGCTCCTCATTCACCCTTCGGATGGGCAGACAGACCAAGAAACTCCTCTGTTATTATAAAGATCCAGAAATGTCATTGTGTGTGAGTGGGACATGAGCAAATGCTGACTCCAGTTGTCTCCATAGTAACATTCCCATCTTCACCTCCAAGGGCTGTCCCTTGAGGAGCGCAGTCGAAGGAGCTCAGTGTCTCAGGCAGTAACTTCTGAATTCTGCCACGCTAGCTGAGATGAGCTAATTAAGCACCTATGAAGCACAATACAAAGACAGCTGACAGGTGATGCTTGAGGAAGAGACATCATTATTCACCAAAGCAGCATGAAAAGAGTGCAGAAAAGACTTCTACTGTAGCCTCAATCAGTCAGTTTGTATAAAGTAAACTGATTAAGCATTTGAAGGCAGAGATAGTTGGTAAAAAATATTGATGCATGTAGTCTTGCCATTTATCTGGTTACAATACTGCACTGACACCAAGGCTGTGTATGATGGTGGAAGAGCCTTTTAGAAGTGTGTGGAACTGTAACTAGTTCTACTCTACCTGCTCAGCTGACACAGGAAGGGAAAAATGCAATTCCTGAAACATTATTTAATTTTTGGTTTTTTTTTTTTTTAACAAAAATGCTCAATGAGCTGTTGTTTGGGATGTTCTCTGAGGGTCAAGACTCAATAAGAAGGATGAGATGGGATACTGACACTTTTCAGTACTGTTCATGCATTGGCTTCACCTCTCATTAAAAGCAGAAGTCTCCATTCTAGGTGTGCAAGTCATCTTCAGTGGCACTAGCAGAGTTTGAATCAGACTTTGTTATCAACAAATGGTTTTAATACGTAATGCTTGTTAAGACACTGTTAGTGTGGCTCCCAGTAGAAACCTTATGATACAGTGTTGCTATGCAATACCTTTATTTATTCTGATGATGTCTGTCAGAAAAATCCTTCAAGCCATACTATCATTGCTATTGACAGATTCCTCTTGACAAAGGTGTTCCTCAGTTTCTAATACATGTGTTCAATATATCATGTATACAAATTAACTTGCCATATTAGCATATTAGTATATGACAAGTTAATTTGCATACATTTAAGTAATATGTAAAAATTATAGTAATATAAGATCTAGGACTTGCTATTCATATTCTTTCACAGAATGGTTTATTCTTTAAATATATATATGTGCAGGAACCAGAGGGATTTCTTTAAGGATACTTTGGAATAGCTGCTTTTAGCCCTTCCAGAGCAATTCCTTAATAATACTATAGAGGAAACGGCTGGGGTTTTAGAAACACAGCTGTTTATGTTAGTGGGTAATTCAGTCTAATATGTTGAATTTGCTTGCTTTCAGAGAGTGTTCCTTTCCTATTGTGCCTCATGCCTGGCAGAAAAAGCATTACATGTTCTTGCTCCAACATAATGGGGCTTTTCAAATGAAGATCTGATGTGAGTGAGCGGGCACACCTTTCTCTTTCTCACTGCAGACCCATTCTCCTAAACTGTGAAAGACTTGCCTTGATGGTGCATTTAACCATCCTTTCCTTACAGTACATTTCCATCTTGTTGAGTATTCTCTTTTTTTCAATGCCCATTTTGGGGGGGTTGGCGTAGGGGGTGTGCCATAATTACATAATTCTAGAAAATGAGGTTTCTTTTACAAAAGGAACACAGCTACCATGGGATTATGCATTCTGATATTGCTGCAACAGTCCCAGCACTGTGCCAGCCATTAAGACACCTCATGGGAGCATCAGTGGTGGATGATGACAACCATCAAAAGTGATGTGAGGAATGGGTGCAGGCAATGGGAGCAGATCACTGCTGCCTGGGAAGAACTGACCAGAATGTGCAGAATAACTGGTGAGAGAACCCAATTGGTGAGACCAGCAGTCAGTCGCACATTTGCGGGTTTCAGATGTTCCCCAGCAGTGATGGGCTCCTCTCTGCCCTGATGTCATGATGTTGGCTTACACCCTCTTCTATCCACAGTTCAGTCTGGTTTTGCCCCTTTTGCTCTCCCTGGAAATGTCATCCTCATCAGGCCTCCCTTCCTTTTCCCTAAGCTAATTCCCCCCATATACCCCTTTGCATTCCCTTTCACTGCCTCCTCCTCCTAAAAGTCCTGAACAGCTGCATTGTTGCAGACTTGACTCTGCTTGCAGATGCCTCTTCTCCCATTTCCCATCTGAACTATTTTAAATGAAAATTCTCTGGGGCACTGGCCACCTTCAATTTGTGTTCATAAAGCACTCCGGGGACCTATTCTTAGATAACATTAAACACAACAATGGTAAAACTGACTGCTGGTAATATAAACAAAGGAACAGGTTTTCTTTACTGCTGGAAGGCACATCACAAACAGTTCACCTCTTTGCTGCTGGTATTGCTGCCACAGTCACGTTTTCTTTGGAAAACACAGAAACAAAACAAAGATCAAAATTGCATCTTCAGCCTGGACTCCTTTCTATGTCAGGAAAGCTAAACCCTTTAGGGGAAGGTTGTGGCAGGGAATACTGGTCCAGCAAAGAGTAATAATAGAGTAATAGAATAGTGACACTAACATACTAAGCAGATTTATGAAAGAATTAAGCAGTAAGTGCTGATTTTTGTTCAGATATGTGTACCTCTCTTGCTCTTGCAAATTAGACAGAGCTATGCTGTAGCATCTGAGGGCAGATTTGGGAAACTCAGTTATACAGAAATCAAACTATTATGCAGCTTTTTTTCATCAGTTTCATGCTACAATTCTTGTTACTAAGATGGGATAACTTGACAGTGTAGCAGAGAAATTAGTACTGGTTTAGAGTATTATTGAGCACAATGTTCTGGAAATGTGGAGAGGTTATAATTCCGTAAATAATACCAAATAGATCTGCTAATGTCTAAACCCATTTCTTCTGAACTAAAAGGCTAAGAATAAAAGCCTTCCGATCGTGACCTTAATTTGATGTATTTGGTAGCCAAAAGAAGCTCTTCAGGAGTCCATCATGTTCCCTATGGATTAGCATAAGCTTGGTAAGTTTGATAGAAACTTCTAACTTTAATGAAAGCTGTCATATAGTGATCATAATGGATAGGTCTGAGACAGTAAAGTAACAAACAAAAGAAAGTAAGCCAGGAGCTTGTTTTAAACACAACTTTTTTCTTCAACATTAGTAAAAAAAAATCAAACCCAAACAGCCTACATGTTTTAAAGGAAAAAGCTGAGATCTTGTCTGTCACCCCATAGAACTGCACCTCTCAGAAATATACCCCAGCTCCTTGAACAGCATTGCTGTGATGTCAGCTTTGGAAGAATGAGCTCTTCTGTACTGTATAGGCACTCAGCAAACTGTGGGTACGGATTTTTTAATTCTGGGTGTTTTGAAGTGTGTGTTTTCATTGAATATTATTTTTCCTATTTTTTTCTTCTCTTGTTTTTCCTCCTTACATGTTTCATCACTGCATTTTCCACTATATTCTATCCAGACAATGATAATTGTCATTGAAAACAAGTCAGAAAAAAACATTCTCTGCTACAAACCAGGGGCATTTTTACAAGCAGCTGTTAATCAGTAGCACTTTTGCTTTGTACGTTGAGAGCTAGATTGCATTTCTGTCAGTTAAAGAGGTAGTTTTGTTGCTTTCACTGTTGTGAAATATCATAGGAGAGAGAGTAACCTCCCACTGCACCTCCATTTCTAAACTTTCTGGGCCTGATTCACCTGTATATTACTTCAGTTTTAAGGAATGCTACAAGCAATGCACAGGAAGATGTGCACTGGATTAGCACCGTGGAGAATCAGACCTATTTTCCTGGCAAGTGACTATAATCTTGAGCTCCAGAGGACAGCCTTTAAAACATCACACATTTATTTGGGGAGTAACTTTCTGCTTCAATGGAACAGCTATTTACCTGCACCTATATGCTGTCTGTGCTTTTTGAGATACCTATACTGAGGTTTACTTCAAACAGGTCTCAGAACTGGATAAATAGCAGAGGTAACAAGTTTACCCCTAGGAAAAGTTGGTGATTTTACAGAGTAAACCGACATGGAATGGAGATTGGGAATCGTCAATGATCTGTGACTAGGACCATAAATGGACTACCCAAAATGTTGTGAAAGGACGATTTGCCATGTTTCTAGATAGAATGAGACAACAGGAGCCTTGTGAAATTCACAGAGAGAGATGCAAAGTCCTGCCCCTGAAGGACATTGACTGATGGGGAACAGCTCTGCTGTAAAGGCCCTGGGGGTCCTGCCAGCAGCACCTGGGCTGTATGAGTAGGAACAGAGGCAGTAGATTGAGGGAAATGATCACCCCCCTCTAATCAGCCCTTAGACCTCACTGCATCCAGCTTTGGCACCTCAGAACAAGACATCCATCAACCACAGTGACTTCAGCTGAGGACCTCCAAGATGGCAATGGGGCTGAAGCTCCAGTCCTACGAGAAGAGTCTGAGGGACCTGGGCTTGTTGAGCTTCCAGAAGAGAGAGACTCTGGGGATCCAACATTGGCCTTCCCATACCTACAAGGAAAAGAAGACAGAGGTAGGTTTTCCACAGTGGTGCATCATGGGAGATAATGGGATTAAGATAAAAAAGTTAAGTTCAGTGTGGTTATAAGCAAAAACCTTTCTCCCTGTGAGGGCAGTGAAGCAGTGGGGCAGTCTGCCAGGGAGACTGAGCAGTCTCAATTTGGGAGATTTTCAAGCTCCAACTGAACACAGCCCTGAGCAGCCTGGGCTGACCCCAGAGCTGATCCAGCTTTGAGCAGGAGGTTGTCCTAATCTAAAGGGCATATCCTTTGATCCTACTGGAAGAACACTGGTCAGAATTAAGAGGTACCATGCCAATAACTTCTAGAGGTGTTGATATAGCAGCTCTGGTGTGACAGCAAAATAACCTCCTGTTCAAACACAAAATACTTTTTCAAAGTGTTTTACCCCCACTTTTAAGCTGCAGAGATTCTTTGTGACTATTGCAGTATTAAGCGTACACCACAATTCACAGCACTGAAATCTGGAATATTTGAGTAGCATCAGCACTCGACAGAATCAAGGTATGGTCAGTAACCTATTTCTGATTTATCACCCTATTGAGTTATCAGCATTTTATAGTGGTTTATGAAAAAAATTGAAAGCTGCTAAATTCTGTCGCTGAAGAAAATCTGTTTCTGGTTTATAAGTATATGCATTGGTTTATGAATTTTCTCTATCCAGATGGATTTTTCACTTGCTTGCATGCTTACAAAGGGTGGAAAGGAAAAGCACTGTTCCAAATGTACTGACAAGGGTAGTCCAAATAATACTGAAAAGAGACATCTCTGCCTTCTTCACTGCGGAACAAGCAACCTAACTTTAGGTCAACAATGAATATTGTAGCTGGCTTCCTTTTTTATGTTTATATGACCAATAATTTTAGTTCCTAACAGAGCAAACAGCTTAAAAACAACTGGATTCCTTCTTACAATTGTATGAAACAATAGTTGTAGTTTCTTATAGAGTGAACAGCTGTAAAAATACTGAGAGGACTTCAGATTGAGTTTATTTCTTTTCCTACCATTTCCTGTATGAGAGTCGTTTTCTGTTCTTACTGCAGGTTAAACAGACAGTCAGAAGAGGGACAGAGCAACTTACTGCATTCATTGTGGTGGTTTGGAGCAGTCCTGAAATTTGCTGAAGCCCTTCCAGTGCTGTTTGCATTGTGAAAAATGTGTGGTCATGGTGATTGGGGGAAACTGATGTCACAGTTATCACCTTTTAGAGAGAGCTAGCTTTGTTCCTCAAACTTACTGCTCATGAGAGTGATAGGTAATACTGGGTTGTAATTCTTTATCATGCCTATTGATTCTTACCAGTTCCCTTGACAGTCCCAGTGGAGAACACTGGTTGTTTTAGTGAAACTGCTATTACTGGTCTTCAGAGATAGCCTAGCTACTCTTTCCATTGGCTTCACAGGGAACATAAGCTCTTATTTTAGAAGAAATGTATTATCTCATTCCCTTACTTCTTCCCTTCTCTTCCAAGGCTAATTTGGTGCTTTAGGAAACTTTGGATTTCACCAACACTGCTTTTATTCAAAAAAATACTGGCTTATGGTATCCTGGAGCCTTGTTTAGATTGTTTTACTGATACGATTTTTTAATTGCTATTTAAAAATGTTAGTGAAACAGAGGTTGTCATTTTGATATTGCATCCTTAAGCCTTTGCTGAACAGCCACACAAGGGAGTAACAGATATTGATGTCTTAGCAGAAAGGCTTCAACAAAAGGTCAAACCAAATCATAGAGGTATCTTCAATATATTTTCAAGTGAAAATTTCAGAAGGAGCTTTTCTGGACAAACAGACGTTAAAGAACATTAAGGAACAAAGGGTCTTTGATGAGGATTTTTTCTGTTTAGCTGTGGGTTTTGAGCAGGCAAACATTTAGCTTGACCTGAGAGAAATGTTGGGGACCACTGAGCTCCACAAGTCAAACAGCAGCCTCTGTGCCTTTGCTGTATGAAGTATAAACGCATAATGAATGCAAAAATTGGCTCCAAAAATTACCAGAGTAGATTTACTTATAAAGCATCATGATTTTAAAGAGGTCACAAATGGCAAAAAGAAGGGCAAGTTCAGACAACAAGATTGTGTTCTAGAGGCAGTAATTCTGAAAAGACCTTAGGGTTAATGGTTGTTCTTCCAGTGAGATTTTGGGAATGGAGGTTAAAAGAACATTTCAGGAGGAACAAGAAATGAGATTTCTTTGATTTCTACAGAATAGTTCTTCCAGGTCTTCAGCCCAGACATGAAAATATGGTCGGAAAATTGCTTAAAGAGAATTGCCAGAGCGGTCTACTCTGAGGCTGATGGAGAGGGGAATCTCCAAAAAAAAGAAGCTAAAGCAGGTCACATGAAAAGCAAGTTAAGATATCAGTCTCAACTCGGAGATGCTATGCAACTGTAGTCTAGCAGGATTCAGCATCCTGATCATACATGTGAGGATTGCAATCTGCAATTTAAAAAGCACATATCTAAAACCTTCCTGTAAATCTGATTTCAAACCAGTCGTCAAATATTAAAGCTGTAAAAATGCAAAGTGCAGTATTTTTTCTCTTCATGCCCAATTAACCAATGAAATGCTCTCTAATGGAGGTAGTAAACTTACCATTAGCTCAATCTATTTCTCAAGATTGAATTCTATTCCAAAAATATGTTCTAGGTATGTTAGGTATTTATAAAGATGTGTTTGCTGTAGAAATTAACAGGAGAGTCCAATTAGCTGTTTTAGATAGAAAGACAGCTGAATGATTATTTTTCACTCCCTGATTTAAATTGCAAAATAAAAAAGATGTGTAGAATTTAGGATTTATACTCTACATTCTAAAATGAGGTGTCCTATTTAAGACAGAAAAGTTTACAAATTTTTGTTTTATTCATGCAATTAAACTAAATTCATTTCTCAGAAATAACTGAATTGAAGTAATCCCTTGTAACTTGCTTATTTTTCTATGCAAATGTGCCCAATATTTCCTAACATTTCTGCATCAGCAGTAGGACTGAGGGGCTGTGTGTGGTTACTCTTTGCTCAGCAATCCATACTTTCATGATCATGCCACCAACTGGGATTGTGAACAGGATTGGCTCCATGCCGTCTAGCATGTGGAGCAACATATATTATTCAGCTTTAATTTAAAATTAGTATTTATAATCTAGCCTTTGAAGTGGGAAAGAAACTACAGGTTCTTGTTTATTTCTAGTAATAAAAATAAAACTGGACTATTTTTTAGAACAGCAGCATCCTATAAAAATTAAAATTAGAAAGTCAAATGAGGCTAATACCCCATTCCATGGAGTTTATCAAAGGCTTATAGCTGTAATCAGTGGCTGAAACACAACAGCTGGTAAAAGCTGATTTGCCATCTGAGCATTTCAAATAAGTACCTTGGCACTTTCTGTGGAGAAGTGGAAGAGCACAGAGATTTACAGTGACTTCCAAATTTTCATTTGGGTACTTCTTCATTCCTGTCCGACCGTTATCACAGAAATCAGTACACTTTAAAGAGCCATTTTCTACAGCTTTTGACTGTGAAAAAGATTATTTAGCACTAAAGGGAATGGCAGAAGCTGCCCAATAATGCATTACCAACAGATGTTAGGTAAGACTCTGAGCAAATTTTCTTTGACTCAGTTGTCAGTGATTTCAGTAAAATTCTTCCCACCTTGTGGTTATGGTCAGAATCTTTCTCTTTATTCCTGTCAGCAGATATGTTTTAGCCTTAAATTTGCAACATAACTCTAATTACATATCTGCCTCAGCTGGTAAACTTTGGACTTCTTCACAGACAGAGAAAGCAGAGTTTTTCAGCTGAAATGCATTGCGTGTGATAGATTTTGTGCAAACTGTTTTACGTCTGATGGATGCAAAAGGATGTTCACTGTAATGGCATTACTGCAAAAGGGTTTTAAGCTTTTCCTCTAAATGCACTGTAATATAACATTGGTCAATGCAGAGACAGCAAACAAAATTTCAGGGAATGTCATTAGCTGATCCAACAGTAACTAAAAAAACAACAATCATCAATATGGTAAAAGAAGAATCAGGAAAACTTTCAACAATTTCTGAGTATGTATAATAATACATTGATTCAATGCGATATATTAGTAGGAAAATTCACTCACATTCCATTAGAAATATAATACATTTTTAGTAGCAAGGGTGAATACGTATTGGGACAATTTAGTGGGTGCACACAGGGTTCTCTGCCCCTTACAGCCTTTAATCAAGGCTAGATACCTCTCCTTAAGAGTTTGGAGTTTGATAAAGATGATTGTGATTCTGTGACCTGTATGACAAAGGAGACCAGAGTGGATTATTGTGCTGATCTCAGCTGTTCCTAAAGTATCTTTGGAACCTCCACATCGAAGTTACTTTTAACATTATAAGATTGAAAAATTACATATTTCATGAAGCTATGACATCATGGAGCTATTATGCAAATATACTTGAGGGTATTCTTTGTAGAAAGCTCAGGGAAATATTGGAGATGGAAGAATATTTTCTATTCACACCTTCAGCTCTTTTTAGAAAATTATATACTGATAAAATGGAAGAATATAAGTAAGGAAAAGAAAACTCACAGGATCATAAGTGCTTGTGATTCAAAAGATCAAATAAAATATGATGACAACTAGAAAACCCAAATTGAGACACTCAGATTAGAACTGCAAACTGATTCTGTTTTGCCACATATCCACTCCTAGCATCAAATAAGTCCAAATGAAAATTCTATGTTTACTGCACAGCCCTGTCAAATGCCATGTGGTCCCATGGACTCTAGGAACTCTATGACCCATAGTACTCTAGCAATCAGCTAGACAGAGCAACAATTTCTGTTTCAAAGCAAATACAAGAACTTTCTAAGCCTATTTAATTGTACTGCAGGAAAGAGCATAAAGAAGCCTTTGTGCAGAAGGATGTAGAAGGATGCACTTGCATGTGGCTGTGAAAGGCATAGAGGTTCAGACTAGGTTGCTTGCATCTCGACTGCATAAAGGAATGCTCTAGGACACTCCAGACAATCTCTCAAGTCATCTCAGCTGGGGCCCCTTCTAGCCCTCTCCTGTGAGCATATCCCAGTTTCTGCCCTAGGAGCTGGATGGGACAGTGCCATGTGCAAGTCTCATACTGTTGCTTGAATCTCTCAGAACACAGAGAAAAAAAACACAGGTACTGAAGTTTATTAAACAAGCTACTAAGTTCAACAGGAGATGTGCACCCTAAGCACCTTTAACGATTTGGAATCTTAATTTGTAAACAAAACAGATGCCAGGGACGCAGGGGCAGGAATAGGTATGAATGGAAGTCTGTATCTCTTTCATCCTTTCATCCCCTGCTGTTGTGGGGAGTCTTTACTCCTTCCTGAAGCCAGAAGCAAAGGCCATTTTTAATTCTGTTTCTTCCAGGGAATAAGAATTCCTCTGGCACTTAGTCTGCTGACACAGAACAGCTCAAACAAGCACAGCGTGGTTGTTCTTTCCAGAGACACACAATACTGACCCATGCCCTGACATTTTTCTGCATCCCAATAGCTTTGATTTCTCTTGCTGTATCATGTTTCAATTAACTGTCACCATAAATGGGGCACATATAGACAAGGGATAGAAACATTCATTACCAGAATGGAAGTATGTCTTTATGAAGACCCTTCTCCTTTGACTTTCCAGTTCTAGGAATTATAATTCCTAATTGTGATGTTATGGACCTCAGAAGGTTACTGTTTGCTTGGGCAATTATTATCCTTCTTTCTCAATGTCTTCAATGTTCTGCAGGTAATAAATTGCCTGCCTTTCTTTTATTCTCAAGAGAAAATCAGCTTATCACCTATCCTTTTATTCTATAGATACCAATAACCTTTACTTTCATGTGGGCAGAATGATTAACACTGCTAACTAAATTCAAAGCATTTTCTGCCTGTATTTAGCTTTGAACTTTGCAACCCATTTTGGATGCAAAAAAGAATTTATGCTCAACAGTCTGCAATATTTTCCCATCTACACTAGTTGGTCTAATGAAAGATATAACCTCTGTGTATAGAAATTGCATTTAAATTGGATGTGCCCTAAATTCACATTATCGAGGTTTTCCTGCAACTGGAACCCCCAGTTTTCGCAAAGGAGATTACATCATTAGAGCTCAAACTTGAGACCTTATATCTACATTATAAGTAGACAAATGATCATTTTTCTGCACTGAAATGACATCACTTGCTATAATGACAGCTAATAAATAAGAATGTGACCGCAGCTTATGGTTAGGTAGCTCCTTGGTTTCTGCCATACAAATAGATGCCTTCAAAAAGATCTGAAGTTGCCAACATATTTCATACTGGTGTTGCTGTCAATCCTGCTACAATTAGTATTACTGCTAAAACACACTTGTATGAAAGTCAGAAAACTGGCACAAGTGTCTTTGTGAAAGAGTAAGATTACATTTTAGGCTTGAAATCACTTGAAAAAAATTCTGCATATTTTCTCTGAGTACATAACAACTTACAGCTTCAACAGAAAGTCACTGCAATCACTAGGAACATTTATGTCATAAGTACTTCTTGTGGAAGTGGATATATAGCAATTTAGATACACGACATGACAAGTAGATGTGCAACAATTTGCCTATAGCTTTCTGAGTTTTTATTTTCCGTTTGAAAAGAAATGTTCAAACTTCATCAGAGGCCTTCTGGTTTTATTCTGGCATTTCTGTTCTATACTGGCAACGCATCACACTCCATCATTCCCCCTTATTGGTGCAGTAGAGAACAACAACGAAGGAAAAATCTTTCTTAAAACAACAGGGAATATTTTTGGCATTTCAAAATGAACAAGCTTTTGTTTTAAGGTGAGACTACAGATACGACAAAGTCTGTAGGTCTCAGTCTTCAGGAAAGGTTCATGAGAGCTACTAACATTTATACAGGAATATATGGCTGAAGTACCGATAGGACGTTGAGGACAAGGAACACAATTTCAGCTTCAGTGTCTATGCACAATTATACATTTTATATTGAAGAAGAAAAAAGTTTAAGTAAGCAAGAGCTGCAGGATTTAATGGTCTTTCAAATGAATGGACTGCTACTGAGTGCAAATACTTATGCAGTCTATGTAGTAAAGTGGAGAGTTACCAGCTCTGCAAGAAACGATTACTTCCACCCGAGGAAGTTGTGGATGCCCCACCCCTGGCAGTATTCAGAACCAGTCTGGATAGGGCTTTAGGCAGCATGGTCTAGTGGAAGGTGTCCCAGGGCAGAGGGAGTGGAACTACATGATCTTTAAAGTCTTTTCCAACCCGAACGATTTTAACCCAAACCATTCTATGATTCTAAGATTGCCTCCAAACTCCATGTAGATTCATCTGAACCATGCATTTTTCACAGTCTAAATTTTTAAACCAAACAGCATTTCAAAAACAATTTCCTGATTAAGATCACCTTCCTTCCAGCTGTTTTCTGACCTACAAGCTTTTGGAGCTTGAAGACCCCCACTTTCAGACTACATTTAGCTGTAAACTAGGAGCTCTTCAGCATTCTTTGTGGGTTACGATAAACTAGCTAAGGATGATTCTTAACAGATAGTACCTGTTTAGGTAGTCTGGAGTGCAAAGAAAACCCAAACCTCTCTATATTATCTGTGTAACCTCATCATGAACACATAGACTGTAGCAAACAATGAAGTCATAATTTTCCCCTCATGCTAATGTACAAATTTCTTTTTAATATTTAAAATGGCCTTGGAGTAATTTTCACATTTCATTTGGTGTATGATACAGATGAATCACTTTATTGCATGATTAATTGCTGTTTCTTTGAATATTACCATGCGCTTCCCATTAGGCAGATTTCTAAGACACACAGTAGCGTTTTCCAATGCAAAGACTTAAGACTGATACCAGCTGGGTTCCTGCCACCATAACCTTTTCTAAATCAACAGCATGTAGCAGCTAGAAACATAGAAAATTAGCAATATCAGGTTTATATCTTCTGTGGGTATCATCTGCTTTATTACGTGGAGGACAACCCCACTCTCCTGCCTCGACACACTGTGCTCTTTTGTTTCTCCAGTCTCTTTCATGGTGGGTTGAACTAGTGCCATTCTCTGGATTTTATGCTGATATTTATTAACAAGGAAACAAATTATTTGGGTTCAACCACTTCTCTGTAGTTTAATTTTTGCATTTAAACTACACTCACTGATGGCAATAAGATTTAAAGTAAAACTATCATGCTTTTCCACCCTGGAGCATGTGGTTTTAGCCTAAACAACTAAACGAAACACGGATTCTATTTCACAGTTACTGCTGTCAGTATTTTTTAGTTTTTAAATAACAAATTACATTTTTGAGATCTGGTTTACACCATGGAAAGTCGCTCCCATTCTTCTTCAGCCAAGTAGTATGAATTATGTATAAATAAATAGAGAATGCATGCATTATAAAAGTCAGAATTTCCTACAGTAACGCTTCTCCTCAATGGAAGATGAGCATCTCTGTCTCCCCACCTGCATCTGCAAGGGAGCAGATTTTCCTCCCTTTGCTTTATTCTTCTCTCTTGGCATAGGACCAGCCAAATTTACAATGTCCCTGAGGAAGACAAAGCAACTGCTGCTTTCACCTGGAAAATAATAGGGGATGATGGTGGTGAGAGAATTCCTGCTGAGAGGCCTTGCTGACAGCTTGGTGGGTTTCTGTAATAAATACAAGCATTCTGCATAGCAGAAATTCACATGTAAGAAAAAGCATAAGATTTGCTAATAGTGTAATGAGCATCGTTAACCTTGTAATGCACCAATATACAATTTGAAGTGTTTGCTGACTAGAGAGCAACAATGTTTTGTCACTGGTTGTCCTTGATGGCAGATATTTTTTAAGATACTTAGAAAAATTGATGTTTGACACCTTTGTGACAGGCCGATACTGTAGCAGTGATGTAAATGCAGTGTTAACAAGCACGCGGTGTTTTCAAAAAGATCTAATTTGCAATTATCACTTACAGGAGCACATGCACATTGGCTAGATTAAGGCTAACCACATGCTTTGTAATGTAATTGCAGGAGCTGCTTCAAAAAGCATTACATCTCTGCTACCTGTCATGATTTTTATTCTGGACAAGCCAGAGAGACTGAGTGTATTTTATTTTGTTAAAAAGCTCACTTGATTTTGGTAACAAAAAGGAATTAATATGGATCAAATTGTTTCAACTGTGAATACAGACAGCTTTTAATTTCCTAATTTCCATGTGGCCAGTCAGTAGGTTGAGTGCCCAGGTAAAGGACAGCTCTTTATCCAAACTGTTTTTAACTACCAGGCATGGGCAGTTAATAGGTTGCCTGGTGTGCAGGATTTTCTGAATACACTGAGCTAATTTATTATCTCAGATGGGGCAATCAGAACTTGAGACCATCAAAATCACTCGCTTCCAGTCACTGGAAATCTGAACCCTGTGCACACACGTATGGATCCATCTGCGCAAACTGAAGCTGGTAAATCAATATCCATGTAAGCTGGTAAGCAGTTACCATGATGAAAGAAACCCACATTTTATCTTGATGAATTAGTTGCCAAATCTGCAAAATAGTATTAACACAGGTGAAAACCACAATAAACCAGAAACAGCAGTAAATTAAGGAAAAACATATGCAAATAAATTGTAATGGTCTTGACTGTACCTGTATGTTTTTCCTGAAGTTATAGCACAAATATTGAACTTCCAATTCCCATAGCAATGTGTCAGTGGTGCTCACAAAAAGCAAAAAGCCTATCATTTTCTGTCAGTAAAACAAATTCCCAAGGAAACAAGAACAGATGGAAGAAAACAGAAACATCTTGAAACTACTTTTGTTATTTAGGGACAGGAGAATTTCACAAGTTTAGAGGGCTGGTTTGAATAAACACCTAAGCATCCAAAGTTTCATTGTGTCTTATTCAAACTACCACAGCTCTCAGATGTTAGTGCTAGCAGAGGTTTCCATCTTCCCGTTTATTCTTCTTAACTGTATCCCAGTCAGCCTGGTTCACTCCATAGGTCAAGCTGCCCCTTTGCTACAGTTAAGGGAAATGACTGATCGCCTGTGCTCAGAGCTTTGGAGGCCACCTCTGGAACACTTAGGGTCTCTCCCATACAAAAGAGAGCAGCAGAAGTTCCCTGAGAGGTCTGGAGAACTGGGCCGTGTGATGTGTGAGGTGAGACTGAGGACTATGGGACTGTCCATCCTGGAGAAGGGAAGGCTGAGGGGAGCAGTGGCGGAATGTGGTACCTCCCTGATGAGGGACTATAAGGAGAAGGAGTCAGGATCTTCCCAGCAGTGCACGAAGGCCCTATGCTGCAACAAGGAAATTCTGATGGATATATGTGGGAACAAATCACCCTTGAATATGTGCCCAGAAAGGCTGCGGAACTGCTTTCATTGAGGGTTTTCATGACTCAGAGCGGCCAAGTGTCCTAGGTTCACCAGTAGCCAGTTTACTTTGAAGTGAGCTCTGCTCTGTGCAGGATATTGGACTGGATGGACTATAGAGGTCCTTTCCAACCCAAACTGCTCTGTAATTGTATGATTTTCATATTCTTGACATGCTTCAACAGATACCTTTCCTCTTCCTCAGATTTCTGTTAGAAGACTCAGTGGAAACATCCAGCAGTGGGAAAGCTGACCAAGGCATCCCTGCATTTCAGAGGCAAGACAGCAGCTTCACTTAGAAGAGCTATACTGCATTTTCTTCTTCCTCTCTGGATCCATGCAGTCCTCCCAACAGGGCAGGTTCCAGGTGCTTTTTCATCTCCCTGTTTATAATCCTATCACCTCTTATGGACAACAGACAATGGCAGCCAGATGACACCTGCGGAAGTTAAGGTACCTAACGTCATTTGACTGTATTACTGTCCCAGCAAAGACCCTAACTGATGTTAGATAACTCTGAAGATATTGCAAATCCTGGAACAGCTTCTTACCTCTCAACCCCTCCTTCAGATCATAACTCAGGTGAGAGTCTAATCCCCTCAAGGAAGAAGCTTTTAACTCGTATATGCAGGGACTGTGCAAGTGAGTAACATGAACAAGGAGGAGAGAATGCATGTCTGAATTGAAACTACTAATCTCACTGCAGGTGTTGGGTTGTCTGGCTGCTACAGACAGTGGCACTAAGTGTAATGTGCCCATACACATGGCTTTTGCCTACAGGTAGAAAAGTCATTTTGCATTTCAAAGTGCAGGAAGCAGAGTGCTAGCTTTGTTCTGAGCAGAGCTAAAAGATCATCTTACAGGAGGTGGTAGGAAAAAGAAAACAGAAGGCTTCACAAAAGGCATTTTTTTACTTTCTAATGGCATATTTACAGTACAGCTACTTTAGTTGATTGATAGGCACTATCAACACTCCTAATAATGACTGTAATCTTTTTCTGTTCTCTCTGACCTGTTACAAGTATGCTTATTCAAGACTTGAAATTGGCTATTTCAGTCTATTATGTATCACTGGCTTAAATAAAAAGAATGCTGAAAACCAAAAGAAAATCCATATAATACCCCATTGTCCTGAGCTGAAATACTATATTATCCTTTGGAAATTGCAGGTTCAATATAACTGGAGATTTACTGTTATCGAAGTACATATTCTGTTTTGGGAATCATGCAGGACTGACTAAGAGCCCTTTTTTAACCTGAAGGTGGTGGGAACAGTCCTTGCTCCAGTCACACACATGAGTTGTCACTTAACATTGTGCTGCAATTTGGAACAAAAGGTGTCAAGTGCCTTTGTAACTCTCTGACTATTCTTCGGAAGAGTATGTTTGCTACAAGCGCGGGTGACCTGAAGAAGTGACTCTCTATGGAAATCTATATTTGTATTTTTCAGCAATGGCAATTGCTTCAGAAGGAGTTTCTGCCTCTGACTGTTTTGCTTGTAAACTCATAAGTGTCCTGGATCAGGGAATCCAGGTGTTGTTATAATACGAATACTACCAAATCATACTTTTCCATGAGCATCATGAAACTTCGGCTTTTGGGTATGAAATAAGGTAAAATTCAGTAATGATCTAGGTTTGCTTTGAAGCATGGGATTTCTTCATGCCTGCAAGGGAAAGAGAAACTACACAGAACCAGATATGAATCTCAGAACATCTTTACTCTTGAAAGCTGTTCTACTCTTGGAAAGAGAAGCTGGTCCCTGAGGCTCAAAAGCAAGAAGATAACGCAAAGATATGCTTTGCAAAAGGGAGGCCAGTTGTTGTGCTGAAGGAAGCTCTACCAGTCACATCCATTTTGTGATGAAGAGCAGCCTTTGATGGAGAAAGGTTTTCTGTGAAATATTTGTAACAAGAAGAATAGAGAAAATAAAATGTACTCTCCAGCATAAACTTGCTAAACCTAAACAAGCCAATTCAACAGCCAAATTAAACTCTCAAGTACAGAACAGATAGAGAGTTGCCTTGATAATATGAGCTTTCAGAAACAGGATAATTTTCTTCTTAAGTGGTTTCAGTGGGATGGCTCCTAAGTGACTGCCCACCATAAAGATGTCAGAATCTGGCTCACTCCTAGAGAAACTTGGGAACTGTTCAAACTGATAGGGAAAAAATTCTGTTTACAGGAGACTGAGACCATTTAAAATAGGCAAGAGACAAACAAGATCATAACTTGAGGAACTGCAACAGAAGCTCTGTGCAGAAGTGTCACAGACTTAATGTGAATAGCCACAGGCTATAAGTGTCTGAGAATTAACACCAGTATCTCAGGCTGTGTGATTATAAGAGGACCCACTGTGTTCTTTGTGAGTAGAAAACTGTAAAAGTAACCATGCGCATTACTGACTCCTGGGTAAAGTTCCAGGACATTTCATAGAATCATAGAATGGTTAGGGTTGGAAAGGACCTCAAGATCATCTAGTTCCACCCCCCCTGCCATGGGCAGGGACACCTCACACTAAACCATCCAACACAAGGCTTCATCCAACCTGGCCTTGAACACCGCCAGGGATGGAGCACTCACAACCTCCCTGGGCAACCGATTCCAGTGTCTCACCACCCTAACAGGAAAGAATTTCCTCCTTATATCCAATTTAAACTTCCCCTGTTTAAGTTTTAACCCGTTACCCCTTGTCCTGTCACTACAGTCCCTGACGAAGAGTCCCTCCCCATTTGAGAGGAAGCCCTTGTAAGAAGCTGGAGAAACTGGAAGGGATGGTGAGGAAACCATCCCTCTTCACCTGGCTGAGGGTAAGGGCGCTGCTCACACACTGGGTTTCCATTGCTGGGAGCACAGTATCACCCCTTCCAGGCTGTGAAATGAGCCAGCTGCTGTATGCCTGCAGCTGAGCTCTCTGCAGGTGAGGGTAGATATTAGTTATAGAAAAAAAAATATAGGGAGAAAAGAAAAGGATGAAAGTAAAAATAAAGGAGAAAGCCACAACAGGAGGAATAAAGACAGAGAGAAGTGAGGGTGGGGAGAAACTGTTGATATGGAGACAACAACTGAATCAATGGCAAGTTTCTCTTTTCCTTCCTGGCCTACTTCGTATCAGAAAATCTGCTTTTTTAGCTGCCATATTAACTCTTCTCCTGGAAGGCAGCACAGTCTCCATTCCTGCCCACCAGCAGGTTTCAGACCAGAACCTTCAATGGCAAAGAGCAGGTACCTTGGGGATGTTTCTTTGGCTGGTTTTTTCCACACAAGCTGAAAGAGAGCTGACATTATCTGCCAAGACTTGACACTTTTTAACACAGGTTGGTGTAGAGGCAGGAGTCAGAGCTCAGGGTTAAAATGGTCCTTGGTGGGCACAGTACAGCTACAGCTGCATCCCTGATGCGTGCAGTGCAGCAAGCAGCATGCCCCCAGTCCAGCCCTTTGCCCTTTTCCTTCACCCTCACTGAAAGAGCATCGCATCTTTCTAAAATGAAAAATTCCAGCAAGGGAGCAGTAAGGTATTTATTCTAATAACAAAAAATAATCCAGATAATAATTGGGTTTTGTCTAATTTGCAATGGCATATTAAACAGTGAGAGTGAGCATTAGGGAAAAAAAGTCCATTTGTTGTTGAATTCTAAGCAAAAATCTAGTTACTAATCTCTGCACCTGTGTCTCAAATTTTATGCACATTCAGTTGCAAATGCTAATTTCAGTCATTACAATGTTTATAAAGGATAAACTGTTTTTTAATGATTTCTCTAAAGTATTAGCTTCAAAAAGTCTTTATGCAATGTCAACATAAACTACACACTGCTTGAAAGATGGAAGATGGCACTCCAGAGAGCAGGCACTGGAGTGTACACTTTCCTTCAAGCTTGTGGCCTGGTAACACCAAACAGTATTATCCTTGCCCTGTGAAGTGATGTTTTGCTGAATTTGTGCCTGATTCAGGGTACGTCTCTTGCCCTGCTCACTCATCAGATTGTAACACCTTAATTCACAGAATCACAGAATCACAGAATCCCAAGGGTTGGAAGGGACCTAAAAAGATCATCTAGTCCAACCCCCCTGCAAGAGCAGGGTAACCTACAGTACATCACACAGGAACTTGTCCAGGCGGGCCTTGAATATCTCCAGTGTAGGAGACTCCACAACCCCCCTGGGCAGCCTGTTCCAGTGCTCTGTCACTCTTACAGTAAAGAAGTTCTTCCTGATGTTAACGTGGAACTTCCTATGTTCCAGTTTACACCCATTGCCCCTTGTCCTATCACTGGATATCACTGAAAAAAGCCTAGCTCCATCATCCTGACACCTACCCTTCACATATTTGTAAACATTGATGAGGTCACCCCTCAGTCTCCTCTTTTGCAAGCTAAAGAGACCCAGCTCCCTCAGCCTCTCCTCATAAGGGAGATGTTCCACTCCCTTAATCATCTTTGTGGCTCTGCGCTGGACTCCTTCAAGCAATTCCCTGTCCTTCTTGAACAGAGGGGCCCAGAACTGGACGCAATATTCCAGATGCGGCCTCACCAAGGCTGAGTAGAGGGGGAGGAGAACCTCTCTTGACCTACTAACCACTCCCTTTCTAATGCACCCTAAGATGCCATTTGCCTTCTTGGCCACAAGAGCACATTGCTGGCTCATGGTCATCCTCCTATCCACCAGGACCCCCAGGTCCCTTTCCCCTTCACTACTTTCCAGCAGGTCAACCCCCAACCTGTACTGGTACATGGGGTTGTTCTTCCCCAGATGCAAGACTCTACACTTGCCCTTGTTAAATTTCATCAAGTTTCTCCCCGCCCAACTCTCCAGCCTGTCCAGGTCTCGCTGAATGGCAGCACAGTCCTCTGGTGTGTCAGCCACTCCTCCCAGTTTTGTGTCATCAGCAAACTTGCTGAGGGTGACTCCTAATACTTTTCATCTTGGAAGACTAACGTGAAGAAGCGAACATGAACGCGGTTGCATATGTGAAGCCTGGGCTCTGGAGAACTCTCTGGGACTTGTCAGGGCCACAGCAGCTTGTCACAGATCACCAGGATAGGAGTAGCATGAGTCCCAGCGTGTGCATGTGGAGAAAGCAGAGGTCAAGAGATCAGCTCCATGGGAATAATGTAAGTCACCTGGCTGTGACACTGATGCATAATAGGTAAACAATAAGATGAATGTCGTGTTTGTCATGACATTTGGAAACACATATTGCAAACTGAATCCAGCACAACCAACCCTTGACTCCTCTTACTATCAACTGGAAATGCTTTACTGACCATATAAATGTGCCCATAAGACATAAGCATAGGAGGAAGGTATAGCTGCTTAGGGTAGCTGGAATAACTGCTTGTCTCAGCTCTTTAGCCACTCATTATTTTGGACACACATTTGATCAGCTGACTGCACAGGAAAGAGGGCATGAAGGATTGCCATAGCTGGGGAAAGCGCAAAAATGCAGAGCTATGTTTTTCCCTAGCCTCATACGGGCCAAAGTTCAAACCTGAATTCTCATATAGCCCAAAAGACGGTTCGCAAAACCCCTGCTAAGTAACTGGATACAACCAGATATTTTTTATCTATCTATCTCCTTTACTGCTACGTTTTCCCTTCTATTTTTATTGAAGTTCATCATGCTGGAGGTAAAGAAAGGGAACTGGTGATAAGTAAACTATATTTAAGCATCCAACACCTAATGCTGCTGGGGCTACATAACATCTCTGTGCCAGACTCCTTCTTTCCTCTCCTTCCTCCATTCCCAAGTATGGTTGCAAGGGTCTGTGCAAATATAGGAGTTTTGGATCTTGGGTAGGAGTGAGGAAGAGGGGACATGGCACTCTGTCCCTTAATCAGA